>NW_026000249.1:2110269-2195324 GCF_001458135.2 Marmota marmota marmota | reverse complement strand
AAAGGTAGCAGAATACAACAGTTACTAATAGGGCATTATGTAAAAATGTGGATGTGTAACCGATGTGATTCTGCAATCTGTATTTGGGGTAAAATTGGGAGTTCATAACCAACTTGAATCTAATGTATGAAATATGATATGTCAAGAGCTTTGTAATGTTTTGAACAACCAATAAAATAAATAAATAAATAAATAAAAAATAAAATTAAATTAAAAAAAAAAGAAAAATAAAACAAGAAAGAAGAATAGCCAGGGTCTCCAAGATGCATGGTATAGCATCAAGCATACCAACTTAAATCTAAAGGGAATCTCAGCCAATAAGGGAGAGGACAAAGAGACAGAAAAATAAAACTGAAGGAATTATTACTGTAAACTTCCCATGTTTGGTAAAAAAACAAAAAAACAAAACAAAACAAAAAAAACCCTTTAATCTACAGATCCAAGAAACTCCAACTCAATCAATCCTAGGTGAAATAAATACAGATATCTATATCTCTATCTATCTTTCTATCTATATCTATCTACCTACCTACCTACCTATCTACCTACCTAACATCTATCTATCATCTATCTGTCAGCTGCTAAAAGCCAGAGACAGAAAACTTTGAAAGCAAAAGAAGAAAATCAATTCATCACCTACAACAATACAATTAAAGGCTGACTTCATATCAAATATCTGGAGGACAAAAGGAATTGTATGACATATTCGAAGTGCTAAAAGAAAAAGAAGAAAAGTTATCAAGAATTCAACTTCTAGCAAAACTGTCCTCAAAAATGAAGATAGAGTAACATCATCATTACATAAACAGAGAAATTTGTTGCTGGGTCTTCCTTAAAAGAAATACTAAGGAATATTTCAGGTTGAAAGAAGTGACAGTAGACAGTAATTCAGGAAAGAAGAAAAACTGGGGTTGAATGTAGGTGCAAATAAAAAAGACTTTAAATACACATTTTCTTTTATAATTTCTGTTAAAAGATTTCCTATAAAGCAAAATTTACTGCATTTTTGAGTTTATAGCATACAAATGTAATTTTTTAAATTTATTTTGTATGCATTACAATTCTTAATACACATATATACCACAATTTTTTCATATATCTGTTTATATAAGATAACAATGCCACAAAATGAAGTAGGAAAAATAGAGCTGTTGAAGGAAAGTTGCTATTTTTGAGGGAATTAAGTCAATGTTATTTTGAAGTAGAATATGGCAATTTAAGATGTATATTGTAGTCACTAGGATTATCACTAAGAAGTCATTTGGGGGAAATTTTAAAAATAACGAAGTTAAAACATAACACTAAAACATTTATCACAATAGGAGGCAGTAAATGAGCAACGTGGGAATAAAAAAATTCATTAGGTGTTGAAAAGAAATAAAAATGGCAACATAAATCCAACCATTTCAATAAGTTCATTAAAATAAAAGTACTGAACTATAGTCAAAGATGGATACCAGATCAGGGGCCAGGGATGACTGGGAGAGGAGATGGCTATAAAGAAGCATGAAGAATGTTTTGGATGATGGAAATATTCCGTATTTTGGTAGAGGTGCTGGGTGAATGACTAAACATCTGTTGAACTACATCATAAATAAATAAATAGGTATAAAGGGAAAAAAGCTTCCTAACAAATATTAAGTCTTATGAAAGAACAGGTAGAGAAGTAGATCTCCCTGTCCTCTCATGCTAAAACTCTACATATATACCTATTATTCAGCTGAGAATATTGGAGAACTATAAGTTCCATAAGTCAGTGGACTGCCTATGTGAGAAAAAAGTGACACATTTGTCTATACAGTTCCAGTACTCAGCAAAGGGCCATAATCTTGTAGTTGCTCAATAAGTATTTATATTAACAAAAAGAAAAATGGATTCTACTAAGATATTTAGCCAAGCTCAGACCCACTGAGAGGTGTAAAGGTAGAATATTAAACTTTGAAATATGAAAACAGAAAGATCTATAAATTAATGTAATTCCACACACCATAGTGTCAATGGTGAGTGGATAGCTATTTGAAAATCTTAGTATTGTGAAATCAATAGACAAACTTTTTAAAAAAGTATTATTTATAAAGGATAACAAGTCTTTCAAATGATTCACTTAGGTTATAACAGTTAAATTGAAATCAACTCTACCCAAGTATTAAAATTCGATGTAACTACAACTAACCAGCATGGGTTAGCAATATCTGAGCTGAAGTAGGGATCTATAGAACTTTTTCACTTTACATAGGTAACGTTAATCTATAAACCCTTCCTCCCTCCTTCCCTTCCTTCCTTCCTCTTTAAGTTGCCCAGGCTAACCTTGAACTCTATGATCCTCCTGCCTCAGACACCCAAGTAGTTGGTATTACAGATACTCAACAGCTAAAATTTCTTATTTTTACTGCATCTAAATAATGAAGCAAACTCAAAGGATTCTCTGCAAAATGCTCATTTCTTAGTTCTAGATCTTTATTAAAATAACATGTGAATCAATTTATAATATTTCTAAAGAAATGTCAAAGTATTTTCAATTGTTTCTAAAGATATTTCTCATTTCTTATTCAACTTTTGTTTTGAAAATTTCCCTATTAATATCCTATGCAACAATTTTGTTTTTCTGAGTCAGATATCATCCTTTGCATTTACTGGTTATGTTTCTTTATATTATTTAATTCTGGAGTTCTCTGCCAGATTAAAAGGCAGCTTCTCTGCCTTTGTCTTTCATAACATTGCTATCAAAGATATGATACTGTGTTCTTCACAGTACATCACATTAGGAGGCAGAACATGTTCATGTGTTCTATTACTGTAAATATTAACTCAAGTCATTTAAGATTGGTGATGCTCATAAGATTTCTTCATGGCAAAGAGAAAATTTTATCCTTTTTAATTAACAAATAATTCCTGTAGAAAAACTTTGATAGCTTATAATTTAGTTCCATTACATACATTTTAATAATAAAACACTATGACATTATACAGTACAAAATCTTTGAAAATAGACATATTTAATCACTAATAACCTCACTGGATGTAGCTTTGAAATAGAATGATACATTTCATTACTATGCAGACTTGATTCAGAGGCTATCATATATGCCCTGCATTTTGAAGGCATAGGTTTATGTTGATAGGAAGGCTCTTCAGAAATTGCCTATTTTATTTTTTCCTGTATCAACATGAAGCTTGTTGTTTTTGCTTTGTGCCCATAAGCCCAGTTGGACAGTCATTTCTTATGTTTAAAATTCAAGACCAGTGCTCTTCATTCTAGAGGAAACAAAATGCTTTTCCAATGTACTGACAAATACAACATCTCGCCAAATATCAAGAAACCCAAGAGACTGGACTGGATCAATAAATAAACTTCTAGCCCCTGGCCTAAGCTCCAATGATTTAGTTCCATTTATAAAGTGTTAACCTTGAAATACAGCTGGAGATCAAGTTGAACACACACTTTTACAATAAAAACTGGTATCACACTAGAAACCTCACTTGCTCAAAGTTAGCATGTTATGACAAAAAGATCCCTAGAGTTTCACACAACCAGTGTTTTTAGCTTAACTCCATCACTTAAATGGGCCTTTCTGAAAATCCATTTACTCATCCCTAAGTTGAGGCTCACAGTACCAACTCTATGTATGGTACTGTATAAGCAACAAATCATATCAGACATGAAAGAGCTTTGAAAGCTATAAAAGCACTTACAAATGTTAGCCTAAGAGGGGAATTGCCCTCAAAAATACAATTATGTGGTTATTTTCTCCATGGAAAATCACTCAACTTGGATTTAATGTCAAATAAAAATCTTATTTATTAAAGAAGTTTCAACACTTTGAATGCCTGAAAATGGAGCATCCTGATTGCACAAATGAAGCAACACTGAGCATAACAGAATTTTAATGATGGCAAGACTAGGCACAAACTGCTCCAGAGACTGACTGCTTTCCATGCAGACTTCAAGGAGCAAAGTATTGTATTAAGAGGAACAACTGCCAACTTGTGTTGTCAACCTACTGTATACCTTTTACAGTGATGCTAGATCTGCTTACACCAAGGGCAGTAGGAAACACTCACTGCTTTTATCAGTTATGTACACACATGCACACATAGACATGTACACACATAAACACAATAGGCAAAGAAACAAACCAGTTAATCAAAGCATGACTCCAAGTAATGCCTACATGCTGTTTTATGAGTTCACTGAATCCATTTCTTGAATGCTTAGGGATGGTGGCTGCATGCACCCTCACAGTGAAGGAAGCAGAAAAACTGAAAATAAGGAGCCCATCAGTATTATAATTATTGCTCTACTCACAAGTGCTGAAATAAGTAATGATGAAGCTAGTGACTTAACAGGAAACTTTGTGTAAAACAAGAATCATACACTGGATGAAAACCTTTTCAGCTAAACCAACTCCCAGTTGAAGGAAGTCGCAGGAGTCAAGAGCTACATGGATTCTGGCCCAGAACAAAGGTTTAGAAAGAAGAGTGCTAAAATTTTGCAGGCCTGCTGAACACAGATAGTGTTCAAAAATTGACATTTGTGAGTAGGAAACTTAACTGACCATATGAATATTGATCTTGCTTGTATCCATCTCCCTCTCTATCTCAATCACAGCCCTACATCAAAGACTTCATTACTTTTTGTCTATGTTCTCTCCCCACTCTGACCAATACTTGCCCCATCTCCAGTTCCATCTTCTTAAATGTGTTAACAGTGCTTGCTCAGGATGGTGAAATTATGGCTGATTTATCTCCTTGTTCCTTCCTAAATCTCTTGAAACCCATATTCTCATCTTATAAATAGTGTGATTGGGAAATAGATCTTTTACCTCCTTACCCTGCATGGTGACTTCTGGAGATCATCAATCCTGAATCCTTGGTTTAAAATACTTCCTCTGTGGATGACACCCAATACAACCTTTCTCTTTCCTCTTTCTTTCCCACTACCTTTAAACCTTTCCCCTTATTCGAAGAAGGCATTTCTCCTTCAGTAGTCCATAATAGTTTGGCTATTGCGTTCAACAACTTTTGTCTCTCAAGCTCTCGACTTCCTCACCAATAATTAGCTTCACTTTCACTTCCTTTCAACCTTTTTTTCATGGGAAAATTTTTACATTGCCTTCACCTAGAAATTTCCCATATCTGGAATTGTAAACTCATGTGGCTTCCTTTGAACCACAACTTCCTTTGCATCCAGTTTTTCTAATTAGCTATTCTTGAACTTTGGAGGGACCTCCTATGTCCTTGATCATGGTATTATTTTATTCCAACCCATCACTTCTATCTCCTGTCTTTGCTTTCTTCTCCATTTAATTTAGCTTTATGGATATTTATTTCCATAATGCCCTTTCTTTATACTCCTTCTCTCAAATCCACACAGACAAATCTTAACCATAATAAACCCAGCTATCTACACTGGCACCATCTTGATACAAAGATGTTGACAAATGCTGTAAAGAATTGGAATCAGAATGGATTGGTTGGACCACACTGAAAATAGCTGGCCTTAACAGTCCTCAGAACTCTGTTGACTAGTAACCCTTTGTTTTTCTTTGGTTATTAGCTATTTCCCAATTTCCACATCAGCTATTTCAAACTTTCACTAAGTTTCTCAAATGCTTCCCTATATTTTCAGATGACTTTATTTTCAACTTCTAGAGAAGAAAGAAACTCTCTAGCAAGTACTTATTTATCTATTATTAAAAGACTAAAATATACCAGCAACTTCCATGATCCTTTTGGCTAAACCAAAAAGTGTTCTTTCTTCCATCTAAGGACAGTTTCTTCATTTGTGTTCTAGAAACAATCTTTTCTTCTTTATCCTATACTTTCAAATTTTCCACTTTAAATTGGCACCAATTTTCAGCATTCAAACATGTTCTAGTTCCCAACATTTATTTAAAATTTCCTCTCTTAGATCCTGTACTAGTCTATTTTCTGTTATTACAGTAAAATACCCGAGGTTGGCTAACATTTTACATAAAAGAGGTTTATTTTTCTCATAGTTCTGGAGATTCAAGGGCATGGTTCCAGCATTAGCTTTGCTCTGGTGAGGACCTCACAACATACAGCAGTAATGTAAGCAAGAAAGAGGGAACACATTGCCAAACAGAAAGATAGAAAGGCTGGGGTTTCACAGTTCCTTCTGAGGGTATGCTTCCAAATGAATTAAGTACCTCCAACTGGCCCTACTTCTTTAAGGACCACTGCCTGCCACCACCACTTTGAGGACCAAGCCTTCCATACCTGAACCCTTAGGGACAAGCCACATACAAACCATAGAAAAACTATCGTACTCTCTAGTTTATGTTCCTATTGTTCTCCTCTCTTTAAGGTCAAATGATTCCATTGCAACTATGCTCTCTATTGTTAATGATTACCCTATTGTTAAATCAATGGATATTTCCATTAGACATAAAATACACCAAGGATTTCCTCCTCTAAAATATACTCTTGGGCTGGGATTATAGCTCAGTAGTAGAGTGCTTGCCTAGCATATGTGAGGTATTGGGTTTGATCTTAAGTAACACATTAAATAAATAAATAAACAAACAAATAAATAAAATGAATTGTGTCCATTTACAACTGAAAATATTTCAAAAACATACTTTTATGGAAACACATCTTGCAACATCCCTGTACATGTGTAGGAGGTCTTTGTATGCTACTCTTCTCTGCCTAACTTTGAAAAAGTAGAATTTCTCTATCACCCTCTTTGTTAGTTTTCTTTTCAATCTCTACTCCTATAGATTCAATTATTGTGATTCCTAAATCCATATCACCATTCAAAAGTTTTCATCTGAGTTTCAAATTAAAACTTGCTTACTGGATTATACCATTTGATTGTTCAAGCATGCACATCAAACTCAGATCTGTTTATTTTATGTATTTTCATTTACATTTAACTTCTCCTGTTTTCCTGTATTGGTGAATGATGCCATCAAACCAAACCCTGGAGTTAATGCCAGAATTCTCCCATACTTTCATCCAATACATACAGTGAAACATCAATTTTTTCTGACTTCACCCCCTAAACTTTCTTGATTCTGTCATTTGTTTGTTACTTCTCTCCCCATGTCACAATTTTCATTCAGACCACAGGTATCCCTGGTCCCAGAAGAAGAAAATTGTTCATTAAGAAGTCCCCCTGGGGCTGGGGTTGTGGCTCAGCAGTAGAGCACTCACCTAGCACATGGGAAGCCCTGGGTTAGATCCTTAACACTATATAAAAATAAAGGAATGGATGAGTAAATGAATGAATGAATGAATGAATGAACGAATAAATAAATAAATAAATAAATAAATTTTTTTTAAAAGAAGTCTCCCTGAGTCCAACTTGGTCCTGCTTCAGTCCAATCTCTACTCTAAAAGCAGAGAGAGCATTCTAAAATATACCCCTGATTTGTGATTTTCCTGCTCACATTCACAATAACCTGTTGCTCTTAGAGCCCAAACTTCAAATAAGCTTACATGTCCTTTCTTGATGAGGTACCCAGTTACTCCTCCAGCTGTATAGCTCTTCCTCTCCCTACCTTTCTATTGATATCCCCACCCTTCTCTAGCAATTCTTACCATTGTTCGTTACCTAAAGCAGCCTGTGCCCTTTCTTATCTCTGGAATCTATACTCTTATTTTCCTACCTGGAACAATTTCTGCCAGTATACTTCACCCTTTACTGGTTAATCCCTCAGATCTCAGCTTGGCTAGCATGCTTTCATGAAATCACTCCTAAACCCATAGACTTTTGTTGGAGTGCATTATTTGTGGACATATTCCCTTACTAGGGCACTTGCATACAGTTTCAGTTGCCCACTTTACTTGTCTACATTCACCAGATGATGGGGATGGGGAGGCCCTATCTGTCTTGTTTTCAATGGATTACCTAGAATGTAGTGTTTTGTCTGACATTTCAATAATGCATTTGATGCAAAATGCATTGAAAATACACTACTTAGAAGGAGTTCACAATAACACATATAAATAATCTCATTAATTCATGTTAAAATGATTAGAAACTGTCTAGAGACAAAGAAATTTTTTTTGTCTGCTAATGAAAAAGTCATATATAATGAAGCAGTCAATGTTAATATAAGAAGAAAATTATAACCAAAGAAAAGAATGATACAAACTATTCAAGCTGTTATGTTCAAATGCTCAAAAATTATGAATGAGCTTCAAGTTTTACACTGAATTTCCTGACTACTAAGGCAAATAGGTAAAGAAGATCTGTTACTGTGGGTCTAATTGAACAGGAGAAACATTAAAAATCCTCAGCAAAGGGTATTCTTTCTCACCAGTAATGAAATTACATAAATTACATAAATAATATTTTTATTATTGTAAATATCATGGTAAATTTTAAGGTTTTTGTAGTGTTGGTTTTGAGAAAGGTAAAACATCAAAATGCAACTTTGTGATTCTATATGGGACTAAATTAATAGAACCTGGATGAAGCACATGCCAGCTTTATTTTATCTAATAATAGAATGAAAATATCAGAAGCAGACTTTTGCAGCTTTGGCACTATGACTTTAAAGGCTAGATGAGTCTTTGTTATGGGAACTGTCTTATTTATTGTAGGAGGTTTAACAGCATCACTGGCTTCTGCCCATAGGATGCCAGTAGCACTGCCTCTCCTCCCACAAGTTGTGGCAACCAAAAGTGTCTCCAAAAACTGCTAAATGCCTCTTAATGGAAAATTTTACCCCTGGTTGAAAACCACTGAGCTAGAGTGATACAAAACCAACACATCTCCTCAGTTCTCATGCTCCCAGTGCATCATCTACACTGATAATTTCCAGCTTGCAATGGAAAATACACAGCCATGGACACTAGATCCTTTAACACTATGATCTTTTGTTTCTGGTGTTCCTCTAACTCACCAAATGTCTTCTTAACTGACAAAGATCTCTGTGAATTTAATTTTGGAAGATTCTTATAAACAATTCTTTGTTTTGAATAGCATTCATCATATAAACACAAATAATATATGCTTCTATTCACTGCAGTTTCTACCAAGACTGGCCTCCAGGGTAAAACATGACCATTCCTGTATCTGTAAACTGACGAATCATGTTGAAACACACTTTTCTGTATTCACTCCTTCTCTCTCCAATCCTCCCATAAATTACTGTGAACATTGGTGTTGTTACTTTATAGTTTTTTTTTCCTTCTGGGGTATTACTGTATGCAAATCTATTTCTTTTAAGAACACCACCTGCTAGCATTTGTTATGTGCATTCATTGTTTGAAAGATATTATGATAGGCATTTTACAAATATAATCAATGGTCTTAACCAAAAAATATCCATTGAGACATTATTGGTTCCTGGTAGAGTACCTCAGTTGTATTTAAGAGGAGTAATACTAGGCACTTCAGTTTAAGAGGGGACTGTGTACCATCAAAATATAGCCTTTATTCCTCCTCCATTTGCTTTGTTTCAGCTAATATTCTGTATGTCTTATCTCTAGTAAGTCAATGGCTAGCTCCAACTTGTGGTAAAGGAAAAAGCCTTCTCTAACAATTTTTATGCACATTTATCTTAGAATGGCTCAGATTCCTCTTGTAACAAAGGAATTGTTAGATGGTTATGGTCCATCATCATTCCCAGATTTGCCATAAAGAACATATTCTGTTTTTTCTGTTGTTTGTAGCAACTGATGCTGGATTTGCAGGAATTTCAGTTGCCAAGAAATAAGGTCTTTTTTGAATAGCTCAACATGAGGCTTTCCCAGCTCGGAGATGCCATTGCCCATTTTTTCCACAGAAATGGAATGTAGAAATTTACACTGGGAAAATTTAACAGTGGTCTACTTTATGCTTTGAATATAGTTCTTGCTGCTCTTCCACTGGGATTTATTTTATTTTTAAAAAGGACATGTTTCTTTCTTTTCTTCTCCCCTCCCCCTCCCTAATCACAGGGGAAACATTTCTTCTTCTCCATCCTAGGCCTAGTTATGTATCCTTGAGCACACACCTACCACAGAAACTAAGTAATTCAGACTTGGGGATGGTGCTATAAGATGTAAGAAATTTCCAAAATTGACAAGTGAATCACAACCCATGTCAGGGAACACCTGGAATGTCGCCTTTGAGTCACCTCTCTAAAAACCCTCTGTTGTTGCCTGGCATGGTGGCATGCACCTGTCATCCCAGCAGCTTGGGAGGCTGAGGCAGGAGGATCATAAGTTCAAAGCCAGTCTCAGCAATTTAGCAAGGCCTTAAGCCTGTCTCTAAATAAACAACCTAGTTAAAAAATGGTCACAAAGCTTAATAGACACTTCAATAAAGAAGACATAGAGATGGTAAATAAGAATATGAAAAGATGTTCCATATCATGTCATCAGTGAAATGCACATTAAAACATCAGTGGGATACCACTCTAGTTGGGGGTGTTAATACTAAGGGAAGCTGTGTGTTGGTGGGCAGTAGAGAATACACGAGAAATCTCTATTCCTTCCTCTCAATTCTGCTGTGAACCTAAAGTTTGCTTTTTGAAAAACAAAGTGTATTGAAATAAACAAACCAAACATTTTATCTCCACACATTTTTTTAAAGAGTCTAAAGTTCAGAGTGATTCTCCTGCTGGTGCTGAAGAAGTAAACTGCAGTGCTGTGAGAAAATCAAAAGGAGCTGAGAGTACTTCTCAGCAGACAGCCAATAAGAAAGCCAGGATCTCAGTCCTTCAACTGCAAAGAAATTGTGAATTCTGTTAACAATCACGTAAGCCTGGAAGTGGATACAGCCTAGCTGATATCTTGCTTTCAAGCTTGTGAGAAAGACCCTGAGCACATAACTCAGATAAGCTACTGATGCCCTCCTGGCCCATATAAATTGAATGTTTTTAAAGACACTAAATCTGTGGCAATTTATTATGCAACAAATTAAAACAAATACTCCCTTAATGTTGGAATATCAAGTTCAGTGGTTGGCAATGGAGACCAATGACCTACTTAATAAACTTGCTTCTTCCATCTTATGGAACCTTAAAGATTTGGGCAATATTTAAATATTAGAAAAGAGAATTTTCAGTGTTTTAACAAACAAGACCTTTATATTTAGTACTCCACTTGTTATTTATCAGGAATATTTTTATCTGCATAGATACTATTGTTACTAATATTTCTTTTCACTAGAAAAAATTTTACTTTAAAATATTTTATTTGATATCAATACATGCATTATGAAGTTCAATTTACAAGAAGCACAGGCTTAGATGTTTCTGTTTGGCTTTTTTAAAAAATAAGGACTGTTTTTCTTACTTTTTTGTTGCTTAACATTACATTTATATCCCAGCAAAATTGTTTTCAAAAAGCAAAGACCGAGGAATGAGTGTTGATTTCCATGAACAGTTTTTGTCACACTCCATGTAGCAGGAAGGAATTGTTTCAGGCTGGTTCTAGTTTTCCTCACACGGACTGCTCACACACATAACATTATTGCATCAAACATCTACGTGGTTAACAAAATTATAGTTTCTTGCAACTCCATATTTGAAGATTGTCTCTTACAAGAGATAATCTATGGGACTGATGTGAGAATAGATTTAGCTAACTTTGAGGACCCAAAAGGAATAGCCTATCAAAAAGGCTTAGTTATAGGAATTTAAGCCCTTTGATATGAATTTGCCAAATAGCAATGAACTCTAGATTACTCAGTTTGGGTTGAAGTAAACGGTTCATCAGACATAAGCCAAAAGGAAGCAGAATTCTCACTAATATATGAGGTCTCAACACTTTCATCTTTCTAATAGTTAAATGAGTGCCCTTATGAGATAATGAGTTGCCAGTTACTAGAAATAACTATGTAGAAGTTGGAAAATCGCCAGTTTTGAAGGCCATAGAGCAAATCTGCAAACTACAAGGGAAAGTTAACAATCAGTAGAAGTCGCCATTTCAATCCTAAGAGTTTGAGAATCACAAAAAAATGATGTGATCCTATACCATTATGTGCTTGCATTAGAATATGATTAGTGACATGATATATACATCACCCATTCTATATTACAGGAAATAATAACACCCTTTCCTTCTTAGATATAATGTAATCTCTCTGATGATGAAGGGAAGTAGAACATCTAGGTATAGTGTCTGGTATTTAAAATACCATTCCTGCCATTTATACATGGGAGGGTAACTAAGGCTGGAAAGGGAACAATTAGTCAGATGATGGGACATAATGTCACATGCATAACTTTATTTCTGCCCAACTGTACTGAGCAACAATATGGAATAATATGATCTTATTCTCAGAGAACCAGTTATCTCTTCTTCAGAGAATTTTTTATATTTTTCAGTTAATTTAATATTTTTCTCCCTTATTTCATTGCAAACTCTATGATTCAGGGACCATATTAAGTTTTTATTATGATCTTCAGCATTAAAAAAAAGGACTTCAGTGATATATAAAAATGTGTCTAGTGAATAAATAAATAGCCAAAAAAGGACAGGAAGATAAAACATCCTTAGCATATCCTAAGGGAACCGTCTAAGAACCTCTTATTTGTCTCTCAAGCAAGAGATGATGATGACTTGGTCTAGTATCTGTTCATGGAGATAGAAATGGAGACATTCATGTCATATTTTGGGGATAAAAGCCACAGAACTATCAAATGGGTTGCTGTGAAGGATGAAAAAGATGAGCTAAAGAATGATAAGTTAAGAAAGTCTCTATAACTTAAGTAACCAAGTGGTGAATATGATTGGTATTAAATGTATAATAATGTATAACATATTGCCCCCCAAGTTATACTTATTGTCTCATAAATTTGTGTGGGTCAGGTATCTCAAAGCAGCTTATCTGGGTCTTCCTGTTTCAGGGTCTCTCATAAGAGTACAATCAAAGTGTTGGCAGTGTTTGTAGTCAGTACAAAGTTGAATGTGGCAGGACACTCTTCCAGGTTCTTGGTCATGTTATTTGCAGAATCCATGTTTTTTTTCTAACTTATTTAATTTTTATATTTTCTTAAGTTGACAGATAACATTGTGTTTTTGTATAATATCATGTTTTGAAGTGTATATATACTTTAACAATCAATTGGTTTTTAGTCATGTAGACATCTTTATCATCATATTGCAAGATGGGAAATGGCTTCATGAGAGTAAGCAAGTAAAGAGAGGAAGAAAGAATTCAAAGAAGATGGAAGTTATTTTTGTAATTTTATCGTGGAAGTGATATTCCAATACTTTTTCTGTACTCTACTGATTAGAAGCATGTCATGACTTCTAGCCCATATTCAAGGAGACAACACACAGATATGGCACAGATGTAAATACCAGGAGGCTAGACCATTGCAGACTCGTTTATATTGCAGGGTTAGACAGAAAAATTAAGAGTTATTTTATTCCTTAGATGTTCTAAATTTGGCCTCGAATGGCCTCTGAGATATCTAAGGAGAGGTGCCAAGTAGGTATTCGTTATGATTCATGAGTCTGGATGTCAGAGGGGAGCTACAGACAGGAAACATTACTATAAGGATTGTCAACCTATATTTTAAGTATTAATTACAGTGCTGGTGATCAAACTCAGGGCCTCACACATATGAGGCAAGCACTATTTCACTGAGTTAGAGCCCAGCCTGTATTTAAAGTCTTGGGAATAAATGAGACCATACAAAAAGAAAAGAGGAGGCAGAGAAAAAGGAAAAAGGTCCAAGACCAAGAGTTGGGTAATTCCAACATTTTTAGGCTAAGTATAAAAAGATGAGAAGGGAAGAATAACAGAGGAGTGGCCAGAGGAGCAGAAAGAAAAACCAAGACTTTTGGGGTTGCAGAAACAAGAAAGAAAACTAGAGAATAAAGGATAGTCAAATGTGACAAATGTTGTCAAGTGGTGGAATAAAGTGAAGACAGTAACATTTTTGTTTGTAAAATCAAAGTACAAAAAGAATCTAATTATACATTAGCAGGAAGTCAGATAAATAATTTGTAGTGTATTTATGTAATGATACTGTGCGCAATTAAAATGAATGAAAAGGGAAGACACTACTACCAGCATGGAAAAATCTCAAAAACATAATATTGAGTTTAAAAAGCCAATTGCTTTAAAGACAGATATTATTTAAAGGTTAAAATATAAAATTAAGTATATATTGGTATAAATCCATTTTTATCTAGGAATAATGTAAAATCAAGCAAAAGAATTATTTAAAAAACCATTAAGGCAATTATATCTGGCGAGGAAGTGGAGGAAATGTGACCAGGGAAAAGTATGCAGCAGATGTTATCATCTTTTCTTTAATGCAGTATTCCTTTAAAATATTTAAATCAAATGTAGGATAACACATAGGTTTTCCTGATGCTACTTTTCTCTTTCTGTCTATACATTTAAAATATTTCATAGGGAAAATTTCAAATTAACAAAAGTTGACAAGATTCAGCAATCTTTTCAACAATGGTTTTAAATGGGGTAGACTAAAATGTACTAAAAAGAAAATATGTACTAAAAAGAAATTTGACTCACCTTCTAAATAACCTTCAAAAAGTTATTTAATCTCTCTATACTTCAGTTTTTCTCATCTGTAAAATTGTGTAAATGTGTAGGCATGTTTGCACACACATTCACATACATACAGACCCACAAGGATAAATGTGTTGCAGGAAATAACCAAAGTCAAGTCAACTTTCATGGTGAAGACTGAAAAAGACAATCTCTCAGAGCTTAGCTAGAGTGTAGATTATAGACAAAAGAAATGAAAATGAAAAGGAGAAAGAAAATGGTATGGAATTCTGCCAAATGGTATTCAGATCTGTCTGAAGTAGTACAAAGGAAGTAGAAGGAAAAAGACCTTCAGAAACCAGCCAAGATTTGTGGCTTGATTGTAGTAACATGACTTTCAAAAAAAGCAGTTTCCCAGCTCCACTATCTCTTCAGCTGCTTTCCCAGAAAAAGAATAAAATAAAAAGAAAAGTGGGAATGTCTTCAGCAACTTTTTAACTCAGAAAAGGTAGGCTGAGGGTGGTGCCTAAGAAGGGTGATCACTATTATTATGAGTAGGACAGGAAAAGCAAACCCAGTTGAGAGACCCTAAAGGGCAACTGAAAGATAGTTGGTGCCAAAAGCAAGGAATGGAGCAGAATGCCTATAAGTGGATGAAAGAGCCTAAAGACCAGTGTTATTGAATGTGAAGTGTCCCCAACAGCTCATGTATAAGACAATGCAAAACAGTTTAAAGGTGAAATGACTGGGTTATGGGACCTTTAATCTTATCAGCACATTAACCCACTGATATGGATTAACTGGTTAATAACTATAGGCAGGTCATTGGGAGTATGACTTTGGAGTTTATGTTTTGTCCTTGGTGAGTGGAGAGCACTTTCTCTCTCTCTCTCTCTCCTTCCCATTGCCATGTTCTTAGCTACTTTCCTCCATTATGGTATTCTGCCATGATGTTCTGCCTCACTTTGAGCCTGGAACTATAGAGTCACACTTCTATGGACTGAGACCTCTGAAACCATGAACCAAAATAAACTTTCCCTCCTCTAATTGTTTTTATCAGGTCTTTTGGAAACAGCAATGAAAAAAAAAAACTGACTAAAACAACCTAAGAATCTTTTCCCAAGTGCCTTGTGTCCCTTACTTGTAGGGAGCCTTCCAATAATTGTCCTTCAAGTTCCTACTATGAACCAGGCACTATTCTTGGCACTGAGAAGACATCGAAAATAAGAAAAAGTTCATGAGTTTGTGATGGTTATATTGTAATGGGAAGAGACAGATAAATAAGCACAGAAACTAAGCATTTGTAGTTTAGAAAAACAAAACAGTTCCATCCATTTACCAGCAAATTCCATAATTCCATTTTCATTATGGCTGTGTGTGTATATATATATATATATATATATATATATATCTAGGACGACTTATTGCAAATATTCTGTAGAAAACCAAAAGGAGAAATAATTTCAAAATATTTAAAGATAATAGAATATGNGAGGGAAACATTAGTCCTTTGGATTAGACAAAGGGGAATTAAGGGAAGGGAGGCGGATGGGAATAGGAAAGA
The DNA here is from genome assembly GCF_001458135.2 of Marmota marmota marmota. Taxonomy (NCBI): domain Eukaryota; kingdom Metazoa; phylum Chordata; class Mammalia; order Rodentia; family Sciuridae; genus Marmota; species Marmota marmota. The sequence goes on along the minus strand of NW_026000249.1, from coordinate 2,179,329 downwards.
TAGTAGAATGAATCAGACTAACTTTCCTATGTTCATATATGAACACACAATCAGTGAAACTCTACATCATGTTCAACCACAAGAATGGGAAGTTATACTCTATGTATATGTGCCAAAATACACTCTGTCGTGTATATCTAAAAAGAATAAATGAAAAAAGCAGATAAATGCTGTGAGGAAAAGTTGGAAATAACAAATCAAGTGAGAAGGGAATAATGTGCCATGCATGAGGATGAGAGATCAGGAGATGCTGGGGAGTCTGAACTTCTTGTGATTCCCTGTCTGTTTGGACTGTTAGATCAAAATACTACAGTCTAGGTGGGTGACAAACAACATGAATCTATTGATCACAGTTCTAGAGGCTGGGAAGTCCAAGACCAGGGCATAGCAGGTTCAGGTCTTTTGGGGGTCTGCTTCCTACATGGCCATCTTTTCACTGTAGAAAAGGCAAGGTAGAAAAGGCAAGAGAAAGGTAGAAAGGGCAAGAGAGCTTACCAGAACATGAATACTCAACTATAACACAGTGAAAACTGGAATAAACGGCAAGATTTGTCCTAATAGTTGCAAATCATATTGATAGTGGCAAAAAGGCTATGAGTGTGGGTGCAACAGGAAGCACAATGGGCAGGGTGGTTGTGCAGGTTGTGAGGAAGACTGACCCAGCAATAGAGCCCTAGGGTTCCTTCTTTGATTTATAAGATATTTGAGCTGAATAACCTACTAAAAGCCAAGACCGATAGAAAAAAGAAAAAAAAAAAGTTGGTGCTTTTTTGAATTGAGAAAAACTACAGTTTTTATGTGTTATGACCAGAGGCATCAACATAGGACAGAGACTAGGTCCTAAGGGAGATGACCAAGAGTACATAGGAATCTGGACTTTCCAAGCCATCATGATGCTGATGACATCTTGAGCATGACTGAGGAAGGCTCAGCATGCTTTTTCCCAGGCCAGCTTTCCATTCATTGAACACAGAATGACTCAAGAGTGAGCTGCCCAGCCAGAGAGAAGAGGTGATGCTTAGTGTACCCATAAGTATTTAATCCTTATATTTATTTCTGAGAGAAAGCCCAGTATTGAAAATTTTAATGTGTGCCTTTTCACACGGAATGAGCAGGCCTACCTACCAAGGAAGGTTTGGCTCAGCACCTTCCTGCACTAGCAAATGGGCTCGGAGCATGAATGCTACTGGCAGATTTCATGAATGCAGATGGCCTTTTAGATAAAATAATAGAAAATAATTGCACAATACTCATATCACATCAGATACTTTCTAAAGTGCTTTACATGTATTGATTCATTCATTTTTAAAAAAAAAATATTAAACATTTCTATTGTACCAAGTATAGACTAGGCATCTTGCCAAGTTCTGGGGACACAGAGGAGTGTGACACAGTTCCAGCTCCTCCATCCCCAAGACCAGGGAAGGAAATCTTGGAAAAATTTTTTAATCCAACCTTTAGATATACACAGATGAAGAAATCGAGGCCAAGAAGAAGTCTTCCTTGCCCATGGTGACATAGCAAGTTAGCACTACAGCAGGGGCTGTCACCGGGGCCTTCCAACTCGCTCTGCACTCTTTCAGTTATATTGATGTTTTCACCCTGAAATGTGGTATTATTCCAGGATAGAATCTAATAAATCATTAATCCAGCTGATAAGCTTGAAGGACTTGAGGTTCCAGAATAGTTCAAGGAAAACATCAACATATATGATTCAAGTGAAAATGGAATCTCCCTGACAAGTGATCTAGTAATGCCCAAGGAACTGGCCATAACTAAATTTCTAGGGTTTTAAGCATTTAGAAAAACATCTTGCTAAGAACCAATAGATTTTTTTTATGTATATATTTGGGTCAGAATGGAAGTGGGCAGGAAAGGCTTTGCCTAATAAAGTCTGCACTTGCACAGGTCACGAAGAACTGAATCAAACTGGAGCAATAATTTTTAATTACTCACATATTTGTTTAATGTTTGACTTCGATCCTTTAAATGATGTAAACAGTTTAGGCCTATAGTGGTGTTTTGTTAATATTTTATGAGAATAATTATCAATTTGGTACTATATATCAGCTATATAATATGTGTATTTTTAAAGTTAGAGGACTTTTTGGTCCCCTGAAATTGACAGCCTTATGGGATGAAGAGATGAAGAGAGAAGAAAGCACATAAGAGTTTTTACAACTCAAATGAACATCTCTCTAATATTTCTCATTTGGGAAACAAAATGAAATATAGTAAAAAGGTAAACCTATTACTACTTTCAGTTGATTAATTATTGTAAAGTTTGAGGCTAGAAAAAAAATTAAAAACAGAATCAGCCAAATAGCTCTTCACTCAATAAATCAATCCAGATGAAGGGCACTTTGACTTTAGGTAAATTTGATACATTGATTCATGAGTATGTGTACATGTGATTTTTTAAAAAATAGACAAATAATCTCTTATAGTGAACCACAAGAAGACAGATGAAATCAAACGATTCTTGAATGGCCTATATCACTAGGACATGTCTCCGTAAAACTACTGTATTTCAATATAGATTTTAAAGCTGATTTAATGTACATGTATGTAGGAAAATGATAGCAATAGAGTATATAACCAGATTGTACCAAGACTTTTGACACAATTTATCCAAAATTATAAGAACAATCATGGTTGGCATGATGATAGGGTTTGTAGTATTATTTGAATGGTAGTAAGAGTGTCCTCAAAGAGGGATGAGTTGCTAATTAAAATCCTGCAGTGATGGCACACTTCAGGAATCTACAGTACATATTCTCAATATTTATTTGTACTTGTGCAGTTTCCTTTTCCTCCCCCACACATACATATGCAACTTGATTACATTTCTCAGTTCCTCTAACAGTTTGATCTGGCCAGGTGATTGAGCTCTGGCCAGTAGAATAATCTGTATTGGTTCGAGGCCTGACCCACAAAAACCTCCCATTGCCATTCCTTCATACACTACTCACCTTCCAGCTGGCTGGAAGGAAGACAACCCTGGGGTAACTTTGGAACTCAGGTGATGAAAGAACACATCTGTGAGATGACAAAACAAAACTACTGGCTTGATTTGCAGCTCAGTGCTTGCCTAGCATGTGACAGATCCTGGGTTCCATTCCTAGTACCTCAAATAAAGAAAACAAACCAAAAATAGGCCTCTCAGCTACTCATGGGAGAAGCACCACCCACCCAGAAACACCTACTGTAACTGGTTGTGTAAAAAAGAAATACGCTTTGCTGTGTTAAGCCATTTAGATTCCGGGCCGATGTGTTACTGTAGGTTGCATCACCTTTAACAGTAAAGAAAATTCTTTCAATACACTGTTAACTAAAAGGTTATTGGAAATAAAAAGATAAAAGCCAGAAACTTTAAATCAAAGAGCTAGTATCTAGATAGATAGATAGATAGATGCTGAGATTTATAACACAGGAAAGAGTGATAAATGATATAATAAGGATACAATAAGGGGCATACTGATTAAACAAATAATCTCTGCAGCTAGATGTCATGTGTTCAAAATTCATTTTGAGCTATCAGTAACAGACTCTGCAACTTTGGAAAAGTTACTTAATTTTTCTGAACCTCAGTTTCTATACATGTCAATTAGAGCTGCAAAAAAGGATTTACCTCAGAGATTGGTGTAAGAATTAAACTAACTAGGCAAAACACTATAAACAATGCCTGGTTCATGGTAAGTGCTTCAAAATACCTCTATCATTATTATGGGGCAAGGGAACTAAATAAGGTCACATCTAACTGAAAGAATCAATGAAGCCTTCCTGCTGATATGATCTTTACTTGGTTATGATGAATAAGTGTAATTTGGATATTTAGAAGTCATGGCTTGGGGACATGAAAAGCATTATGTACAAGGAGGACATTATAGGGTAAGAGACTATAAAAGAGAGTAGTCCAGTGGGACTCACTCAGAGATCCTGCAGGGAAGATGAAAGCCCAAATTATAGAAGCACTGAAGTCTCTATTGAGGAGTTTGAAATTTATTCACAAGAAAATGGGGAGGGATAGAAGATATCTGATCAGGTCAATGGTTTAGTCAAAGCTATGTAATAGAAAGATTATTCCAGGGGCAGAGTACAGGCATAGTTGAATATGGGAGACGTAGACATCAGAGAGACTGGTCAGGAACTCATGAACATGTGAAAGAAGAAGATAATTTGGAACTCAATATGATGGTTTAGTTATGAATTCATAAAGACCAAGTGCCACAAAACAAATACCCTGAGAGCTAAGTCTTAACTCATTTAGCAGTAAAGTTTGATGTAAGCTGGTAAAATTATATTAGTGGTCTTTATCTTAGTGTAAATATAATTGAATTTTCTGTAAAAACATAATATAGCATTAGAATATAATGTGCTGATGGATGTAATACTGAAGAGATGGTATATACCCTGCCCTTCTACAATCTGAAGAGTTCTGAATTCTAAAACACTTCTTGCCAAAGGATTTTAGACAGCAGATTGGTATGTTTTATGGGTTTAACTGTGTCTCCCCAAAAGATATGATGAAGTCTGAACCCCTGGTGTCTGTGATTAAAACCTTGTTTGTAAATAGGTTCTTTGTAGATATAATCAAGTTAAGATGAGATTAGGGTGAGCTCTATTCCAGTGTGAAGTTCCTCATCAGAAGAGGAAATTTGTACACCCAAACAGACTCAAATACATAGGAAAAAACACCATGTAAAGACGGACATCTGAACTGGAATATGCTCATAAAATCAGATTCCAGATACTAACCAGTTCCTGACTTGCTGAGAGAGGGATACTTTAAATATAGCCACAGTGGGAAGTCTACTGTGTGGCTGGGATATGTGCAAGTTACACACCCATATAAATTTCTTGCTGAACAGTCCTGGATCTTTTTGCTTCTCTGTATTTAAACCTACAAAATAAATCAATGAGTTAGTTGCAAGGGCTCAGTCAAGGAAGCAAGAAAGCAGAAGCAGTGTGTTACTGATTGAGCAAGTACTAGAAGTCAGAGCAGGAAATGGATCAGACTCCACAAGGCAAGTCACTAAAAAGCATATACAACTATCCAAGATCAGGGCAAGTAAGGATTCCAAAGCTAGGTCAATCAGCAAGGAGCAGGAGGATATAAATAGTATTGGTATATGGGCCAAGCACTATTCTAAGGCCAACAATAGCCTAGTGAATGGGGAAAATAGAGAAACAGTACAAACCTTAGGAGGTCAGATGCAAGCTCTAGAGAAGAGATCAGAGTATACCTCCAATGAGAGGCTTTGGTCTGCTTCCTGGGAAGGCTGCCCCTTTCCCTAGTCTGAAGCCCATAGCTGGAGTCATTTAAAAAATCTCTCAAGAGGAAGAAATGGGGTTACAGGAGGGTAGAAAGAGAGGTGCTCCCTATGTTGGGTTGTACTTTGGCCTATAGACCTCACCTTCCAAAACAAAAGCTTCCCATTTATTGGCAGTGTACTCTGTATACATCAGTATGAAAAGAATTAACCTAAATAGTTGATTTTATAAGAATAATGCTCAATATAATTTTTCTTCTTTGGCTAGCCTTCTTTTGCCTAATGGCCAGAGGTATGATTCTCAAGGTCAAATAAACACACTAAATAATCTATAACAGAGAGAAAAGGGATTAGTTAAAATATATCTCTCTTCCCCAAAAGCTTTTCCGGAGAAACACATTTGCAGGGATGCATTAGTCATTATTTCACTAAAAAGATGGCAGAGGGTAGTTGTATAAAATCAATTCACTCCACATTTAATGCACTCTATTCTGCTTAATGCATATAATAAGTACGCTAACCACATCGAGTCTCCCTCCTCCAACTCAACCACACTTAATAACAAAAGCATTACATATCCCACAGACCCTCATAATTTCCTTTCCATTTCCTTTGACTTAACTCATTCAATGAACAACTCTCCCATTACTCCGCAGTGGTATCCTGAGCTCGGTCACAACTTTCTGTTCTTATACTGACTTCTCCTACTGTGAGTCCCAGGAAGGGGTATAACCCTCTTACATCATTCCCCAAATCCATGTTATACAATCTAATGAAACACAGCCATTCTTCTCTAGGTAAAATAGTTGGAATATCACTCCTTTTTTGTTTACCTTTCTATATCACTGCAAATAAGAGAATCTCTGAAACATAGCAATGAAAATCAGCAAAGTGGCAATATTTCTTGTCTTAAAATTAAGTCCCAAAGATATGGCAGTTTTGTGATGCCACTGGAAAATCCATTCTGCAACCATCTTTTTACTGAGCCTAAGTATATTTGTGGCAGTGATTTCAATGCTTGCAACCTTGTGGTTACAAAGTGGCTCCTTCTCTTCCAATATTGTGACTATATTTTAAGCAGGAAAAGACAGAGGCTGATAGGCAAAAGACACCAAGTCAGCTGTGTCTACTGACATTTTACAGAGAATTCAATAAATATTCACTGTATAATTTTCACCTACATCTTAATGGTTATAATTATGTCACATGGCTAGCTATAAATGTATATGAGCCTAGGAAATATAGAATTTAGGTGAGAAAATTTCTTCTCCAAAATCAAGTTATATAACATCAATCCCTTTATCTGAATACACTTAAAATTTGAATAAAGACCCGTGAATTTTTCTTTTTTGAAATCTTATCATAGTGATACTAGTTACATAAATATAGTCAAACAACAACAAAAACCCAACTAAACAACACATAAACCACTCTTGCTCTTCCTTACTGTATCTTTGGTCCCAATCACAGAGTCCTCAGCAGGCTAATTATCTGTCTCTTACTGTCTGAAATGTTATTTTATACTGTTATCTAATGGAAAATGGAGGGAGATTTGCAATATAATCTTCACAACTGTGCCTTTAAATCCTTATATTCTTCTCTGTCATGGCCTGCAGTACTTGAGCAGTTATTGTTTACACTGAAGCTCACACTCAATACAATTACAGGGCACGCAATGCTATATATTTGCAGCAGCTACCAAGGCACATCTCTCTCACATGAATTCTTTAATCATGCCCCCCACAATAACACACATGCTCAAGTATGTATATATTTCTATATTTTGCATCAATAGACTTTTATTTTTTTATTATTTCGTCTCCAAAGCACTGAAAACATTGATAAAATAATAACACTTTTTGCTTTCTTTCTTACTTTCCACAATACCTGTTTTAATCCTCTGTAAAAGAGGTACCAAACAGGCAGGGATACCTATATCCTATCATTTAGGTCAGACCTAGTTAACCATTTCAGTTTGTAGAAAGGAGTTTCCAGACCACAAAGCAACTGGAAAGCAGCATTTGAAACACATATGTAATCCCAGAAGTTTGGGAGGCTAAGGCAGGATGATCATGAGTTCAAAGCCAGTCTCAGCAAAAGTGAGGTGCTAAGCAACTCAGTGAGACCCTGTCTCTAAATCAAATACAAAATAGAGCTGGGGATGCGGCTCAGTGGTTGAATACCCCCAAGTTCAATCCCCAGTACCTCCTCCAAAAAATAATTTGTAATTGTTAAGGATGGTAGCATCACTTGGCTTTGTAAAATCCAAATGCTATAAAAACAGTTAATTTGAAACAGAATGATGAATTCGAGAGAGAATATGAGTATATGAATATGAATGATGATTGAATATGAGAATGAAGAGACCTTAAGCTCTCCAGCTGTTTCTTGTTGCTGTTTACCATCAGTGATACACTGAGGCTCACATAAAAGCCAGTACCTGCACTGCCAAATCTGGAGCTTGCATACTCTGGATGAAAGTAGAAATCTGAGGAGACACCTCTATTTTTGGTGTGAAGGCCATGTAGGAGAGAAATAAGACCTGGTTTTAGTAATGCCTTAGATAAATACATCCCATTTTTGTAAAGAAAACTAGGAAAATATAGGTTAAATAGTATACCTGATTTCAGAATCATCTAAGGTCTACTATACATGGTTTGTATTTAGTTGGTTCCATAAAGGTTAGTTCTCAGTGTACCATGATGTTGTGCATTTGGTAAACATCTAATAAAGAGGAGGTGGGCCATAAAGAAGCTTATCTTCTACTGTCGTCCACTGATGCAGGATTTAAAGAGAAACAGGACTGGCATCACTGGAGCTTGAGAAAATACTCTGGGGTGAAGCAAATTAACCATGAGTCAGCAAATTGGCACTGTAGTAAAATAAAGTGAACTTGAAACTAAGCTGGATAAAGAGGAAAATAATACATAAGGGTCCTAGAAATGATGCTTACCATATATTGACCATAGCAACACCTTCAGGGACTAAACTGTTCTTGACCCCAGATATAAAGGTTTGATGTCTCTTTAGATTAACATGCAGAAAATAATGGAAGGTTGGGGATAAAATGGAGGAAGTGCACAAGAAATCTATTTACTTTTTCTTAAGAAAAATAAGGCTTTGAAACACAAAAATACACAGTAAATTGGTGATTATAAAGAAGTGGAAAGTTATTTGGGGGTTGTACTGATATACAACTTCCTTAAATTCCATGAGATTAGTTAATAGCTCCTTTTCAACCATGATACCACTGTGAACAATGGGATCATAGGTCTAGATATGGTAGATTTGTCAACAAATTGGAGTTCTAAGATGAATTCTAGAACTTGCACACTACCTACTTGTGCTACAAAAACAACTGAACTCATATACATCAATTCAGACACATCACTAGTTCTTCAATTTTCCATGATTATTCCCTCTTCTACATTTTTGTTCATGCAGTTTTCCCAACATAAGAGTCCCTTCTATTCCCATTCTTCAACTTCTCTCCTTTTATCTATCTTTTCTTGTCCACTTTTCTATTACACCAGGCTACAATAAGCAATAAAAATTTCCTTCCATATGAAAAGAATAAATTATAAACACTAATGGTTTGAGGTTCTTCTCCTGGGTGATAACATATTTCCTACTGTAGTAGAACATAAATTCTCCATTGATTTTTAAACAGTATCCTTAATGTAGGTGCCAAGTATTTGGCTAATCCACTCATCTACAGTATTGTGTATGGCCTTCCTCATTGTCAGGTAAAGAAGATTCTTTAGGAGATGGTAGGCATAATCAGTCACATAGTTGGTTTCTGGCACTATAAAGAGCTGTGAGGGGAAAAAGTAAGTGAAGAACTAAGAGGTGATTAAAACAGTGAATGAACAGAACAAAGCAAGAACCAACACCCTTTATGATAACAAAACAAAACAAAAAAGTCTACATACTTGGAAAAGAAGGAACTTCCTCAACCTGATAAAGGACTTCTATCAATGACCCACAGCTAACACTGACTCAGTGGTGAAAGATGCAAAGCTTTCCTCCTAAGATCAGAAACAAGACACAGTTAACCGCTCTCTTCTGTTCAGCATTGCACTGGAAGTTCTAGCCAGGGCAATTCAGCAAGAAAATAAAATAGAAGACATTCAGATTGGAAAGGGAAGAAGGAAAACTTGCAAATGATGTGATTTTGTAAATAGAAGTGAGCAAAGAAATAACAGAAATTGCCTGAAGGCACAGAGACGGTGTCACTAAAATAACAGCAACATCTTTATGTAGCATTTTACAGCTTCTATGGAGCTATGTATCATTTTATTTTCATAAGTACCTGCAAGGTAGGTACTGTTATTACTATTATATATGACAAAAACAATTACTTATAAACTAAAACATTTATTAATGGGCCCATAGTTACTAAATATATTAAGTGTTACCCAAACTTTCAACCTTAAAGCCAGTGCTTTAAGGTTGCTTAGTTTCTTAAATCCTAAGAGCAACACAGTCAAATAGAATTTTCTGTGATGATGAAATTGTTCTGTATATGCACTGCTGAGTATACTTGACACTAGATACAAATAGCTATTACAAATTTGAAGTGTGGATAGTGTGATTAAATCATTGAATTTTAAAATTTATTTAAATGTAAATAGTCACATGAGGCCAGAGGCTTCTTTGTTGAATGGTGTAGTTCTGAAGATTTAGCTCTTACTGTGAATCAGACACACCTCATCCTGGTTCTATCCTCGGAGTGGCCAGCCTACGTGCAGTTCTTCATCAATAGATGAGTAATATGTGAAGCAGCATTAAGGAAAACAAACCACCCCTGGGAATGATCACAAGTTGCAGAACATCCTTGGAAATACCTAAGATGATTCTGCAACACAGAAAGATGTAATAGTGCCCTAACTAACCAAAAATAAAAGACATGTTTTCCTAAAAATTACAGCTTAGTATTCATTGAAAGGGTGGGATGAGGTCATAAATAATATGGCTTATGTTTAAGTGACTTGTTTTTCTTCTCTTACATCCATTCTAGTGACTTTGGCTTCTAACTACCCTTACAGATTTGCCAACCAAACCACTTGCTCTTCTTTAAATTGCTTTTCGATGTTTCTACTTTTGTCCCTTTTCTTGGGTATCTTTTCTCTTGAGAATGTCTTTCTCCACCTCAAAAAGTATACACATGACCACATCATTCAAGGCCTAATTTGAATCTATAATCTTCTGGAAGACTTTCTTGCCTCAGCTGAATGTAATGTCATTCACTGTTATTTCTTTCATTTGTAACACTGAGTATTCCAACCTCATATCATAGCTTTGTATGCACACCATCAATCAAATTAGACCCAAGGTGGGCAAACTATAGCACATGAACTAAATCTGATCTGTTGTATGTTTCTGTAGATAAAGTTTTATTGAAAAACAGCCAGGCTCATTATTTTACATACTGTGTATGGCTGTTTTTGCACTACAACAGTACAACTGAGTGTAGCAACAGAGACAATCCAGTCTTCTGAGCTTAACATATTTCTTACAGAGATCTTCACAAAAAAATATTTGTTCACCCATACTACTAAAGTTTCTGGAATGGTCCACAGAAACTATATTTTAATTTTTCTGATCATCACAAAACCTAGAATATTGCTCTCCTTATAGCAGTGACATCATAAATATTTAAATAATATTTTTGTTTATGGGATTCAATAGTAACATTTGTTTATCTATGTCAATTTTCTATTTGCAAACAGAAGTCCAACCAAATCTCATTTACTCATCAAGAAACTTCCTGGCACAGAGAAAGTAGGTATTATTATCCACATTCTATTCTGTGAGAAATGATGTTATGGCACAGAGATTTACCTATGGTCTCACAACTAGTAAGGATGTCCATAACTTTGTCATAACCCTGATCTTCTAATTTCCTGTCAGTACCACCTCATTCTGTGCCCCTGTGCTTATTTGATTTCCCTTCAATTAAACTAAGATTCCAATGGCACCCAAAATTAAAATGTACATACATATATCTAGTTAGTAAATTATAATAATGGACAAGGTAAGCCATATTCATTTTAATACAAATGCAGTGATTTGGTGTATGCACGGGGCAGGTATCAAGGATCGAACCCAGAGCCTCATTCGTGCTAACCAAGCTGTATTTAGCCAACTACTGAGTTATATCCCCAGCCCCAGAAGTGCAGCTACTTTTTATGAAAACCAGTTGAAATATTTTTGTTTCTAAGTTTCAAATAGTTTCAATGTCAATTTTAAAAATTTAAGAGTTAAAAAAATTCTTTACAAGAAAAATTCTCCCTCCAAGGTAAAAGCATGGCTTCCCCACTCTTCACAACTTCAAGAGATATAGAAAATATATATTTCCTATGCTGGTCACACTGTATCTTCTTGCTCTATTTGTCCTTACAGAGGTAGTTGCTCACCTTTTCATATAACATCTTAAAACTATTGACTTCAAGTTAGTAGATATCAGATTAAACCATAAGTAAGAATAATATACCCCAATGGTGTGTTCAGTCTACCCAGGGCAATTTTATCTAATTCAAGTCCATTATCTGCTCAGTAACACCTCTTTACTATTCAGTATTGATTGTTTACACAACTCATATGAAATATTGGAAAAAAGCAGAGTAGTGAGAATATAGGATCTTTGTTTTATATCTTCTGTAAAAGTTTTCTGTCTTTTTTCTGAACATATTAAACAATAGACTCATGAATTTTAAAACAATATTTGTAATGTCTTTGCATTTATATTAGATAACTACACATTTTTGATATACAAATAGAATTAAAAAATACCTGTTTCTCAGGTCATTTTCAGCATTATTGAGCTAGAAATTACAAATAAAAATTTTGTTATTTAAGGTATACAACTAAATATTTCGATGAATTGTTCATTGATAAATAATCAACACAATCAAGTTAATTAAAATAGCCACCACCGCACAGTTACTATTTTATTTTTGTGTGTGTGAGAACACTGAAGATATACTGAAATGGATCACATTCTTTACAATTACAGAGAATCTACTTATTTCTGCCCAGCAAGAAGGAATAGATTCATTTTTGAGCTTTTTAAGATGTTACAACCAGCTTAAATCATGTATGCAATTTAAAGCAAATGAAAAGTTTCAATCTTGGCAGGAAGTTCTCTAAGTGTGAGGCTCTCCTACTGGCCTACATACCACAAGGTACGCATGCAACTACGTTGGTACCCAAGAAATGTCTATAGACTAAAACCATCCACATCTAAGACATTTTTTAAATGAATATATTTTCAAGTCACTATGATAAGGGTTACTAGACTTTCTATAAATGCTAGGACATATCTAATGGTGTGACCTATTTTCCTTGTTCATCCCAGTAAACCACTCATCCAGTTTATCCAGTCCTTCCAGGCAGCCATTTAAGAGTCAGCATTTCTGCTGAGGAAAAGCCACTGGACTATACCCTCAAACCTTGAAACTTTTCTTTTTTTCTTATGGTACTGAGTATAGAACCCTGGACTCCAGGCAATTGCTCTATCACTAAGATATACCCCCAATCCTAAAAATCTTAATTCTGTTTACATGAAGATACTATATAGTCTTTTACATTTTCTTTTGAAATCTCCCTTCTATATTTGTTTGCTTATAATCTGTCTTTTTCTAAGGATGCCTTCAAGCAGCCTGCAAAGGCACATATGATATATTTGAGATTAAAATGTGTTTGAAATAACAAAAATGATGAAACATCTGTTATCTCAGTCCCTCTGGTGCTTGATATGAGCCGAAGACTAATAAAAGTGTATGGTGAACTCTGTCTCTGTACCTAGAGTCCAGATGTCAAAGATGGGGTCAAGTGTTAGAGACAGAATCCCTATGGTTGGGTCCTGGTTCTGAATACTGGTTATGCACTATCATACCATATAACCTTGGCAAAGTGTCCTTTCCTCTCTATGCCTCAGTATTCTCAGGCCTAAGTCAGTAGGCTAATAGCAACTACCTTGATTCATGTGGGGTGTTGGAGCAGTACCTTGCACAAAGCCTCACCAGGTTAGCAAGTAGAAGGAGCGTTAGTACTAGTCTAAGTAATGATTCAGCATTGGCCCAACAAGTAGTGACTCAGAACAGTTTCTCTTAGTCAAGGGTAAACCATCTTAGTGTACTTCTGAGGCCCTCTCCATTTACTGTTTCCTTCTGAGTACATTGCTCCTTCTTCCCTTTAATGTTGCATATACTTACCTTCCTAGTACTCTTGAGGGTGGTGGGATGCCATTCTGTGGTCACTGATAGCCTTATCCATTTTCTTAGTTGATTGTCACTAATCCCTTCTCAGAGTTCAACTATATCATAGATTTTAGCTATACCCTTGAGGACTACCTTATGTCTTCTAGGAGGAAATACAGAGGACTGAGAAGCTTTTAATATGGATTGATAAGCTTTCTGTTGGGATTATGACAAACAGCAGGTTGGAAATCTCAGTCTACTTCTTGGTTTTGACCCTGAATATACTGTTTGTTTAATCAGTGAACTCTGAATGAAAGAGAACAACAGTGCGTGGATGATAGGGGAGGGGTAAGTACAGAAAGCATTTGAGATGACGACAAGGAAAAGGACTAGAAGGACAAATCCAAGGTCATCTTGACAGGACCCTGTTCAAAACACTCTGGCATTAGAGTTACTGCCTAGTAGCTTGCCAGTGTCTTTTAGGGAAACTATGAGAAGGAGTAGAAGAAGGAGAAGCTAACTAGGAATATCTATTCTGTATGAAAAATGAATGACTTCAAAACTTGGTAGTTTAAAATAACTACCATAATTTATATTTCTCTTGAATCTGTAAGGTGAACAGGGCCAGTGTCAGCTGGGGCACTTCTACTGAAGATGGGAGATCCCCTTCTGACATGGTTTATTTGTATGGATGCCAAGTTGAAGCCACGTGTAGTCTGGCCATAGTTCTTCTGTGTTTTGTTTTGTTTTGGATTGGTTTGTTTGTTTTGATTTTTTTGTTGATACTGAGTGTTGAACCTAGGGCTTCACTTTTGCTAGGTTGCATCCCCAACCCTTTTTATTTTTCATTTTGAGACAGAATCCCACTAAGTAGCTCAGACTGGCCTCAAAATTGCATTCTCTTACCTCTCAAGTAGTTGGGATTACAGGCATAAGCCACCATGTTCAGTTATTTAATTCCTCTTAAAGTGGGCCTTTCCACAAAGCTGCTTAGGCTTCCTCATAGCATAGAGGCTAGGGACTAGGTGTGGGTATTCCAAGAGACAGGAAATTCCAAGGACAGGGAAAGGTCTCAGACCTCTTAAGGTCTAGGCCCAGAAACCATTTCATTCTGTTTTCTAAATAATCACAATGTCCACTCAGACTCAATTGGAGGGAACATAGGGATCGTCCTATAATGAGTGGTATGTCAACAAATGTATGGCCATGTTCATTTCCCACACAAAATCATTTTAAGTAGAAGAGACTGACCTGAGACTCATATAACTGCCTTTCCTCCTCCTCCTCTATCACTTTAGCACAGCAGAGGAGCTTTAACTGGCTATCTTATAGTTATGGGCACCTCCTCCAGAAAGACCACAGAAAGACCACAGAAACCCTTTGTATTCCAAGTGTCATATTTTAGAAACCCTTCCATTTGGATTCCTTGTATACCTTTTTAAAATCTACCTCCTGCTTTCCTGAAATTGATGAAATCAGTCTCACTTGGTAGGATTAAGTTGTAAAAATAAAATTTAATAGCTGTGGAGAGGAAGGGAGGAATATATGCTATGTTTCTCTCAGGGGATGGCTGGGCCTTATCAGCCACCAGGTAATTATGAATTTTTGATGACCATCTAAATGATGACATTTCCAACTACACACTTATAAATATAATTTAATTAAATGCAAAAGTTGGTGATTTGGGTAGCTTGTCTGATAGTAAAACCATAACCACCACATTTATTCAGCCCCAAGGTAATGGAAGCATGTTAAAAATTCCTATAACTCTGAACTTCAAGCTATCAAACAAATCTTGTTTTTAGTTATTTCTGCTTCAATATAGATTATATCTATTAAATCCTTCTGTTCATAAATAGAATTTGTACATACCTAAGCTAAAGGACCAGTTTGCTAAGAATCAACTTCCATTATGAGATTTCATAATAGGCTTAAAGGGCAAATGTTCACTGTATGATAAAATTAGTTTTTGAAGTCCTAGGTTTGAGGGGGTCTAGAAAATCAAAAGACTCAGGGACTTCTCTAATAAGCTGTGAAAGTTAAAGCTGATTTAGATGTAGAGACCGGGACTTTAGGCAAGGACTGCTGTGGGAAGTCTGCCTTTGTGTAGAAAAGAGGCTTCATTGTACCAAGGCTATAATCATTTTACCATTTCTTCTAACAGCCTGAAAATTTTCTTATAAAGATCAGGTTCTTAAAATTTACCCAAAGGGAAAAAAAAGAAGATTTGGAGAGACTAATGACTAATGATTTCTTCTCTAAAAATAAATCCCACTTTTGCATGTGGCAGCCTGGGAGGAGACAGTTCTGCTCGCACAAGCATGGAGTTAGGAGGCCTGGGAAACATGATTAGAAGCCCACCCTTTCCCCACTCAGTACTAGTCATGGATTTCCTGTCATACTCCTGGAAACCCTACCAAGTCAGAGTTGCTGCATGAGGGACAAACAGAAGCCATCAGTTCACATCAGATCTCAAAGCATATCAATTCTCTTTGCAGAGCTCAGAGGGATGACATAATGCATTTTGTGAGGGCTCACATGTCTGTTGAAAGATGATTCATCAGGGTAAAAACTAGGACAATAGAATTCTACAGAATGGTTCTGCATCTCCAGGTACTTAGGGATTAAAGGAAACATTAGAAATAAAATGGATTCAGTCTAGACTGGAAAAAATAGTCAAATAAAGAGAACCAAGCAAATGGTTATGTTTTTTATGTCACAGAGTCTTCATGCTGGGGATTCTCATTAATGGTCAAATACAAACTGTCAAACCAAGATGAGATGTCTGTGATTTAGATGAGTGCTACTCAAACTGTGGACCAGCAGCAGCAGCAGCAGCATCACCTGGAATCATGATTGAAGTGCAAATTTCTGGGCCCCATCCCAGAACTATGATATCACAATCTCTGGGTGTAGAATCCAGAAATCTGTTTTACCAGGCCTCCTAGCAATTTTTGACCATGCTTTAATGTGAGAAACTTCAATTCAGACTAGATAAAAGAAAATTAATAAAATAGGAAGACTAGTTTACTCAGGCTTAACTTTAAAGAATACAAAATAAAATGACCCATATTCCATGTGCAATTTAGGTATATAGAAAACTGCCTTATATTTGAGAGAAGGTGAATAAATGCTAATCAATGAAACTCAACAAACTAGCAGATCAATTACTACAATCACTTGTCCCCAAATCACTGATGGTGTATTCCAGATTACAGAAAATTGTGATGAGCCATGAGTGGTGATAAACACCTGTAGTCCCAGCTACTTAGGAGGCTAAGGCAGGAGAATCTCATGAGAACCACAAGTTTAAGACCAGTATGGAAAAACTAATGAGACACTGTTTTTTAAACAAACAAATAAACAAACAAAAAAGAAAATAATGGTGAAAATTACATGTGGGGTATTAAGGATTCGAACAATGCAAGGAGGAAGTTAGGTAGAATGTTGGTCTACCAGGCCAACTCCTGGAATGGAGAAGCACCTGGTCCCAGTATGAGGCCTAGTGGCAGTGTTGAGCTAGACAGAACATTTACTGCTGACAGTGAGCAGCTGCACAGACAGACTGTACATGTTGACAGATGAGATGTCAAGTAATGTAACTGAACTTTCAGATATAAGGGAATAAGTGGAGATAATGAACAGGACACAGAATCACAAAAGAAGAAGTTGAAAATCTGACCTATTGCAATCTGTTCCCATTGTTAAGTGACCAACACCAAGGTGATAAACAATATAAGGATTTTGGAGGCAAGCTTTATTATATGTACATAGTATGGTGTGGGACAGATAGGGTAAATTGTGAATATCCTCAGGCAAGTACCATGTGGGTTGCTTAGAGATTAAACATGGTGATGCAAATTATAGGCCATGTTCAAACTTGTTAAGTATACTGTTGGTATGTCTAGAACAAGGAGACTGCCACTCATTCAACAATGAATAACTCCCAATTCTATGGCTTTAGGTTGGCAATAGTATTAGCTTTAATCAGATTGGTTGACCTTGGTCTCAGGCAGAAGTCTTCCTTTCTATCAAGTCTTAAACAGAACTCTGCTTTGTAGCAATGGTTCTCAATCTCTGGAACCTTTAATGCATGATGAAGCAGGCTCAGGTCAACTTCATAGCTGAAGATAGGACCAGGAGTATTTATTTTTATTTTTTTAATTTTATTTTTAGGAATACTTTTATAACACTAAGTGATTACATTATACAGCCAGCATTGGGAATGAAAAAGAGAGAAGAAAAAACTGGCCCTGAGGGCTGGGGTTGTGGCTCAGGGATACAGTGCCCCCTAGCACAGGTGAGGCACTGGGTTTGATCCTCAGCACCACACACACACACACAAATAAATAAAAATAAAGGCATTGTGTCTGCCTATGTTAGAAAAAAAAAAAAAAAAACTGGCCCTGAACCAGTCTGCTTTTGGGGGGCTAGAGAGAGGGAGGGAAACATTTTTAAGAAGTTGGTGTGGCTAAAATATCCTCATGCAATCAGTTGTCTGCAGCCTGAGATAGTATAATGAAAAAAAAATTGTTCATTCCATAGTATTAATGATATTCATTTGGGTGGTGAATAGATTTAAAAAAATAAAGGCACAATGAAAGGAACCAATGAAAGAAACCAGGCAACAAATGGAAAATGGAACAAATAGATTTCCAGCAGAATCTCAATATATACTTGCCAAACTGAATTAAATTAATGGATGTGTATGTACGAAGATTATAGTAAGGTACAATATATCACTTCACTTGGTCTTGTGGCCAATATTATATCACTATTTTTCAGATAAAGAAATCAAGAATTAAGAGGGTCAAATCAATTTGCAGAGCTAGCATTCCAGATTTCTCCTCTTTATCTCAGACCCTCTTCTACCTACCACCTTGGGCTGGAACAGGCAGGAATGTCATGGGTGACTCAGGCCAATGCTGCTGCTGCTGTTGCTCCTGGATCACTGCAATTTGTGTTTGGGGTTTGAGTTCCTGGGATGGGGGTGGGGGCTCAATAAACAAGAGTAGTATAATGCCAGAGTAGCTTCTAGAGTAGTTGGTTGACACCTTATTTTACTGAAACTCCACCTGATAGTGTTCTAAGACCTGGGTCTTTGGAGGAGAAATTCCCATTTCCTTCTCTGTTAGTTGGACTACTGTAGCAAGTTTGTAAATATATATCAATGTGACTATTTGTGTCAAATACTACCTTACTAAGTTTGAGAAACTCAAGCATGTCAGCCTTGCACACTAAATGTCTATGAGATATATAATGACTGTTATTAATCATCCCATGAATTAATGGATGAATACAGGATTGACAACTCAGGGGATCCCTCTTCCAACTTCCAAGGGATACTTTTTCCACTCATTTAACAAACATTTACTAGCAGCTACTAGATGCCATACACACATTCCAGGAAATGAGAAAATAGTAACACAAAGGCTCTCAGCTACTGATAATACTGTACTAAGATTGGGCATAAGGGAGAGAAAAACAAGCATGTATCATGACTGCTACTAACCTCCAACATTACTTAATTTTAATTGACTCTTTCTTTACATATTTGTTATTTATTTATTTACTTTTTTACTTATTTATTTATTAAGGTGCTGGGGATCAAACCCAGGGCCTCATGTTTGTTAGGCAATTGCTCTACCACTGAGACAGATTCCCTGACCACATACTTGTCTTAAATCAATCCATGGCACTGTCCCATTAGAAATGGTTAGAAATATGACTCTAGGAGCAATGCTACTGAGTTCTTGGAATTACTGACCTGACATACAATCAAAACTGCCTGCCTCCGAACAAGCTCAGGACAATAACTGATTCCCATACCACACAAGCAGAAGCAGACAGGCTATTGTTCCTGTATATCATTTGAGCTTCATAAAGGGAAGTAAGGGGTCGAAGAACTCATTGGAGAGATAGAAAGTTAATTAAAATGCATCTTTCATTGTCTAGAATTTGGGTAATAAATGCTTTACTGAATGCACTGAGAAAGAAGTCCAATGATCTGCAGTCACATTTTGCATTTTCCTTTCTGCCATTATGAGAATGGGCCTCCAAAGAGCTGCCTAATCCTGTGTTTAAGACAAAGCTTTGTGTGTCAATGGTCACCCTGTGGGCCTCCAGGAAGAGTAAGAGTCACAATCATTATTATTTACTTCGTAGATCTGGTTGCACACAGACAACATTGCATTCATTCTCTAGTCTAAATCACATTTTCTGAAAGCCCAGGCATTGATTCTAGTCTGTAAATGACTGCAAGTCAATCTTTATTCAAAAACAACAATCTTTGGGAAATGATAATGGGGAGACTCAATGGCCATCCTAAAGAATTCATTTACAGAGACAAATTTCAAAAGTTTCATTTAATTACACAGATCAAAATGTGTCTATTTTTCAGGTACAGTCATTCTAGCAAGCCTCTGGTTAGGAAAAAAAACCTGAAAATTTAGCATTGGTATTCTGAATTAACCAAACAGGATGACTTTACCCCTCCTTTTAAATAGTGTGATTGTTTTGTCTTTTTGTATTTTTTTCCCAATAACAATGTCTGCTTCTTGTTTCAGGCACTCTGGGTTGGAGGAGATGGTATGGGTATCAGTGTTTTCCTATATTAATATTTGCCCATACTCATAAAATACCTAAGAAGTACATGGTCATTTATATAGTATCTTCTTTCTCTAGCTTGACTTCCTCCTCTTAGATCATATGATCCACATGAATGTCTCTCAATTTTTTGTTATAACTGTTAGTACAATCAATCTTAAGGAATACAAATGTTTACTCCCTAAGTGTCAAGTACTGTGCCAGCAAGTGGGGTCTATAGAGGGATACATCTGCCTCTATCTGAAACTCTCAGTTAAATGTGTACCTGAATTCATCCCTTTTCTTCTGATTTTAGAAAGGTGAGCCATGCATATACCACTTATTACATTTGCTATCAAGATTAGACACAACCTTATAATCAAGTACATTCATGTTTCTGCAGCTAACTACATGAGTATTCATTCACACATACTGGACAAAATGAAAACTACAAATAGATTTGTGTTAGCTTTTATTTTTATTTTTTTATTTATATATGACAGCGGAATGCATTACAATTCTTATTACACATATAGAGCACAATTTTTCATATCTCTGGTTTTATATACAGTATATTCACACCAATTTGTGTCTTCATACCTGTACTTTGGATAATATGATCATCACATTCCACCATCATTAATAACCCCATGCTCCCTCCCTTCCCCTCCAAGCCTGCTGTTAGCTTTTAAAATGTACCCAATGAGTTACAAATTGTATCAAGTAGAAAAAAAATAAGATTTACAGATAAAAGACTCATTCATTCAATGAAATTTTATGGTGCTGGAGGTTCAAGGAATAAAGGATACGATTTCACAGGGAAGGAGCTCCCAAATGAGTAAATGGTACTTCAGTGGGAAAAGAGCCAGCCAGAGGGTGCTGTAGTCACAGAGAGAAAACACAAGTCTAGAATGAGGAATTGGAAGCAATTCCAGGGGAAGGTCATGCCTGAGTTCAGTTTTGAAAAGTATGAATGTAAACTGAAGAAGGGAAGGGAGAGCCAAGTATGTCCTGGGAAGGAATGAATAGAGGATGTCTGTGAACAAGCTGAAGTCAGCCTTACACTTAACAACCAATAATCAATTCATCTATCCTTGCCTCCATGTAACTCAATATCTTCATAGTTTTTTCCCCATAGTTCTATGTCAAAATTAATTGTGGAAAATTAACCCAAACTTGCACCAAAACCTATAGAGAAGAATTCATCTGGAGAAGCAGAAAGATGGCAGAGCAGAGATGGTCAAAGAACTCACCTAGGTAAAATACAACAAAGTGGGTTTCTAAAATTATCATTAGAACACAAGATTTGGTGTAATTAAAAATAATACATCTAAGAAGGTTTATCGCTTTAGAAAAGTGAGCTATGCATATACCATTTATTAAATATGCTATCAACAGAGATCAGATACAACCTTATAATCAAGTACATTCATGCTTCTTAGTTTGGAAGCATGGACCTTTAAAATGTCACTAAATTCAATTATTTTCCTCAAAGAAGAGAATAGAATGCAAAACCTAGGAAATCTTTTCAGGGTGTGCATGGTGTGTTGACTAAAGAAGGTTTATCTTTACCACTCTCTGAATATTGCTAATGGGCTCCCCAAGCCAGGCACAGCAAGACACGACATGCACAGGTGCTCATGATCATTTTATAAAGAGGTGTTAAGTTGGGGGAGTGGGAATGCTCCATTTGCTAATTGCTTCCTCTGCCTATTTCTCTGTAATCTCCTATTCAGACTTGCTTTCCTCCTTTGAAGAATATTTGATGTGATGAGTAATAGGAGATGCAGATCCAGTCCCTGTGTGATTGTTACAGGTGCATGCATTGCATTTCTGTGCTGTCAGGAATTGCTCCAATTTCCCCCATCACATTTCAAGCATGCTTTACTATTTCAAAGGAATAGGTGCAATATGCCCAATGTTATTTATCTTAATGTACACATGTTTGTCAGAGTTGCTAAAAATCATATATTCAACTTGAATGTTTTCTGATTCAATGTTATTAAAACTATATTAATTTGTGGAATTGGACTGGTTTTAGATTTCTTTCTTTGAGGTTCTTCAGAATACTAACACAGAAGATGCAAGCTGAACTACTCAGTTTGGGTCTAATATAGCTCATGGTATCTTTATTGCTTTTGTATCGAGGGGCACATCGTGTACGGCTATGACAACTCTCAAAGAAATCCAGTGGATATAGACAGAGACAGGATCAACTTCCAGGAAAAAGTGATAGGTGGAGTGGTAAGTGAAGCAGTTCCACAGGTGACTATCTCCCAAGCCCACTCCAAGTAAAAGCATTTTGAAGGGCTTTCTAGATAAGGTCCTTATACATCAGCAATCAGATGTGCAACCATTATTTACTGTGTATTTCACAGACACGAGAAATTATCCAAAGACTAAATAGCTCATTCAGAGTGGAATCCTGCTTTATAAAATCAAAGCAGATTTCTTTTTTTTTTTATTAAGCAAAGGAAAAACATCTTCCCATACAAACTAAAAAGCCCTTAGTCAACTAGTTTAAGTTACTGTGCAGCTGTTCATGATGCAAGCTGTTTGGAAAGACAAGTTGTTTTCTAAAGAAGCAGTCGAACTTTTCATAATTTCTTATCAACATTAAGAAATAAAAGTTTGATGGTAGGTTATGTAAAGCTGATGAAACAATAATTTCTGAGTATGAACAATCACACATTTCCTGTGATCTGAATGTTAGTTATAAATTGACTACCACAAAGCTTTTAAAAAATTCTTGATGACAAAATTTTCAAGAGCAGGACTTTAGACAGCAGTTATGTAGATATGACTAAGGTCATGGTCAAGATTTCAATATGGGTTTAATGCAAATGGTTACCGGATTAGATTCTCTATCTCCCACCTCTCACCTTTGCTCTAATTCCAGACTTTCAGCTATAGAGATCCACGTGGATGCCTCCTTCACCTCCAACCTAAACATGCCCAAATGGAAAACTCCTCATTTTCACATCCTCCATTCTCCCACACATAATAACCACCCAAAATACAAAACAAATAAAACCTTTGAATCTGCTTCCCAAGTTCTCAATTCCTCAAAAGGGTCCCACCATTTTCATAGTTTCATTCCAACAACATATGCAAGGGATATACAGAGGAACAAGCCACATGTTCAACCCTGAGGGCACAGCATCAAATGGTGATAGGTGTTGCGACAGAGTTATGCATAAACATAAGTGGGGATAAACATAAGTGGCATCAATCATAGCCTTGCAGGGCAGAAAATACTTCAACGTTTAGGTTGGGACTTGAAGGACTGAAAATAGAGTAGCATTCTTGACATAAGGTACAAGTATGAAAATAAGGCATGAAATTTCATGATGAACTGCAAATAGGTCATTGTGATCAGAGTGAAAGACAAGTTGGGAATGCAGTAGAATAAGGAGGAAATATGGGTGATAATGAAAAACAAACCCTGTATATTATATTTGAACTTTACACAAGTAGGGAGCCACCTACAAGTTTTCAGGTGAGTGACTTGTGCAGATACATTCATAAAAATAGTACTAGCAGGGAGCGTATGTTATCTTTCTTTGGTCAGAGTCAGTCACATGACAAAGCCTAAGTTCAATGGGCAGGGAAATACTTAATGTATGCCAAGGAAAAGGTAGATTAAATGAATATTTTCTGAGCAATAATCCATATGACTCTGACCAAAGAAAGATAACACAAACAGAAGCTATAAGTTTACTTATGCAAGTTGGCCTGGCCTTTTGCCAATGTAGACAATTGCTGGGAGCCATTAGCCAAGTGGGTATGACAATTTCCTTGCCAGCGTACCCCATGTTGCAGTGACATTGAATGTAGGTGACCTTGCTCAAGGACCAAGGTGGATTAGGGTGTTCCCGGTTTAGGTTCCAGGTTTAAGGTTTAAGATTATTCCTGCTGGGAATAGGGCGTATCCTGCTGCCTGAGTTCCCCTTGAGTTCTCACGGGATTCAGACAGTATTTTTTGGGGAGACAGAAGCCCAGTGGATGTGGATTTGGGCAGAGAACGTGGATTTCCCCAGAACGTGATTGTAGACGGCTGGTGTGAGTTCGGGAATAAAGAGTTGCTGTTTGAATCTACAAGCTGTGTGGTGGCTCGTGATTGTGTGCCCAGCCAGACTGTGGCAGACAATAACAAAGAAAGCAGCCATCCTAGATAACCTCTGGTCCTTCAGCCTAGGCCCAATAATGAAACCCAGGTTGTAGAATTGAATTCTGGAGTTCAATGCCTGGTGTATGGATTCCAAAACCTAGAATGAAGCCCCACCAAGCAGCAGTCACAGCAATTGTGGTTAATCCAAATACTTACAAGCAAGAAAAGCAAATACTTACTGTTGTAAACCAATAAGTTTGGGAGAGATTCAGGGTATTGAGAAAATATTTGGGAGAGATTTGTCAATCAGTATTACTATAGCAATCATTGAATAATACCTGCATGTCATAGTAATGTGATACTTCTTGCCTCTTCTTTAACCTGGTATCCTTCCTTCCAAATACAAAACATCAAAGGGACATCCTTTCAATCTTTCTTTAGAACTGGACTATTGGAACAGCCTCCTGATCAATCTCCCTGAGTCTTTTTTTTCTTCAGAATCCTAAAGTCTATGTCTAGATTATTCCACTTAAACAACACCTTCATGTTATATCCCATCTCATAATCTGCAGGGCTTCCCATTACACACCATTTCAGATTCAAATTATGTCTTGTTTCCAAATACTACTAACTAGTTTAATTCCTTCATTATTTCTATCCCAGACTAATTCTTGATGTCATACTTTGTTCAGACAGAACCTTTCTCTTCAAGCCCCAGGGAAAATATTTACTTCCTCTTTTTACCTCTTTTACAAAGCTCCATTTTAAGTCATCTTTCATATAGTAATCTTCCTTCCCAGACTTCTTAGAGATGTAAGACCTATACATTCCTCTGACACTTTTCGTCTGTATTCCAGGAATATCTGATTAAGCATCTATTTTGTATATATGCATATATATGTGTGTGTATGTATATGTATATATATATATACACATATATATACACACACACTATGATATTTGAGAGACAGAACAATATTAAATTAAATTTTATTGTATTCTCTTGACCCTGCTCAAAGTTCTTTGCAGAATACATGAACACAGTAATAAATATTTTCTCGATACCCTAAAGTAAGCTTTTATTTGTTCAATACATGTGGATTAAGCACCTACTATGTGCCAGGCATTGTCATATGTATTGGGTGAAAAGAGACAAACCACAACCTATGGCCTTTAGAACTTTACAATTAATCGCAACAAATAAATATGTAAAAAAAATCATTAGTATTTTCTTCTGAAGAAATTTTATTTTGTTTGCTGTATAAGTTGTGAGCATTTATATCTATTGCCAGACTTAAAAGGTTCAGGATAAGCATGATAGATGGATTTCCTAAAGTCACAATCATGTCCAACCCAGAGAAATTTCTTAACCTAATTGCCACCACTCTGGGAACATGGTTGTCATTCCTTATTTATTTTTCTTTGCAAAGGCAGTGAGGAAGGGCCAAAAGGGCTGCTAGGGAGGGAATCTTCTGCTAAAGCACACTATTTATAGTTTTCTACAATTTACCAGAAACTAATATATAAGTGCACTTTTTAATCCCCCCTTGTCATCTGACAGAAACGCAGCAACTTCCCTCACTTATCAAAAAAGCAGCATGTTATTTTACAAAATCCATGCACTAACCAATGAAGTTACATTTCCTAGGTATATTGTCTGCTCTTTTACCCTTTTATAAATAGAGAACAAACTTATCTAGTTAACTAAGTCTTTGTAGCTGGCATATTTTAAGGAAAATTTAAAGTCTCATTGCTGATTATGAAACAGAAGTCACTACCAGAATTTTAGAGCAGAATTGCCACAAGATTCTGAAAATGGCCTTGATACACTTAACAGAAAGCAAAATGTGCTTGATGACTACTTCCTGCCTCCAATATTTCAACCACATCTTAATGCACATAAGGGTTAAGTGCTGGATATTCCAAATATGATTTGATACTAATTACACGAATGGACATTCATCCTCATAAGTGAATCATTTTATCTATCCTTTAATTTCAAGTCCAGGATGATCTGAAAGAATAAGAGATGTCATATGAGAAGTCAATATCCCTATTGGGCCAAAGTCTTTGAATGATTAAGAAGTATTATATCAAAAATTATGTTGACAGACATAGGAGATTTTGACAATTTAAATAAGCTTTGGTTAATATTTTCAATAAGTACATGTTTAAAACTTGAATTGGTGAAAGGCTGTAAAATAAAACTCTAATTTGTAATCTTCAATTTTAAGGCATGTTTTTAAGCAAAATGGAATCTTTCCTTATTCCTGTTGGTGAGGGAAAGAAGTCTGAAATATTGAAAATTCAACTCTATTAACAGCATACTGGCAACCCAAATGGGAAACCTAAGAAAATAAAGATAGCAGGGCCCAAATGAGAGTTGGGAAAGATTGGAATGATAAATTTAAATTTCTCTGGGACCTCTTCCAGGCTGATCTGTGACTTGAAAAAAAAAGATGCTACAGTATGCCACTGTGAAGAAACAGATGTCAGGAAACCCCAATTTTAGGGAATGCTGTGCCTCAAAGAACATTCTGCATGACATTCTTGGTAATCAACTTTGTTCTTCAGATCACTTTGGAAAGTTTCTGCTAACCTCTTATATTCAACCTTCATTTGTAAAGTTCTGCAATTTATCAATGAGAAATATTAGGGTACACAGACAAAATACATACTCCAGAAAATGAAAAGGTCCAAAGACCACATATTCAAGCTGTTCTGAGAGAAAAAGGAGAGAGATGTTATAAATGTTTTAGAGCCTTAAGTGACTTGGAAAAGTGAGGACTTTTAAAGTGATACTAGTATTTCAAATTATTCTGGACCTACTTCAGAGCAGACATATGGCATTAAAAATTTAATAATTAAAAGGAAGATCACAGAAGCAGAGCTGGAATGAAAGAATAAGCATAGCCCTCCCTACAGAACTGATGTCTTCTAGGAGTCTATGGGCTAAATGTAAACCGTGGGTTGTTTGAATTATTGGGATGAAGAGAGCTCATTATCACTCACCATCTGAAGAACTAGAAAGCATGGGAAGTTCATTTTATAAAAATCATCTTTTAGATTTAATCTGAAATACAACTCCTACACATGTGCGCATGTGCACAAGCAGTTTTGTGTGAACATAAAAATGATCCCGAAAACAACCAACCGTAAGGAAAATGACGCAATCAATAGAATTCAGTCTTAACAGACTCCATTGCTCCTTTCAGCAGCTTCTCTCTTATATCAAAGACTCTTCTTCCACTCCCAAATACAGTCCCCAAATAAATTTGCTCTATTCTGCAATCTTCTTATGATAAAAGCAAACCATCAGGAAGGTTGTGATGGTTATTACACAATATCTTTCCTCTTCCAAGACTACTTGCCTTTCAAAAAAAGAGAATGAGAAGTCTGTGCTAGACTCAAAGGAATGAAATCCCAGAGGACAGTTCAAGGGTAATTTGGGGGAAAATAATTTTCTTCTACCCTTCAAGTGACTGTATATGATGACACTCTCCTTTCCCATATGTCAGTGCCAGGGATCCTCAGCTTTGACACTATTGACATCTGGGGCCAGAGAATTCCTTGCCACTGGGGGCTGTCTTGTGCATTGCAGGGTGTTCAGCAGAATCCCTGGCCCTTAACCACCAGGCGCAAATAGCAGCCCCTCACTCAACTGAAAATCAAAACTCTCCAGATATCACTAACTGTGTCCTGGAGGGCAAAATCACCTGGTGAAGAAACTGTGATCTATGTGAAGACAGGCCTTACCTGCAAATACTGGTAATCTTACTTTGTTTTTATTCTTTTGCAGTTGTTGTTAGTAGATAAATCACTCTTTGGGAGAAAATAAAACAGGAAACCTGTTCATCACAAATTAATTAGCAGAATTGGACTCTAGTCAAGAGCTTTGTTCTTGTTCACTGAAGAAGAATTTACACATAAATAATATTCTCAAGGAAAAACTCAATACCTCCTCATATTTTTTGCTCACAGATTTATTTACAAATACTTGAAAATGTATTAAAGGGACAACTGACTATATTCCTTTAAACTCCCTGTAGTCCTTGAAATTAATGCATCACAAAATCTGTCACACATATGAAAGAGCGGAGCTTTGTTTTTACAAATGCTAGTATTAGATCCCTGATTTGTATAATACATATATCAGGCTCAAGATAGACATAATAATGTCTTAAACAATCAATTTAAATGAAATATTTTTTTGCTTTTTGTTTGTATTCTTTATTCCCTATGGTTTCCCAAGACCAGTGGTTCTCAACTGGGGTCAATTTTGTGTCCCAGGGAACATATGTCGATATTTGAGGATATTTTTAGTTGTCACACTTGTGTGTATATGTGTGCAAATGACATCTAATGGGATGCTAAACAATAATCTACAAGGTATAGGATAGTCCTCTACTACAAAGAATTATCCAGTCTCAAATGTCCATAGTGCTAAGTCTCAGAAACCTGGGTCTAGACACATAATTATAATGCCCATTCACAGTCGATGATTTGGTTACAACCACCAGGAAAAGGATGATACCTACATGTTCTCCGTCTTAAGTGGCTCATCATGCTTAGTATAGGGCTATATCCATGGCAGGTAACCCACATATATTGTTATCTGAAAAGTCCAATTTTGCAGAGGGAAACAAAACAAAACTCTTATTCTCTTTGAGTAAGGTTTTAAGTAAACAACAAAAAAGTATGGTTGAAATAAAATCCTATATTTAAGTGAATGAACTGTATTGTTTGCATAAAACAAGGACCCAGAAAGTCATTGTCATTGATTATGTTGGAAGTTATTTGTTGGTTATGCATTTGTACCTCCAGGGGGAGCTCAAAGCTCTTTTCCTCTCCCTGAATCACATGCCTTAACCAAGAAGAGGTAGCAAACAGAGGAGGAATAATGTCCAAGTGCCTTATGAGGTCAAGAGGAGGCCACCATGTTTCAGAGTGGGAGCAAATAGTGGGCAATAAGTACTCCACTAGGGCTTGAATTTTCCTCCTCCTTTAATCTATTTATTTTCTCCTTTGCATCTCTTTTCTGGTATGCCAGCTAAAATTTTTAAATGAGAATCCTGATTAGAATTAATTTTTTAAAAAAGATTTATGTAATCATATCCCTTTGCTCCAAGTTCCCTAAAGGTGGTAGAATTCAAACAATAACAAAAAAGGGCAGACAAAATATTAAGTCCAAGACATGGGAGATAATAAAATAGCCCAAAGAATGTAGGCATCTTGCCCTTGGAAGCTGGGTAAGCCATGTTAAATCCCTTTCCTGAGACACTAGGAAAGTAGCTATGGCAATAACATGTTGGTTTTTGTAATAATCCTTGAACATGTATAAATAAACCAAATCGCTGTAAATAGAAATCCTGTGAGCTCTTCTTGTGATTAAGTATTTAAAGCACCAATCTTCTCCTGGGCTTGAAGACTTTTAGAACAAAAAGTTTTAAGTGGAACTGGAAAACATTTAAATATTACCGAGGCTCCCATATTGCTCATGTAATATTTATGAGCCGCGGAATGATCATTCTGATTATTCCCAGCTGATTTTAACAAGGGATTTTTTTTCCTCTCTTAATTAGGTGCCTGCGTGCAAACAAAAGCCTATTATAGCACTCAGAAAGAACACACTGAATAAAATTAGAGCAGATCTATCATCTAAATCATTGGATAGTAGTCTAGATATAAAAATACGATGGCTCCCTGTGATCTGGATGTGAGTGCACTTGCAGTAAAACTTCAATGCAATTTCACTTGCTGCTCTGTGTAATTAGAGAAAGCAAACCTAAAATCAACTCAACTCTTCTGAGTCCTTGTAACACATCTCAACTAAAGCACATGTTTTATCAGTGTCAAAGGTATTGTTATCTCCTATTTTGTTTGGAGGAGGAAATTTCTAAATGTTTTTAGATGACTATAAGGCAAATGTCTGAAATTTAAAGGAAATCACTTTTCCTTATTATTCAAAGCACAGAATTTCAGGTTCCTTGGGATATGAAAAGGGTGGGGCTTTAGAAGTAATCAGTATCCTTGAATTTGACTTTGAGAGTCTAGCCAACTACAATTAGTTTCTAATTTTAAATCCATGTCTGTTGTTGGAATAGAGGTATGGCTGGGAGACATGTTGTAGTGTATACTTCCATTACCTTTTATTTGAGGCATCTTATCTTTTATTTGTGTGTTTTCAGAAAAAGATAAAATAAGTTCAAAGGTACAAGATCTGTATAGGCAACAATAACAGGTAGGCTCTTTGTTTTACATGATACTTAGTTTATGGAATCATAAACTTGAAAGTGTTTATATCTGAAACACTGGAAATTTTGAAACGATGTAGGGATTATACCCTAAGTTCACCCCCAATGAGTCCTACCTCCTGGTGTTCACACAAATGTGAGATCACTGTACTTCAGTACAGGCAGGACTTATGACTTGCCAACAAAATATGACAGAAATCATGGGATATCACTTCCAAGATTGTCACTTTATATGATTCCATCTGGGCAAACTGGAGTGAGTCTTACCTCATGAGATTGATTTAGTAAATAAGCATATGGATCAGGCTCCAAAGCAAAGAACTGTAGACAACTCCTAGGACACTGGGATAACCTCTAGGAGTTGAATGTGGCTTCCATAAAACAACCAGCAAAAAAGCCAGGACCCACAGTCTTATAGTCTTAAAGAAATTAATTAAGCTAACAATCTGAGGGAACTTGGAAGTGAATTCTTCCACACTCAGGCCTCCAAATGAGAATGCAGCCCAATCAATGTCTTCACTGCAGCTTTACAGTGAAGAAAGAAACTTTGGTAAGTCACTGTTCAGAGAACACAGTTTCTTCATGTCCAGATTATTGGCCCATGGAAACTGAGATGATAGATGTGTGTTGTTTTAAGCCATTAGGTTTGTGATAATTTGTTATTGAGCAGTTAGAAATTAATACAGACAGCAATTCCATGAAATAGGGTAGAAATGAACCATGATGGAGGATATTATAGGTTATATCTAAAGTTCCCTAAAATCTGAGTGTAGAGAGAAAATATAGAAAGGAACTAGGACAGAAAATGAGCACAGTTCTCTAGTTTGGCATAAGTGCTTGTAAATTTTGAAGACTTTTTTCATATTTTATTCTGATTTCCTTAGAGTTTTAAAATTTTTCAAATTTTGAAGTGATTCAATATTGCATCATGAAATTAATCATTTTAAAATAAAATATTCATTAGCTTTTACTACATTCAAAATGTTGTGCAACCAGCATCTTTCTATTCCCAAAATATTATCATCACTTCAAAAGGAAACCTTGTACCCAGGGAATCATCATTCCCCAGTTTGGCTCCTCAGTCCCTGGAAACCATTAATATGCTTCCTGTCTCTATGGATTTGCTTAATCTAGATATTTCATAGAAATGGAATCATGCCATGTAATCTTTTGTATCTGGCTTCTTCTATTAGGATAATGTTTTAAATGTTTATCTGCACTGTGCTATGTATCAGAACTTCATTCTCCTTATGTCTGAGTAATATTCCATCATATATATGTATACCATAATTTTCTTATCCATTCATCCATCGATGGACATTTGGGCAGTCTTCACCTTTTGGCTGTTGTGAATAGTGCTACAACAAACATACAGGTAAGTTTATTTGTTTGAGGATCAGTTTTTAATTTGGGGGGGTTACATACTTAAAAATGGAATTGCTGGATATTTTGGTAATTTTATGTTTAACTTTTTGAGGAACACTTTTTTGCAAGAATTATTTTTTAAATTAAATTATTTATTTATTCTAATTTGTTATATGTGATGGCACTTTTGTATAGTAGGTGAAACATTTTACATTCTCACCAGCAATGTACAGGGGTTCTAAATTTTCTATATCCATATTTTTTAATAGTAGCCATCCTAGTGGTTATGCGGTGGTACCTCATTGTGGTTTTGATTTTTCATTTCCCTAATGACTAATGATAATGAGCATCTTTTCGTGTGTTTGTTGGTCATTTGTTTTATCGATGTTGTTTCTCAATACTGGCTATCATATCTAGGGCCTCACACATGCTAGGCAAATGCTGTACTTGAGTTATACACCCTGTCTTCTTTTACATTTTCAGACATGGTCTTACTAAGTATCAAGGCTGGTCTCGAACTTGTGAACCTTCTGGAAGACACTGCTCAGTAGCTGGGAATATAGACACAGGTAAACATACCCAGCTTGTTGGTCATTTGTGTATCTTCTTCGGAAAAATATCTATTTAAGTCTTTTGTCCATTTTTTTTTTAGTCAGGATGTCTTTTTTTTTTTAAAGAGAGAGAGAATTTTAATATTTATTTTTTAGTTTTCGGCGGACACAACATCTTTGTATGTGGTGCTGAGGATCGAACCTGGGCCGCACGCATGCCAGGCGAGTGCGCTACCACTTGAGCCACATCCCAGCCCCATTCAGGATGTCTTTTTGTTGTTGAGTTGTAATCATTCTTTCATATTTTAGGTACCAGATCCTTATCAGATAAATGACTTGCAATTATTTCTTCTACTATATAGGTTGTCTTTTTACTTTCATGATAATTTCTTTTAATGCACAAAAGATTTAAATTTTAATGAAGTCTACATTTTTCCTTTTGTTGCATGTGATTTTGGTATCATATTTAAGAATTCATTGGCAAATCCAAAGTCATGAGGAATTTATCCCTCATGATTTAAGCTCTTTTATGGTTTTAGCTCTTATATCTATGTCATTAATTCATTTTGAGTTAATTTTTGTAAATGGTGCTTATTAAGCTTTTAAGAGACTTGTAATGATAAATGAGGCATCACCAACTTATTTCAAAGTTTGTAACCGTCAACTTCCCATTTGATCACTCATTCTCACAAAGACTCAGGGGGAAAAAGATATATGAAATAAATCATTGTGTGCACACTTAATTCTTGGAATTTTTTTCCTTTAAAATTATATTACACTGTGTTTTGGTTTCCTGTATTGCCACTCTTTAACTTTATAATTTCATCAATGACATCTAATAGTTTGCTTCTGGGTTCGAATATTTCTTAATAAAAATTCCTTGAATCACTCAAGTGAACCCCATAAAAGAAAAGCTGAAGGGACTGACCTAGCAGAATTGGTCTTTTCACAGGTCTAAGAGATAGAAGCTGAATCTTGGTTAGAGGAAGATTGTACACTGAGAAGCGATATCTTCATAAATGTCTTGCACCCACTGCTGCTCTATTTTTCAGTAAACATGGAAGAGTGACTGATTAGGTGTTAAAAATGGAAAAAAAAAGGAAATGCTTTTGATCTCAAGTATAACTGAGGCCCTGAGGAAATCAATTTTTAACTGAGGCTGGAACCCAGCTTGCAAAGATTCTGTCATATAAGGAAAATAATTCACATTTATATATAGCATGCCAGGTATTTTGCTATAAAATAGCAAGGAAGAAATTATGTGTGGCCCTGTCCTTATGGGGCTTAAAATCCAGATTAGGAAAGAAAGAAATTAAATATTCAGCTTTATACTCAGGGGATTCTGTTGAAAGCAAAAGATCCTGAAATTTCATGAAAATACAGTAAAGAGGAGATAAAGACAAGAGTATCTCTCAGTAAGACAATATATCAGGGAATACTAGGACATCCTTTCACTAAGAGGCTATTCACTAAGAAGCTATATACTCTTTAGTGTAAGTGGGAATAAAAAATATAATCCACTATGAAGGAATGGTGAGCAAATAAAAGTTGGTGTTGATTTTGGAGTTAGAAGAAACAATTCCCCTAAGTATATTACCTAAATCTGGCCCACACATAGATTTGCATTCTCAGTTCATGTTACCAATGTGAGATGAAAAGCTTAATTTGGAAATTGAATTAAGTCTGACCCTGGGTTGGAGGTACTCCTAGATGACTGATAAGAATAACAGCTATATTTTCTTCAGGAACTCATCTCAACCAAGACCTTAAACAATGACCATAAATATACTTTAAAGGTACAGGAAAGCTAGTGAAAATAACAAAATAGAAAATGCAACAAAATAACATGACTGATAGCAGAAATGAGACAAAAGAATCAGAACCAAAAATAATTCATATATTAGAATTACCAGAATCCACATCTAAAATGATTCAAACATTTTTAAAGACATAAAAGATAACCTTGAAAGTATGAGTCAGAGAAAGATAGTAAAAATTCATCAAGTCAATTTGGATAAAAAGGAAAAAACAATCTTGAAATGAAAATTCAATAATTAAATTTAAAAGTTAATAGAAAAAATCCCTAATAGATTAAATAGCAAGTTTGGCATAGCTCAATAACAGTTGAACTGGAAGATATCCAATAAAGTTATTCTAGATAAAGCAAAGAGGTAAAAATGCTGTCAAGAAGCAGAGTAGATAACACAAACTGGTTTTTCTCATTTAATTGAGTTTAATAAGAAACTAGAAAGAATGGATAGAAGCAAAGTTTGAAGACAAAATGGAAGTTTTACAGAACTGTTAAAAAGACATCTCAACTTACAAAACATGAATTTTAATGAATTCCAAGCAGAATAAATAAAAATACATTAGTAGGTATATTATACGGGGAATAAATACCAACAAAAACAAAGAAAAGATCTCAAAAGAAGATAGGGAAAATATAGAAAAGATAGTTCTTGTACCAAAACTGTAATTTGACTGACAGAAATTTTCTCAAATATACCAGTGAAAAACAGAAGATGAAGCTAAGGGAAAAGAATGATTCCACCTAGAGTTGTATGCCCAGCAAAAACTCTTAGGAATAAAGTGGAAAAAATATATTTGTAGTCACAAAAACACTGAGAATATACTTACAACAAATATTAACCAAATAAAATGCTAAAGCATAGACATTAGGCAAAAGGAAAGTGTTGGAAACTGTGAGCCTCAGAAATTATAAAAAATTTGTAAAGAAATATAAGAAAACATTGAGTATATAAAAGTAATTTGTAGAATTACAAGGAGATATCTAAAATGCTATATACTGTGAGATATGTTGGGAGGAGTTACTGGTGCTAAAAACTAAATTTTCTCTTCGTTTTCAGCAGTATGACAAGATGTTGATTAACTTTGTAACATTCACATGGTAAAATAGCTGGAAGTAACAATAAAAGTAGTCAGAACCCATAATTTCAAATCTATTGGAGGGCAAAAATGTGTTGAGAAAAAAAGAGCATTCAAAGTGAAAACCATGCATAGTGTGGCAGGGTAGGAAAAAGAAACAAATCAGAACAAATAAATACAAAATAAAACAAAATCATCCAAGTTCATCAGTAATCAAAACAAATATAAAGTAACTACATTCTTGCTTGTTAAGAAGCAAAGTCTGTCATAAAGGGTCAAAATCAAGTCTCATACATTTTTAAAGAGGCACATCTAAATACAAGGATATAGAAAATGAAGTCAAGAATTGGAAAAGTATAGTTATTTTTACCATTAGATAAGTTACGTTTTAAGGAAAACAAAAGTCAATACAGATAACAAAAACGATTTGTTAAAAATTAAGGATCAATTAAGATATTTATCCCCAAATTAAGGACCATTAAGAATGAAACATGTCTAACCTAATAATAATATAATATCTAAAATATAGCATCAACACTGGGTGTGCACACACCTATGTTCCCAGCTACTCAGGGGGCTGAGGCAAGAGGACTGCAAACTTAAGGCCAGCTTCAGCAATTTAGAAAGACTCTGTCTCAAAATAAAATCATAATAAATATTGGGGAGGTAGGTCAGTGCTTGTCAGCATGTGCAAGGCCCTGAGTTCAATTCCTAGTACTGAAAGATAAATAGATAGCATCAAAAGATATAAGCAGGGAGGGGAAGTGGCTCAAGCGGTAACGTGCTCACCTGGCATGCGTGGGGTGCTGGGTTCGATCCTCAGCACCACATTAAAAAAATTAAAGAATAAAGATTTTTGTGTCCACCGAAAACTGAAAAATAAATATTAAAAAATTATCTCTCTCTTCTTTCTCTTTTAAAAAAAGATATAAACAAATTTGGCAGAATTTTAAGAAGAATTGACAATTATTTTACATTATGATATTCTAATATCTCTTTCTTAACTATTTATACATTAGGCAGATAAGAAAATCAGAAATAAAGATAATTTGAATACCATAGTTAGCAAGCTTGTTCTAAAGAGCATTAGTAGAATATAATACCCAACATATGGAAAATATACCTTGAATATTTATAAAAATTTACCTACCCTATTTTCCTAGGCCAGGGGGTCTGCAAACTTTTTATATAAAGAGCTAGATGGTAGATATTTTAGGATTTGTGAGCCAGATGGTCTCTCTCATAACTACTAAGCACTACGTGGGTATACTGAAAGCGGCTGTAGACAATAAGGAAGCAAACTGGTATGGCTGAGTTCTAATAAATCTTTATTTATAAAAAAAACTGCAGTTTGCTGATTCATAACTTAGCTTTTGGATAATTATGTTAGAAATTAGTAGTAAAGATAACTAAAAAAATAAATCATGGGAATCACATGCAAATCACATCTGAAAGATTAGAATCACATGCAAACAGTGTGTCAAAGGGAAAAAAAAGCAATTAAAGTCAGAAAATGTTTAGAATTAAATGAAAATGGAAACCCTATAAAATAAAACTTTAGAGATGGGTTTCAGGGAATACTTACAATGGTTATATTTAGATGTGAAAGACTTCATCCAGGTGTAAAAGTATTATGTGTTCATTATCCTATATGTATATTATTATGTTTCATTTTAAAAGTATATGAAAGGTGAAAATCTGAGGGATGAAATAATAGTATTACATGGGAAGAAATTCATAAAAATATACTTGCCTTAGAAGAGAACAACTTGAGCTAAGTGTGGTGGCACATGTTTCTGATCCTCACTACTCAGAAGGATGGACAGGAAGATCACAGGTTTTGGCCAGCTTGGACAACTTAGCAAAATTCTGTCTCAAATAT
This sequence comes from Marmota marmota marmota, assembly GCF_001458135.2. Taxonomy (NCBI): domain Eukaryota; kingdom Metazoa; phylum Chordata; class Mammalia; order Rodentia; family Sciuridae; genus Marmota; species Marmota marmota. The sequence goes on along the minus strand of NW_026000249.1, from coordinate 2,142,218 downwards.
TAAAAAATGAATAAAAAGGGCTGGGTATGTAGCTCAGTGGTAAAGCACCCCTGTGGAGGAGAAGATGGAAAAGAAGGAGGGTAAATATTATGGTTGGATATAAGGTATCTCCCAAAGCTCATGTGTTAATGAAGGAATACTCAGAAGTGAAATGATCAGATTGAGAATTGTGGCTTAATTAGTCCAGCCTGGTTTAAATGGATTAATTAGGTGGTAACCATAGGCAGGTAGGGCATGGTTGGAGGAGGTGGGTCATTGGGCATGCCTGGGAAGGGCTCGTCTTCCTTGTGGCCCCTACTCCTTCATCTCTCTATCATCTGGCCATTGTGAACTGAGTAGCATTCCTCTATCATGCCCTTTGGTCATAATGCTCAGCCTCACCTCAGATCCAGATCCATAGAACTGACTGATCATGGACACACCTCCAAAACCATGATCCTCAAATAAAGTTTTCCTACTCTAAGTTTGCCTTATTGGGTATTTTGATCACAGTAAACAAATCTGACTAACACATAAATTGGTACCAGAAGTCGGATCATTACTGCTACTAATCTGACCAGGTGATATTAAAGCCTTTGGAAATGGCTTACAGGAAGGAGTTTGGAAAAGTTTGGAGATGGAGGCTGCAGAAATCTTACAATATTGTAAGTGAAGCTTAATGGATGAATCTGGTGGGAGCTCAGAAGACTAGAATATCAATAGGAATGCAGACAGTAAAGACTGCTCATGAAATTTCAGAGGAAAATGAAGGCCCTATTGGGAACTGGACTAGAGGCCATTTCTGTTATAGTCTGGCAAAGAATACCTCTACATTTTGCCCATGTCCTCAGGCTTTGCATGAGGCTAAATTCAATGGTGATGAACTAATAAATCTGGCAGAGGAAATTTTAAGGCAGAATGGCATTCAGGCAGTGATATAGATTTTCCCGAAGGCTTTTAGCCAGGTTTACTAAGAGAGTTAGGGGAAGAAAGCAGAGCTGAAGGGTTCTAAAAACTTGCAGTTTGGCTAGAAAAGCATGTACAAATTGAGGCCAAGGGAGCTGTAATAGCTAAAGAGACTATGGCCAATAAAGAGATAATAAGTACTTTGCACAGAGACAATAGGAAAGATGCCTTGAGGACATCTCAGAAATTTGGCAAGCTCAAGGGTATATACGTAAAAATTTCTCTAGGAAACTATGAGGACATACCGCTCACCCAGGGGTGCCCAGAAAGTTGTTTCCCAGGATTCATTTCACCATGCTCATCTTTCCAAGCTCCCAGAGGCTGTTATATCCTTTGTCCAAGGTAGTCTGAATACTTCTTGACCTATTAGCAGGCCTTGGCAACATCCATGTGTGCTGCTAGTTCTGGAGGAATGAAGGATGCTGAAGTTAGGGGGGTCATGGAAACTTTCACTAAGATTTCAAAGGAAGGCCTGAGAGGCTAGGCAAAGTGAATCAGGATGGGAATCCCTGCAGGGTTTCCCCTGAAAGGGCAATGCATGAAACTATATAGGTGAAGCCAAAGATGAAATTGAGACCCAGGGATTAAGAGATGCCAGTAACATGGAACATCTGCCAAGAAAAGCTGCTGGTTGCAGACAGAGCCAGGAGAAAAGAGAAGCCATGTAGATAAGATGTAGACAAAACAAGGGATTATTATCCAGAATATATAAAGACTATGTTATATGAAGGAATCCTCTAAATCAAAACCAAAATTGACTACACAGAAAAATGCAAAAGACATAAACAGGCATTTCAGCATGAAACAAATCCTACTAATGGTCATTAGATATGTCTATGGCTATTACATATATGAAAAAATACTCACCCTCAATAGTAAACAAGGAATACAAATTAAAACCACAGTAAAATTTCATCTCCTGTTCCCAGATTGGCAAAAATGAAAAATCTGTATAATGCCAAAAATCAATGATATATAGTGATAAATTTTTATCTAAATGTAGTGTTCAAAAAGGACAGCAAGACAATTTTAATAAGATATTCAGGAAAATAACCACTGTTGGAAAGAAAGGGGACACTAATTGGGGAGTGGCATAAAGGATATATTAAAAGTATTGGCTCCAAATTGGAGCAAATTGTTATATGCCCATGTTACAATAAACACCACTATTAGGTATAATTATGATATACTAATAAAAACATTAAAGAATACTAGTTATTATCTTTTTTTTCATTTGGATGGTGGGTATGTGGATTTTCCTTTCACTTTTATATTTAGCTTTTATATTTAGCTCAGGGGTAGAGTGTTTTCCCAGCACGCATGAAGCTCTGGGTTCATATCCCCAGTACTGAAAAGAGAGAGCGAGAGAGAGAGAGCTATAAAATGTCACTTTATTCTTTAAACTGTAATATTATATGCATTCTTTTATGTGATGACATATGTTATCATCATTAAATTTAAAAGACAGTAATAATTACAAAAATGTTTGATGCTATAAAGAATAAATATAAGGCTCTATGGAAATAAATGGGAACCTATCCTAGGATGAATTGTTAGGGGCAGTGGTTGGAGCGGAGAAAAGACAGGGGATATTCCAGTTCTACACACACTGATTTCTGAATATATTGAAAAAAACACTAATCCTAATGTAAATTAAGATCTTAAGGATGCTCCTTTCTTCTGTCCTATAATTTTCTAATTGCTTCAAAATAAAGTTTTATATTTGTGGGGCATGATTTATTCTCTACAAACACTCCACTCATTAAAATTCCATTTTCCTAGCAGCCCTGACTTATAGTGCTCATAATAACCATTTCATTACTTCAGTGATTCACTTTAGATTTTTCCTGAAGTAATTACCAGAAGGATTTTTCCCTTTCCCTTTAAAACAATGAGTAGCACATATTCTTTGAATTGGTTTAAATTCCAAATGTATTTTTATTTGTTTGTTTGTTTGAAACACACAAAATGCCCTAAAGATTTCAATCTTGCCAAAACAAATATGCTACAGTGTTCTTGGATATAGTTCTCTTCTTACATCTCCAATTGATATGATTTAACATATTCCACCATTCTGAAAAATAGTAGCCAACCCCTACAGAATCACAGGGAAGGACTTCCACCTTGCAGTTCTCCAGGAGCAATAACCAGTCTGAGGTCCCAAATGATAGTGCATCAGCATGCCAGAGAATAAAAACAGGTACACTGGTGGGTGTCCTTGACACCACTGTTCTTTAGATTCCATTTCTAATACTGGGAACCCACTAGAATAATTCTAAAAACAAATTAACACAAATGTAGTCATTTTCTCATAGTCTCTTTTTGACAGTTTTGGCTGTTTTAAAAAATAAGTTGTAGCAATGTGTATCCACCTAAATGCCTTCTTAGCATTTTTAAATTGTACATGTGAAAAACTACTACCTTCTTAGAGGTAAAGTACAGTTTAGCACTGTTTTCATGAAGCAGATTTTATACTATTATGATTTTTACAAAAATAAAGTCCTTCTACAAAAAATATTATCCCATGCAAATGAAAATTAAAGTAAATGTCTGATGTACTTTTTAGAAAGGAGAAAACAAAGTTAAATTGATCACATACCTGGTCCCATCAAAGCTGATGAGTCATAAAAGTAAGGAGGAAAAGATTGATCTAATGAAGACCTCTGAATCACAGCCCTTCAAATAAAAATCTCTTAAATTGGCTAGTCATTGATAACCTGTTAGGCACTAATTCTCATAAAGCAACAACTTGAATAGCAACGGGTTTGTTTGACACAAAACAAAAGTGTGTGATCCAAGGAATCAAATTATAATTGATCAATTGATCTAATATTTAACACTACAGTTTCAAATTCATTTGAAAACAGTAATCAAGTTTCAAATGGTCAACTAGATTGATGCCATTGCCAGAAAAGTAGTTTTTCTTTCCTATTTAGATAAAACTTATTGCCACAAATTATCTGGAAATGGATGTGTAGTCAAGAATGCTATACTTTAAAGGGTTTTTGTTGAAAAGGCAGATAGCACCAGAACATCAAAGCTGCATGATATTTTAAAGGAAAAAAAGGGGACTTTGAGAGGAAATACTTTCATCTATTGCAGCATTCACTATCAAAAAGTTAATAGGTCCTTCTTACTCATGTGGTGCTAGAGGTAGAACCCAGGACCTTGCTATAAAAGTGCTCTACCACTGAGCTATACCACCAACCCCCTGCTTAATTTTTCATGGATTATTTGTCTGAGATTTGGTTTGTTTGTTTGTTTGTTTTGCATATAATAATCTACAGATTATTCAGATACCTCTGTTGCAGAACCTAAAATATCAGGCTAACTACAGTTTAAGAATCCACTCCCCCATCTCCACTTTGGGAAAGTCCAGGAATAAGTGGGCAGAAAATGAGGCTCATTCAGAGAGGTAATGTTCAAGTACACCAAGGACAGGGATGACATAAATCTACCATGTGCCCAAATTGCTCTTCTATGGTCCCACAAAGGTATCAAAATTTCCTAGTCAAAGAGAGTCATAATTTTGAATGGTGGCCTTTTTCTATGAAGAGCCCTGTTAAAATGCAAATATCTTATCTGGAATAGGTAGGGTACTAACCTATTCCCACCCATTAACTTCAAAAGCAGCTGGTCCTACATATAACTCACCAAATACATAGCAGCTCTTTTATTTCAGCTGAGACATTTGCCCTCACTTTATTGACAAAGATTTTTCAGGGCTAGTATAGAAGAAGTTGTTATTTTCCTTGACACATTCTGTACCCTCTGGCAGAGAAGTGGACAGTAAATGAGAGCTGTTCCTCATCCTGTGCTGAGTGCAGCATCAGGTGGTGTTCAACTTTCTATCAAGTATATGTTTAACTAAGAATTTTATCTGTTTTCATTCATTGCCCACTAGAAACAGAATAATCTTCATGCAGAAAATGCAAAAAATTTTCATAGCCCCAAAATTCAAAAAGCAAAACACAATTTGCATCATGAGATAATAGTAGCTCCAGGGTTGTGACAGCAGGTATGAATGCTTTTTTCTTCTCATATTTATTCAGTTGCATCTGATCAAGCCCCTGCTATGTACTTGGCGTTATTATGCTAAATGCTCTACATGTTTTAAACCTTTCCAATCACCCTGTAAAGAAAGTAGGATTTTCTCAATTTGATGGATACAGGAACAAAAGCTGAAAGATATTTTCCCAAAACCCCATTGTTTTTTTTTTTATCACAATGCCTACAAATTTTCCTGATAGCATGGTTTGTCCTATATTCAAAGGAATAACATCTTATGTGGATGAAGAATTAAACAACTGGGGGCTGAGATTGTGGCTCAGTGGTGGAGTGCTTGCCTAGCATGTGCAGGGCCCTGGGTTCAATCCTCAGCACCACATAAAAATAAATAAACAAAATAAAGGTATTTGTCCATCTATAACTAAAAATATATATATTTAAAAAAGACTTAAACAACTGAAAATACTAGACTTAGGCACAAGCCTCACTGATATGTAGTATCTTCTCTGTGAGTCTCCACCCTCCTTTGTGGTGTGATTTATGCTCAGGGTCATTCACGCCCATCAGACTCTATGAAGGAGAATAGAGAACAAATAAAAAAATTCCAACAACTCAGGCCAACTGCCTCATTTGCCTGATTCCTCCTCATCCTTTGACCTTCTGTTACTTTGCTGGCCCCCAATAATCCTTCAGGACCTCTTTGCTCCCATGATAGGGAAATCAGGGCTCCTCTATTAACTCTTCTCAATCCTGTTTCTTTGAGCTGTTGCCTAGGTCAACAGTTCCCTGGTTCAGTTGCTGCCTGTCTTCATGACCCTCTCTCCACACTCCTGCAAGGAATTCCCATTTCACAATCACTGATAAACCACATATCAGATTTCTGATAAACCACATACAAGGCTCTGTGTCTACCACCCTTCAAAAGCATATCTTTGGCTTAGTAGACTGTTCGTAGGGCTAATGTCTTACTTTGCTTTGTTTCTTACCTCTTAAGCTCCCAGGGGTCTCCTGGTTTCTGATTTGCTCTGGACCTTTATCAAACTTTTTCTTAGCTCTTCCCTGTTTCTTGACTTTGACATTTTCTCTGCAAATTCTCTAACTCCATGCTAAGCAGAGAGTTCCACTCCAAACCACTCACTCCAGATCTCTAGATCAAGCCTGCCTCCCAGGTTTAGTTTCTCCTGGGAGCTGACTTTATGTCAATCCCTGTGAGCTATGTCCTGCGTCTGTCATTCCTGGCTCCCTTTCATCCCAGGGTATACTGGAACCTTCGATCATTGGCAATAGCTGCTGAATCTAATCCTGGTTCTCCTCAAGACTCGAGTAGAATTAATTAGCTGCCACCCTTATAGCCTTTGAGCTTCTGTGCCCGAAGACATATTGTCCTGCCTATTCCCTGGTGTTACATAGCATTCCTTATCATCAGTGGGTCTCTGTCCTTTTCTCTCTTGATAAGTGAGAGCCTTCTCTTAGTGACAAAGAAAGAGAATACAAAAGATGGAGTAAACAAAGAATGAACACTTATCAGCGTAAAATCAAACAAAGGCCTCCTTTCAATCAGAAGATGAGCTTTATAGTTAATTCTCCACCTTTGTTCAGACTTGCTCCCTAGAGACATGTTTCAAAAACATTTTCAGCTATTCAAAATGCAGATTCTGCTTCAGTAGGAGGCAAGAGGACTGCTGAAATTTTACACTTCTAACTAGCTCCCAGGTGATGCTCTGGCTACTTCAAGATCTACACTTTGAGGGCAAAGCCCTAGATCTATGAATATATGGATTTATACCTGGCCTTCTGAAGTAGTACACATGAGATTGGATACCCCTGATCTCTGATTCTGATTCAGGCCAAAGCCTTTTTTTTTTTTAAAAAGAAACACAGGACTTTATAATACATTTAAGTAAAATCAAATGTTTTTTAAACATAACAATGGTTTCTTTACTGGTAGCTAAGGATAGAAATGTGAATTAGTCCAAACATAAGTTGCTTCTTTCAACAAAGGGAAGACAAAGGACAGAGGAAGTACGACTTAGAAAGAGGCACTGAAGTGGAGGTTACTGGGCAATAAGGCAAAAGGAAAGTTACTGAATTCTGCTGCTGATTGAGCAGAAAAACCAATGCAAGAGGAAGGCAAAAATCAAGCCTTCTATTTCAGAATGTTGCACTGGACCAACTCAAGGGGTGACTTTACATAATCTAGACAAATAGGAATCTTATTTGTCAGTTATCTATCTTGTGCTCTAGCAGCTTTAACTGGCTGACAAGTCTTCCTTTTAACCAACCTAAAATCTTTGAGCTTTCCACATAAATTAATTTTTCTTATATATTGGCAAGGCCAAGGTCACCTGATTACTGTCTTTTCTGGTTATGGCATATAATTGAAAATAATTTCCAAATTTCTTCAATATTATTCATTAGCATGTATAAAGCACTCATTATGTGCTTTAGATGCATCAATCTCATTTAATTATGTTAACAATACAAAGGATAGGTACTCTATAAGATACTCATTTGACAGATAAAGAAAGATACAAGGAAGGGAGCAATGTGGTTGAAATCCTTACAGTGATCAACAGAGGCAGGATGTAAACTCTGGCATCTCTGACTATAGCCCCTGAGCTGCGGAAGCAAACTATCCTGCCTTTCTGTTACTACGTATGTGTGTGTGTGTGTGTGTGTGTGTGTGTGTGTGTTTTCTTATACTGGACTATTCCAGTTTATTTTCTTACAAGATTTTTTTTTTTCTTGGAGGACTCTTCTATAAGTCTGATGAAAAGTCCAAGCAGAGTAGAAAAAATAACCAGTTATGATCTGGGACTCCAGCTAGAGAGTATACATGGAAGGGGTATGTACTTTCATTCATATCCAATCCTTGGTTATGGTGTGGATCCCCCCCACCAATAAGTCCTACTCCTGCTCAGAGTACCATTTGTCTTTTCTGAACTTAGTATCCTTTATTAAAAGTCATAATTGAATCAGTATATCTCAGGCTCCAAATTTTAAGAAAATGAAAGTAGACCTCGTTTAAATGATAAACAGAATATATCAATTCTCATAACTGAAGAGCTTCTGAGACAGGACTGAATCAGGGACCCAGTTTCTTTCCAGCATTCCTTATTGCCACTGAACCTGCTCACTATACCTGGGGTCAGCCCCACTCAAAGTCAGAGGATGCTGGTGGCCAAGGATTCTCAGAGCTATAGGTTTTCTCATTGTTGCTTGAGAATACATATATGTCTTCCAAGCCATCAAACAAAAATCCTGAGCTCACTGCAATTAATCCAATCTATAATTTCTTATCCATTGCAAGATGCATATTTTCCATATTGTACCATCTATGAAGTAAAAATATATTACAGTTATAATTGTTAATGGCTTTGCCCACTAATTCTTAGCTGTACCTAAGATAGTGTGCCCTTTTTGGTATTTAGCACTGGAACAATAGTCCCAGACTAGTTAGGAGTGACCTCTAGAGCTGAAGTGGCCCCAGTCCTGGCACCAAATGCTTTACTACTATTTCTCATGGAGAAGAATGGAATGGATGCTGGGAAGATGATGAAAATATTCTTTACAATACAGGGCACATTTAATGGGAGAAATCCAAGAGTGCAAAGTTATTCTTTTCTTTATTTACTTATTCATTAAAAGGAAAGCATTAACTGAATTCTGACTATGGGCTTGTACTCATCAAGGTGCTATGACACAAATGATCAATGAGATACATACCCTGCCATTGAATAGTTCACACTCTTCTGATGTTTACATTGTTAAGTTTATATTAACATGTTTTTCTACATAGGTAATAAATCAATACTATAGTAATTGAGTCCTATTCTACAAACAATAACCAAATAATAATCAAATACAGGAAATGGCAGACCACAGATAACATTATGTAGAATGCTACCCTCAAAAAGCTTTGCTTTAAGTAAATGAAAACCATATTTCCTTGGCCCTAACAAAATCTGGTGCAAGTAAAATGGCAATTCAGACCTTGATTTTAGAGTAAGGATGGCAGGACAGCCCAGAGCTAGGGCACATTTAGTGACTCACAGATTCCAGAAAGACAGGAAATAAAGAAACCCTGAGGACAAGATCATGACCCATGAAAATCTAGGACATCCAAGAGAAAAACCCCTGATAAATTCAGCCATCATATACCATGTGAGACACAGAAATGATCTGAAAGAGGTAAACAACAACTGGCAGTTTCATACACAAACTACCAGATCAATACTACATTTGTTTTGTGAGGAGGCTTAGTCTTGGGGGACAATCGAATGCAATTGGATTGCACCAAGGGGTGATTATCCAATTCTGTGAGATTCTTGGCTAGGAATAAATTTCTCTGCCTCAGCTGTGAGTAGTATGAGATGAATGACAGGCATTTGTGATCAGAGCCCAGTAAGGTCAAATCACATTAGCAAAACTGGCAAGTGCTTTAGGCAGTCACCAAAACGTTCTGGGGAAAATCCTTGCACACAGCCAAAGGGGCAGAGATTTGCAGGCAGTTGAAATTTTACTCTTGACTTGGCTTCAACACCTACTCTTTCTGTTCCTTTGGTGCTTCTTATATAGCTCACATCTATGAAGAGCAGAGACACCTCTCAACTCATTTTGAGCACTATTATTTTTTGAGATTCAGAAGTAGTGTGTTAGTGCTGGGAACAAACACTTTTCCCCATTCTCTAAATAGAGTCACTGGAACTGGGCATTTACCCCAACCAAGATGTGTGGACACTAGAAAGTAGAGAGGCAAAAGAGTGGTTCAAAACTTGTGCACACTGTGGTGAGGGTCTGAACCCATCGGGGAATACACATCTAATAGCCATGATCATCTATTACAAAGTATAAAGAGCCTATAATTGGATTCATCACTGATGTAAAGGAATGATTTGATTTATATCCTGCTACTTTGCTGAATTCATTTATTAGTTCTAGAAGTTTTCTGGTGGATTTGTTTGAACCTTCTATATGTAGAATCATGTCATCAGCAAATAGTGATAGTTTTGAGTTCTTCTTTACCTATTTGTATCCCTTTAATTTTTTTCTTTCTAGCTCTGGCTAGAGTTTCAAGGATGATGTTGAATCAAAGTGGTGAAAAAGGACATCCTTGTCTTGCTGCAGTTTTTAGCGGGAATGCTTTCAATTTTTCTCCATTTAGAATGATGCTGGCTTTGGATTTAACATATATAGCTTTTACAATGTTGAAGTATGTTTCCACTATCCCTAGTTTTTCTAGTGTTTTGAACATGAAGGTGTGCTGAATTTTGTCAAATACTTTTTCTGCATCTTTTGAGATGATCATATGATTCTTGTTTTTACATCTATTAATATGATGAATTATGTTTATTGATTTCTGTATGTTGAACCAACCCTGCATCCCTAGGATGAATCCCACTTGATCATTGTGCACTATCTTTTTAATATGTTTTCTTTGTGTGTGTGTGTATGTGTGTGTGTGTGTGTGATTTGCCAGGATTTTTTTTTGAGAATTTTTGCATCTATGTTCATCAGGATATTGGTCAGAAGTTTTCTTTCCTTGATGTGTCTTTGTCTGGTTTTGATATCAGGGTGATATCAACCAAATAGAAGGAATTTGGAAGGGTTCCCCTCTTTTCTATTTCATGGAATACTTTGAGGAGTATTAGTGTTAATTCTTCTTTGAAAGTCTTGTATAACTTGGCTGAGAATCCATCTGGTCCTGGGCTTTTCTTGGTTGGTAGGCTTTTGATGTTGTTTTCTACTTTATCACTTGAAACTGATCTGTTTAAATCATGTATGACCTCCTCATTCAGTTTGGGTAGGTCACATGTCTTTAGAAATTTGTTGATGTCTTCGATATTTTCTATTTTAGAATATAAATTTTCAAAATAGTTTCTAATTATCTTCTGTATTTCAGACGTGTCCATTGTAATATTTCCTTCTTCATCTTGTATTTTAGTAATTCGAGTTTTCTTTTCCTCTTTGTTAGCATGGGTTTATCTATTTTATTTATTTTTTCAAAGAACCAAGAGATTTAGGAAAACTACTCCATTCACAATAGCCTAAAAAATATCTTGGAATCAATCTAACAAAAGAGGTGAAAGACCTCTACAATGAGAACTACAGAATGCTAATGAAAGAAACTGAAGAAAACCTCAGAATATGGAAAGATCTCCCATACTCTTGGATAGGCAGAATTAATATTATCAAAAAGCATTATACAGATTTAATGTAATTCCTATTAAAATCCCAATGACATTCTTCATGGAAATAGAAAAGGCAATCATGAAATTTATTTAGAAAAATAAGAGACCGAGGATAGCTAAAGCAATCCTTAGAAAGAAGAGTGAAGCAGGAGGCATCACAATACCAGACCTTAAACTATACTACAGAGCAATAGTAACAAAAATGGCATGGTATTGGTACCAAAATAGACTTGTAGACCAATGGTACAGAATAGAGGACACAGAAACAAACCCACCTAAATATGGTTATCTCATACTAGATAAGGATGCCAAAAACATTCACTGGTGAAAAGATGGCCTATTCAACAAATGGTGCTGGCAAAACTGGAAATCCATATGTAAAAAAATGAAATTAAACTTCTATCTCTCACCCTGTAAAAAAATGAACCCAAAGTGGATCAAAGACTTAGGCACTATAACAGAGACCCTGTGCCTAATAGAAGAAAACATAGGCCCAAATCTTCACCATGACAGCCTAGGATCCAACTTTCTTAACAAGACTCCTAAAGTGCAAGAAGTAAAATCAAGAATCAATAAATGGTATGGATTCAAATTAAAAAAAGCTTCTTCTCAGCACAGGAAACAATAACATGAAGACAGGGCCTACAGATTGTGAGAAAATCTTTACCACACGCACCTCCAATAAAGCATTAATCTCTAGGACATATGCAGAACTCAAAAAACACCAAAAAAAAAAATAACCCAATCAATAAATGGGCTAAGGAACAGAAGAGACACTTCACAGAAGAAGAAATGCAACTGATGAACAAATATATGAAAAAGTGTTTAACATCTCTAGCAATTAGAGAAATGTAAATCAAAACTACTATAAGATTTCATCTCTTGTCAGATTGGCAATCATCAAGAATACAGGCAACAATAACTATTGGCAAGGATATGGTGAAAAAGTTACACTCATACATTGCTGGTGGGTCTGCAAATTGATGTACCACTATGGAAAGCAGGATAGAGATTCCTCAGAAAACTGAGAATGGAACCACCATTTGACCGAGCTATCCCACTCCTTGGTTTATACCCAAGAACTTAAAATCAGGATACTATAGTGATGCGGCCACATCAATGTTTATAGTAGCTCAATTCACAATAGCTAGACTCTAGAACCAACCTAGGTGTCCCTCACTAGATGAATGAATAGAGAAAATGTGGTATATATACTCAATGGAATATTATTCAGCTTTAAAGAGGAATTATGACATTTGCCAGTAAATGGTTGGAGTTGGAGAGTATCATGCTAAGTGAAATAAGCCAATCCCACAAAACCAAAGGCTGAATGTTTTCTCTAATATGAAGTTGCTAATTCATAATAAGGCAGGGGATACTAGGGAAGAATAGCATTACCTTAGATTAGGTAGAGGGAAGTGATGGGAGGGGAGAGGAGGGAATGTGGGGAAAGGAAAGATAGTAGAATGAAACAGACATTATTACTTTATGTATATGTGTGACTATATGAGCAATATGATTCTGCAACATGTACACTCTGAAAAATGAGAAATTATATCCCATCTATGTATGATATATCAAAGTACATAAATGCATTCTATTGCCATGTATAACTAATTAAAATAAATATTTTTTTTTAAAAAAAAAGAGCCTATAAGATAAGAAAATCACCAGATCCCCAGAAAAAGAAACACATTATACTACAAAAAGCCTTCCTCTTTAGTCTCCCTGGAATTTCAATATTCATTATGGAATGAAGGTTATTATGGTGACAGGAAGTTGAATGGCAAATGCAGAAGAGCCTTTATTAATAATAAACACCTTTGGAAAAGTGCATCCTTCAACCTGGGCAGGTGACCCAAATTGCCTACTCTCTTGGTGCCAACAGGTATCACAAAATTAGTAGTTTCCAAAAATACAGCAAACTGTCTCTGGTTTTTCTCCAGTATCTTAGTAATTCCCAAAATACCACAGCTACTGGAACTGAGGATAGGAGAGGAATGTACTAGTAATAGTTTATTACTGTAACACAATAAGATCATCTGCATTTTGTATATACCAGTTAAGGCTGGTGGGACTGGAGAGAGGCAAGGTTGGGGAAGGTGAAGGGAAAGGAGGTTAAAGCAGCCTGTTAATAGTCTATGAAACTAATTACTTTGAAATACATAAGTAAGAATGAACTGACATCTTGATTACATATTTTAAATAACAAAGTAAACTTATCCAGCCTTTCATAGAACATATCATTTCATAATGAAATTCATCAGTGGGTCTATAGTAAGATGGCCTTGGGCTTCTAACTGATCCTGATGATTGCTAGGTGTTGAGGGCCACAACCAAGTCAAGATGGCGCCTGGCAGTTTGCCAGGAGGAGTGGTTTGTGAAGTAACCACCAGCGAGCCATTAAGATGATGAGGATTCCTTATTGGTTGACTACTGTATCTAGATGATGTTAATTAAGTTAAGCTATATGTAATTAGTTGGTTATATATACCTCTGCTGTCCCATAATAAAGTGGCTCCCACTGTTTCAATCTTCACAAGTTGCTTGTCACCCCCCCGGTTATTTTGCCCAGCCAGGCTGCGGCAGCTAGGCAACTTTAGACTTGGATCTAACTTCTAAAGCTGCAGGACAACCCCTTAAAATTGCTTTAAAGTGACTTGAAATCTTTGTATCTGTTATTTTTTTATCAAACCCATTATCCATGACATTAATGAGAGCCTCCATATTTTCAGATCTAAGGCCTAACCCCATGGCAATCCATTGATGCTTTCAGCCTTAGGATTGTACTGCTCCAGTAATATGCCTGGGGTTTGCACTTTCACAGATGAATTCATGTACATTGACTAGGAAGCTCAGCAACTTGGCCTGGTTTCAGTAAATGGATTAGTGGTTGTGCTAGGGGTCACCCAAGAAGATTTTCAAGGCATTTTGCCCTATTTAAGTTACTGAGAAGGAGTCCCTCTTAGGAGTCCCATTGCAGAGAGGAAATGCTGATAAGAAATAGCCTCTATATTTGGCCAAGCTTCCACTGACACAGTACAAGAGAAGATAAGGGCCAATCATCCATATTGTTCAGGCCAAAGTTCACTGTCTTAACACCCAATGGCCTTCCTGGGACTCTGGTTGGTCTGTTTGTCAGGCCTCATCTGGTTACAAGCAGAAGAAATAACTTCATTGCCTCCCCTAAATAGGAAGGATGGGGTGGAGATGGCATGTGGCAAGACTAATATCAGTGTAACTTGCTGGTCAAGAATGCTGGTGCTAGACATGATTGTATTTGAATCTTTTCTCTGTCAACTATTACCCATATGTAAAGTTCTTTAACTTCTCAGTACCTCAGCTGCCTTATCATGAAAAAAAAAAGATGGGAGGGGAGAAAATACTAGCATTTATCCAATGGGCTGTTGCAAATTTTAGAACAGTGTCTGACCTATAACTGTAGATTTTGTCATGACCTAGATCCAAGGCTCAGGTGATAGGTCTATGGGGTGTTGGGGGGCAGGGAGATGATTTCCATCCCTTGGCTTTACTATGCTCTTTCAGCTTCATTTACCCTTCTTGCAGACAGGCTTTGGGGCCACAGGGAAAGTATCCCCCACCCATCCCTGAATCACAGGTGATATTTTTTATGTTGATAAAGGTGAAGGATTCCCCAGCTGGTCATAGGAAAAGGGAATGCAAAACTAAGAGAAGATGAAATGAAAAGAACTGGCAGATCTATGTGTTCAAATAGGGGGAAAAGTGCATACAGAATTCTAAATGTTGGCCATCTCCCCCAGTGGAGCTTCCTGCCAATCTTCCATTTCTCATTCTCAGAGAAAACTAAGATAGTGCCAGTAGCATCTGTAACAAACACACCTCCTCCAGCTGTCTCTGGTTAACTTCCTTTAAAAAAAAATCATCATATCTGCCTAGAAGTCATCTGCTTCTTAGTATATCCCAAATTCCTGTAAATCGGAGTCAGCAAGCTAAAGGAAGCTAGTAAGCTTCTCCTCTATTCCTGAGCCAGACCAGGGACTGCAAGAGCAGGAGCTCATTGTAAAAATGCAAATGATCAGGTCATACTGTAAGGGTACAAAGCATCAGAAATTTACAAATTCAAAAGCTTACTGCTATGAACACATTGTGCAAATAAGTCATTCAGGGGAAGTTCTAACTGAGGCAGAAAATTGTGACTCTAAATCTAATTTCTTTTAAGAAAATGCATCTGTAAAGTTTTTAGATCACATCATCTTAGAACAGTGCTAACCCTACAAAACATGTCATTACATTGTACATTGTACCAGTGGGGAAGGCAGTTAGGAGAAGGAGCCCTAATATAGATAAGATATATTTCCATTTAAAATCTTTGCACAGTTCAAACTTTAGGAAGACAGGATTTTGTTCTGTCATCTTTTGCTATAAAAAGCATAAAAGACCCCCAGATAACAGATGTTATATCAGAGCAAAATGGATTAAGACAGTGTCTTATCCTTCTGGGTTATTATAGTAGAATACCTGAGACTAGGTTTTATATACATAATTGATTGATTGATTGATTGATTACTCACAGTTCTGGAACTGGAAAGCCCAAGAGCAAGGCACTAGCAGATTCAGTGTCTGCTGAAGTTTGATTCTTTGCTTCAAAGATGCTTCTTGCTTTGTCCTCACAAGGTGTAAAGGTGTCCTCACAGGCCTATTTTATAAAGGAACTAGTCCCTTCCATTATGGCAGAACCCTCATGACCTAATCCCTTCCCAAAGGTACCACCTCTTAACATCACCACAGTGGAAATTTGGTTTTAATATTTGAATTTTGGACACAAATACTCAGACCACACCATATTTTTAGGTGCAAATGTGCTTCTATGGCATAGAAAAGATTCCATGAATGCTTCTCTTTGTATCAATACTCTTTCCTCCAACTTTGTATATATTTCCACTAGATTTAAGACTCTTTTAGGTAGAATTTATTTCTTAGATGTCTCTTATCAAGCAAACTGTCTTACAAAAACTTTCTGATTGAGTCACTAAACACTAAAATATGGAATTCAGGAAGCATTACTTTATTGTGAGACATACAGGAAAAATGTTGTTTGCCTCCGATTAGAAGGCAAGAACTTCTTGCCTTCCAAGACTGTGGAACATAAAGTATTTTTTTTCTAAATGAAAATCAAATCAAGATATTTTTCAAATTCTATGCTGTGATGGAAATAGCTAATGTCATTTTTCTGTTGCATTCATGTATTGTTTTGATTTTTATAAAATTTAAGATGCTAAGAGAGTAGAAAGCAACAAACAGGAACCATGTTCTACTGACAAAAGAATGCTGATTTCTATTCCCAACAAGAATTATTACACATGAAGATGATTTTTCTGGGTCTTTATTCTGCCAGTGACTGTTGAAGAAGTGAAACACTTACAGAATCAAACTTTGAGAAGAGCATGATCTTGGAAAAATGACAACAGCTATGGTAACATGCATGAGGATCTACAGAAGCAGACCTAATATATTTCTGGATACTGAGATGAGTTAAGTAAATTAATGTGTCATCCTTCTAATTAAAATGTACTTAGTTGAATTATTCTGAAGTATGAACTATATAACACAAAGGAATCCTTTCCATATAAATAGGAATAAAAGCATTTTAATTCAGCATTTAGCCCAAATGCATCCAACCATTCAACAATTAATGATTAAAAGATTAGTCTAGCAAAACACCCTTCTATTTAAAAGAATAAACATGTCATCCTGTTCTCTTGGAAATTTAACTAGAAACAGGTAATGCAGTAGACAGAATAATGCCTTCCCAAGATATCTACAACCCAATCCCCAGAATCTGTGAACATGTGACATTACATTGCAAAGAGGAATTAGAGTTGAGGATGCATTAGGTTTGTTAATTGACTGACCTTACAATAGTGAGACTAGCTTCATTTATCCCAGTGGGTCCAATATGAGCACAACAGAACATAAAAATAAAAGAATAAAAGAAATGATAGCAAGAGAAGGGCTCAGTCTGTCACTGCTGACTTTGAAGATGAAAGATGGAAGAAGGAAGCCCAAGCCAAGGAATGTGGGCTGCCCACTAGAAGCTGGAAAGAGTATGGAAATGAGTTCTCTCCCAGGGTCTCCAGAAAAGAAGCCTGTGGGACATCTTGGTTTTAGCCTGATGAGAATAATTTTGTACTTCAGACCTCCAGAACTGTGAGCTAATAAATTTATACTTTTTAAACCATTAATCTTGTGCTGGTTGGTCAGAGTATCAGTAGAAAACTAATACGGGCCACAATCATAAATAGGTAAATCACTTATGATAGCAAATATCTAATGCCAAATGGAACACACCATACATATTACAGGATATTAGCACATTGAGGGAGAGCCTCAGTTTTTTAAAGGGGCCAGATACTTGTAGACTTGGTGTTGCCCTTCTTATACAGGGCAATGTGGGAAATCAGAGCCACAAAGTTCATTAGAACATTACTGGGAAACATCTTTAAAATACTTAATTCTCATTCCACACCCAGATGCTGATCAAAGTAGTTCTGAGGGGAGAGCAGGATTATGCATTTTTTGAAAGCTTCCTCCACTACAAAGGATAATCTGTGACCAGGTAAGTCTGAGAAACACCTTGTTAGAAAACTTTTTTGGTACATCTAACTGACTACACAATTCCCTAGGTTTTTTTCATCTATACAATCTGTAAGTCCCTGTGTTAGTCACATTTCTATCACTGTGGCAAAATACCAGAGATAGACAACTTAAAGTGGGAAAAACATATTTTGGCTCATGGTTTCAGAGTTTTCAGTCTATGATGGCTTGGCCTGTTGCCTTTGGGCCTGTGGTGAGGCAGAACATCATGGCAGGGAGCCCACAACAAAGGAAAACTTTCATCTCATGGCATCCAGGAATCAGAGTGAGAAAGGAAGGGGCCAGGGTCTCAATATATCCTTCCAGGTCACACACTGCAATGGCTTACTTCCTCCAACTTACTTCCTTCAAGAGGCTCCACCTCTTCTTGTTTCCACCACATCCCATAGCACAATTAGCTTTTGGGGACATTTAATGTCCCAAACATAGTCTTCAAGTGTGAGCTGGTTTATGCCTCCTATCAACCCCTACCCACAAACCTCCCCTAAAATCTGTTTGCTTACTGCTATTAAAAGTCTCCAGGTTTGCTACTGCTCCTTACCTTAGGCTTATCAATTTTGACCTAGCCTCCCCCCACCTTTTAAAGAAAACATCTGTCAGATTTAGCACACTTAACTTGCCCATACATTTCTGTCCTTGGCTTTCTTTTTCACTTAGCTTCAATGAACATAGTTTGTATTAACTTTCGTAGTTCCATCTCACTTGCTGGGACAGAAATGGTTAGCCAGTAGGCTAGCAATCCATTATCTTTCTTAAAAAAAAAAAAGTAGTTTACCTGGATAGTTATCTTGGAAATAACGCTAATCATAGACCTCCTAGCAAACAGACTAATGGCTAGTAGGAGATACTTTTAATATCAAATTATTTTAGCAAGATATACCTGCTCTGTCCAGGATTGCTCATGACAAACAGTTCTGAAATCTAGATTTACAGGGTATAGAATGTCATCTAAGTCATATAACTTAGCTTATGTTCAAAAAAGTTGTCTATTATGTAATTAATGTAGTGGTATTTAATTTGGAGCCCCTTAAATTCATTTTGGAACAGTGGACCCTACATACACACATACACACACACACAAGGTACACGGGTAAGAGTGAGTGGCTCTAGCCCTCTCCATGTATCACTTATGCTTCACAATTAATTGTATCCTCACAGTTCTTCTTATTTAGGGGAACTTAAAACTAAGCTACATCCTGAGGACTTTTTATTTTTTTATTTTGAGACAGGGTCTTGCTAAATTGCTTAGGGCCTCGCTAAGTTGCTGAGGTTGATTTTGAACTTGTGATCCCCCTGCCTCAGCCTCCAGTGCCACTGTGATTACAGGTGTGCACCACCACACTCAGCTCTTTGAAGTTCTTAAGATCTCTGATTCATGGGAGTCTGATTTGGCAGCTCTTTCCTTTTGTGATTTCAACTTCCCTGCCTCATACGTACATTAAAAGAAGTTACATAAATGAAAATAAGATAGTTATTGCAATAGAGAACATGGCATAAACTTCTTATTTGTGGGTGACATGAAGAATTGGTAGGAGAAAGATAATGAAAGTCAGCTGGATATATATTAAATACATACTAAGAATCAATATATATCACACTTTTGAAAGGAAAGGGTTGCCAGGTGCACATGCCTGTAATCCTAGCTACTCTAGAGGCTGAGGCAGGAAGATCACATATCCAAGGACAGCCTTAGCAACTTAGTGAAACCTTGTCTCAAAATAAAATTAAAGACAGCTGGGGATGTATGTAGCTCAGTGACACAACTCCCCTGGGTTTAGTCCAAACACACACACACACACACACACACACACACACACACACACAAAAGAAGGGCTTGTTGAAGAGATTGTGTTGGGAGTCTAGCATTAACACAAGTAGAGCTGGGCCAGGTAAGCAGGTAAGTTGTTTTTATTTGATGGAAAACCTATCCTTCCATATTCTGCTCTGTAATGCTGGGTCTGGGACTCTGTGTCCCACATTTCCACTTTGTTAGCTGATCATTACTGGGAAGTAGTGGGGAACTGAGAGTCTGAAGGAAGAGGTCAATGGAATTGGCTTCTTCTAGTTCTGCTCTGCTGAGCTGAACAAGGCTGTCAGCATGCAGTTCCTGTGAGTGACACCTCAAGGTTTCTTCATAGCAGCAGCAGGAATTTGTTCCTGTGGATGAGTTATGACACTCCTCAGAAGTGTGGGTCCCAGAGACACCAGCTGCTATGGTTTGAATGTATGTGTTCCTCCAAAATTCCTTCTTTGGAACCTACTGAGGTAGGTGTTTTGGAGACATAATCATGTGATGATCACTACACTCCCATGAATGAGATTAGTCCTCTTGTAAAAGAGGTTGAAGGGAGTCCTCTAAATCACTTTTTTTTGCAGGGGAAGGTATTGGGGATTGAACTCAGGGGTGCTTAACCACTGAGCCCCCATCTCCAGCCCTATTTTGTATTTTATTTAGAGACAGGGTCTGAGTTGCTTAGTGTCCTGCTTTTGCTGAGGCTGGCCTTGAACTCCCAAGCTGCTGGGATTGCAGGCATGCACCACCACATCTGGACCTCTAATTCACTTTTGCCCTTCCCTCCTTCATCTGTAAACATACACTGTTTGTTCCTTCCATCATGTGAGGACACACCAAAAGGTACCAACCATAAAGCAGAGAGCCTTCACCAGACACTGAATCTGCCAGAGCCTGTATCTTGAATTGCCAGCCTTTAGAATTATGAGAAATGTATTTTTATTGTTTATAAACTGCCTAATCTGAGGTATTCTGTTATAACAGTAGGAATAGGCCAAGACACTGGCTCTATGAGGCTCCTTCTCTTCATTTCTAAGTTTTAATAATTCCGACCTCTTCCCTTTGGTCTGTCAGATTTAGGGGTTGTAGCAATGCCCACCTCTGCCACCTCCTAGTATTCTCCTTTTATCTTTCCAGTGGTTAACAACTTTCAAATTTAGCTAACAATTCCTTAAGTTAAATGTTTTATATAAACCCTATCCAAATTCCTAGTGTGATTTCTTTCTCCTTACTGGACCAGGTTGCTCAGGAGTAAAATGTGAAGGGATTTCTGGGGCAAGGTCATCAAGAGAAATACTCAGGAGGATAAGATGAATTCCCTAAAATTTGGGTGCTTGACTCACAAGAATCTGAAGGGTGACAACTGAACTGGATAATTTCCTTGAAGGCATTAAAAAGTAGAGGAGTTTACTGGGGATGGTTCTGAACTCTTCGTGTCTGCCACAAATGATAATGATTCCTAGGGACCAGATGTCAGCTCTGCATGAGGGTGAGCTGGCATGGCACTGTATTAATCCAATCCAAGAGGACCACTAAAAGGGGCAAACAGCTTTTATCATACAGAAGCTGAGGGATTTCCAGATTGTTCAGGGCTGAGAAAGGACTAAATTTCCAACTAGAATAGATAAATGTTCATGATATAAAGAAACAACTTTGCAGCCCTGTCAAAGTATTCTCTTACTAAGAGAACACTAAGGCAATACCAAAGAATTTTCTTGCCTCTTTTCCTCTAGTCTCTTTCTACTCTGGAGGAATCAGCAACCATGATTAGAAATCTGAGCGGGGGTAGAGAAACTCAAGACGACTAAAGTGAAGAAAAGCCAGTCATGTGCCCTCGTCTGGTGGCAGACTTCCTGCCTACAGCAGGTCCAAGTTCAGGGTTTTATGGAGTGGTAACAAAATTGAGACTGTATTGTGCAACATGAAGTGACTATAGGAATTTGTTTGTTTTTAGTACCAGGAATTGAACCCAGTGGTGCTTAACCACTGAGCCACATCCCCAAGCTCTTTTTATTTATTTATTTTTAAAAATTTGAGACAGGATCTCACTAAGTGGCTTAGCGCCTTGCTAAGTTGCAAGGCTGGCTTTGAACTTATGATCCTCTTACTTCAACCTCTGGAGCTGCTGGGATTACAAATGTGTGCTACTGTACCCAGAAACTGCAGAAATTTATAATATCAAAGGGTAGCTAGAAAACTCTAAGAACAAGAGAAAAAAATAACTCCAGAACAGATTTTAAAAATAAAACTCAACTAGATGCAAAACTAAAATTTCTTTATGATTCCATCCCCTAATTCCTTCTTGTTCCACATACTGGCTATAAGTAGGTAATCAAAGGAAAACAAGTGAGAAGATAAGTAAGGCTTTGATTACCAGGCTAAAGAGTTGAGATTTATCCTTTAAGAGAAAAGGAAATAAATTCAATTTAAGTCAAATATGTATTAAGCATTGTGCTAGGCAATAAGAATATGGAAATGAATAGCATAAGGTGACTTCTGAGGAGGCTGCAGATACATAGATGCAGTTAAATTCAATACACTATAATGAATGCTATGATCAAGGTGTATACCAAGTTCTGAGTGGATTGCAGGCATGAGGCAAAGGTTTATTAAAGAAAAACCTGCAGAATCAGAATAAAGACAAAATTAATCCATAAGGAGAGATGGTGTGCCCATCTTTATACTGTAGGAAATTTAAATCTTCAAATATGGATGTGAAAGTCAAAATTCTTTACCATCCTTTGAGCCAAATGAATCTCCAGAAAATTGTGCCAGGAAAACAGATAACTGACAACCATTTTAAAATATCATCCCCTGATATGAATCAGTTTCAGGCTGCTTCT
This sequence comes from Marmota marmota marmota, assembly GCF_001458135.2. Lineage (NCBI taxonomy): Eukaryota > Metazoa > Chordata > Mammalia > Rodentia > Sciuridae > Marmota > Marmota marmota. The sequence goes on along the minus strand of NW_026000249.1, from coordinate 2,119,803 downwards.
CAGGTCCTCCTTGGCAGCAATGCACGGCCTTCCCAATGACAGACTGACTGTGATAATACCCCCAAGTAGGAAGCAGCTGGCAACTGATCAACCCCAGGTGAGAGAGAGCTTGACTTATTTTTCAGCCTTTAAAATCCAAATGATCCCTGGCAATATACAGAGGAGTTGGAAAGGAAAGCTGGAGGGAAGAGCACAGAGGGGATCCATAGGAAATCCTTAGTGCCCCACAAGAAAGCAGCTTGGTATTGACATATTACTCCCTAACATTGTAATAATCAGCACTGTAATATGCTGGTCCTATTCTGGGATGCACACCCCAGCTGCTGGAAAGGCTAACACACCTGCTGCTTGCCGTGCATGCTGTTCCTTTTTAACACTGATAGATTAGGCTTTCTTGAATTCATCTAGTGGTGCCCCATCATTTGAGACACTTGAACCTCCAACAGAGCTGTCTTTGGCATCATTGATTACTGTTTGCCAAGGCAATTTTTTTTTCCCTCTGAGAAAGCATATGTCAATTAAGGGCTTTTATGTCCTTTATAGAAAGCCGTTCAATTGGGAACCAGGCATGCCTGCTTCACTTATAGAAATGGATTTAAGCAATGCAACCTACAATAATACATAGCCTGGGCTTTTCTTTCGAGATTTCTTTTTAGGACACAAACTGCACTGTCAATTTCGAATTTCACAGGGGTGTTTTTGCATGATGATTTTAAATGCCCATTTAAGGTAATGTAATGGGGACCAAAATAATTACCAGATATATTGTATGTTTCCATGTTGATTTTTGTTATAAAATAAAATGTGATCCTATTTATTGTCTGCAGACTATCACAAAATTCATGTTTCTAAATGATGGCAAACAGGGAATTAATTTTAGAATGGTGGTAAAGGAAAAAAAGCTATCCTAAAGTATATTAATGCAATGTGAGAATCCTAATGACATACATATTATAAAGAAGATAATGGGCCTTATCATCACCCAACAGGTCATTTTTTCAATAAAATTTATGGGAAATAATTAGTTTGTACTGAGCTACTACACTAGGCCCAACATATCAAACCAACATGGAATTACTCACACTGAAGTTCCATCTGACTTAGCCAAAGCTAAATTGTTCGTCTGAAATTCCAAGAAATTAGAAGAGATAGATATTAGCCAAGTCTCTGAACAGGTCACTTTCAGTCAGCATAATCAGGATTTCCCCTATGTTTTAACCTTTTCCAGAAAAGTGACTTTGAAATGACCACAAAAACCTCTTTTCAGTCTGTTTCTGCTTCCTTCAGCCATTTTCTGCTTATAAAGCCAAACTTCTCTGCTAAGCTTATGAGTACTCTCACTTTATAGAATAATGCAGTGTTACCCAATTCTAGAATTGCAAATAAAAGCTAATTGAGCTTTTCAATTTTGTTGTAATGGTCTTTTGACACCCTCAGTGACTGAAAGTTGTCTTGAATCCATGAAAATTCCTGTCCCATCATCTATTACAATATTCAGTTTGTCACTAGGTCCTGCCACTTTCACCTCAAATATCCCTGCATGTGACGTGACAGCCCAACCTTCCTCTAGATCAACTCTGACATTTCCTCCCTTCAGACCCCTTTGTCTTTCACCTAGAGTATATTCCCAAACTCCTACCATGAATCTTGTTAAAGATACATGTTTCAAGACTCCAATTCTCAAGAACCTATATCAAATCCAGATTTGAGCCTGGAAGCCTGTATTTCTAAAAATCTACCTAGGGGATTCTGATCAACTAGCTTTGGGAATGGATGTATTAAATGCTCAATACATTTTAATTAAATAAAAGAGCAATTGAAGATTAGTTTAAATAATAAAAGCTACTTTCTTCACTTGGCTGTAGGACAGTGAAGAGGGGAGGAATAAAGGTGTCCCAAGGCTGACAGAAATTGGTTCTACTAGTGACCTTAGAGATAATAACTCTTAGTAAATAGAAAATATCAAGTTTCTATGAAAAGTTGGGATAAACAAAAAAGGGATATTGGATATCTCCAATGGGAAAACCATATACTGGGTGCAGGATAATCCTCTGGATTATCAAATTATTTAATTTATTTGTGCTATGTACAACTCTAAGTTGTAGTAACTGATAGTAGAAAATATTTTTTTGTTTATAGACATGCAAATAAAATCTGTCTAGTGGCAGTGCAATTAACTCCTTCATCCATACCCCTGGAGGAAAAGTCAGTTTATGTCCACTTGTAAGTTCATTTCAACATTCTTTACTCCAAAGAAATCAGTGGTTCATTACTTCTACTTGGAACTGGTTGTAATATCTTGCTGGGTCTCTCACTTGTTTAATAAGATTCATAAAATATCTTATGGGCTCATTTTATATTTATATGAAAGTCATGGTTTTAGCTTTTGTTAAAAAGTATCTTTTTGCAAGCCCTACCCAGAAGTTGTGACTATCAAAGGACCCACAGGGGGATGACACCAACCAGTGAGCTCATCTAGTTGTTTTTTTTTTCCTTATCCCATTTCCTGTGGCTCACCAAAACCCACAGCTTTTCTGCAGGGAATAAATGTACTATATGGCTAAAACAAATATTCTAGTCTTCTTAAATGTTGAATTTCTTGGTGTAAACAAATAAACTGCTACTGTGCTTATAAATCAGCTTCTCATGAGTACAGTTAGGCTACGTAAGTTTAAGGCTGGTTGACTCAAAGCATCACACAATTCTAATTTCTGACACTACAAACCTGTGGACTGGATCTTGGAACATATGTTAGTAGCCAGATCGCCTCCCTCTGAAATCAAACTCAGTTCTAACTTTAAAATGGAAAAAAATATTTTAATACTCTTGAAATGTTCTAAGTTTATTTTCTGAAAGGCCAAGGATGAAAAAGAGAAAGAACAAAGATGCTATTTAAAACTGGAACAGAAGAATGTTTCAAAGAGTTTTCTAAGCTAAGAAAGCATATTGATAAGTTAGTATTTGCCCATAAGCAATGAAGTGTTAGGTGGCACTAGAGTCTGTGTGTGTGTGTGTGTGTGTGTGTGTATTGTGTGATATTGGAGATTGAACGCAGGACCTTGGTACATGTGAGGCAAGCACTCTACCACTGAACTATGAGCCCCCCTGCCATCATTATTATTCTTATTACTATTATTATTTTGAGACAGGGTCTTGCTAAGTTGCCAAGGCTGGCCTAGAACTTGTGATCCTCCTGCCTTATCCTCCCAAGTAGCTGTGATTATAGTTATGTACCACTGTTCCCAGCACTAGAGGCTATTTCTTTTTAAAGTGCATACATTTATCATGGGATTGTAACACCCTGAATCCCACTAAGGATTAACCTAAATCTATACTGACTTTGAAGTGAGCCCCTTGTTACCATATTCAGTATTTTTTAGGTCTGGCTTTATATTGCATTTGAGCAGCTCATGTTCTCTAAAAAAAAGTCATCCCCTTTCCTTGGGGTCCATTTATCTTTAATTGAATTTATCATAATACCACCTTTAGAAAAGCAAGAAATATAGTAGAGACTCAAGAGTAGCACCTCTATGCATTTAAAATTTGTATAATCAATTTATGATCCTATAATATAGAACAAATGATAGAGGACAACAATGCAAAAATGTATAACACTATGGCAAGAGCCCCTGATGATATTAGAAAGGATTTGTATTATTGTATAGAAGTTATAGTCAACCAATTATCACAGTGTACCAGAAAACTGAAAAATGTACTATTAAAAAAGTTAAACATTTTTCTCACCAACCTTTATTCAAAGATTTCCCTGCTGCAAGTTGCTTTGTTTTAATGAAGCTTTACACATGAAAAAAAGCACTTCTACCATGATGATTACTCTTAGAAAGTGTTAATGTGACAACCTGTGAACACCCTGTTAGCCACATTGTTCTCTTATTACTGTATATAATTCATTACTTGCCAGCACATCTCCTTTACCAGTTTGACATATTGTGCATGCCAGATTTACTGACATTAAAAAAGTATGTAGTATCTTTTTCAGTTGCAACTGTTGCATACAGATTTAAATAGTTCACCCAATTTTATTCCAAAATACTTTTTAAAAGTCAGTGTTATATATTTGCATGTGTATAATGCTAAGTTTGGTTATGACTTTCCTTCTTAAAAGAGAAGTTTAGCATTCATCTAATAATGCAAATTGTCTTTAATTACATTCTTACACTATGATCCTCCTGCCTTAACCTCCCAAGTAGCTGGGATTATGTACCACTGTGCCCAGCACTAGAGACAATTAACCCAATTCAAGCCAACACCCATTTTCTAATTAGAGAATTTCTTTATTAAACATTAAGAGGTTGGTTTTTCAACAGGTTTTAATGATATATACTGAAAATGATATATCCTGGCTGGAAAACAGCAAAGGTCAAGAAATCCCTTCATCCTTTTGTGATTGGGGAAAGGGCTTATGACCAAGGACCACCCTTCTGAACCACACTACTTCTAGGAGACTCATGAATAAGCCCCCCTCTTCACCTTGAACGAGCCCAGATGAAAATTCTCCAAATTTCCAATTGTTGCCATAAATGATAAGCTGAACTACTGGTATCTGCTGACCAATGACCAAGCTGAACAAAATACCCAGCAAACAACTTCCTTGAATGGCCTCTCATGAGAAAAGCCTGGCCCCAAGGAGAGACATTTCCTGCTCATTCTGCCCCCATATATAGTTATTTCTAGTCTTTTTCACCTCTCCTTATAAAAGAAAATTCCTTTCTGACTGACCTTTGAGATACTTACAGATCTTATGTCCTGATCATTCCCCCTATTGCAAAGTTCTCTTTCCCATTGCAATATTCCCTTCCCCTTTTTCATTGAATAGTTAGAATAAGTCTCTCCTTATTTCATTCTGGGTTTGATTTTGATCTGACAGTGGAAATCTGGGCAAAAATTTCAACTAGCACTGTGGTTAGGATTCTTAAACTCCTACACCCCATTGTCAGATATTTTACCTCTAAAATGGGACATATTTAAGGAGACTTGTTTTCAAATTAGAGTTTTAGCTGTAGATCAACAGGCAGAGGAAATACCAGGGTTAAAAATGTTTCCCTTCTTTTCACTTTCTCATCACTTCATTTTTCTTAATTTAATCTTCGTGCAATGAAATTAACAATAAAGAGCTTCTTGAAGGAACAAGGATAATTATCAAATGATTAAATCGCAGATGGAGGTAAGAGAGGTTAAGTCTCATTCATCATTATCCTATATGAAAATGATACAATGTGAGAATATTTCAGACCCTGCCAAAAAAAAAAAAAAACTGCAAAGGATTGAGTTGGTCTTCTTATCTCTTCACTTGTTGGGCATTAAAGGAGACATCTTGTTTTGTGTAGCACTTCAAGCCTCACCTGATCCGGGGTCTTCTCAGTACATTTCAAACTTGAATGTGAAGCAGAATCTCTTGTTGGGCTTGTTAAACACAGCTTTCTGGGTAACCCCTCAGTATTACTAATTGGTGGAGTCTGACATTGCATTTCTAATAAGCTGCAGGGTGACTCCCATGTCGCTGATGATCCTATAGTGAATGGCATTGGTCTATTCATTATGCAGCTACAGTCCCAAAGCACCCTGGGAAGGGCAGCCAATGTCCAAGTAAGGTGTTGGTAGAGAGAGCTCACAGGGGAGGTTGCTATAGGATATGGGTGGGCAGCACTTCCTAGAGTCTCTAAGACAGGAAGAAATGTAAAACACCTCCAAACCAAACCAATCAAATTAACAAACTAACAACAACAAAAAAAATTAGAGCAAAAATGGAGTTAACCAATTTTCATCTCAAGCTTCTACTTCCTGAGATGAAAGAAGATAAGAGGCATTGGCTGGCAACTGCTAGAACCCATTGCATTTCAAAGATTCCAATTGGGCTCTGGGGAAGGCAGAATTGGTTTTGCTCCCCTGGGATGCAAACTGCAGTATCTGAGATAAAATTAAGGAGGAGGTTACCCTGATAAACGTGACTTCCCTTGCACAAATCCAGCTGTGATTTAACTCTCCTATCCTGTTGTCTCAAGACATGTTGATTTTGCAGCTTCAATAAATAAATAAAAGTGTCAATCTTAGCTGACTGGGAAGGAACCTGTATCTTGTTTTCCCTTAAAATCCCTTTAAAAGTGTCATTAAGAGCAGAAGGCTCTCACAGGCCCTAGTTCACCATGATACTGACCTTTGGCTATGATATTCATAAAAATTGGGCTGACTCATCCATCATTCATGCTGAGGGACAATGTCACCATACTAAAAACCTCTAAGTTGGGTGCTTATTTGAAGGATGAATTTGACAGATGATGATTATGTTAATTATATCTAAATTTGTAAAAGTAAACAAAATTGCCTTTAATAGTTAAAAGGGGGATTGGGGAAATGTTGGTCAAAATTTGTTGTTATGTAGGATGTATAAGTCTAAATATCCAAGGCAAAGCATAAATTTATAGTTCATATTGTACTGTATACTGGGAATTTGCTAAGAAAGTATTTCAGGTGCTCTTGTCAATAATAAAATAACTAAATAAGTTAATGTATATAATAATTTGACTGTAGTAATCACTTCTTTATGTATGTATGTATCAAGGTCCTGTATTGTATCTTAAATGTGCACAATTTTTATTTTAAAAAATTAAAACATAATTATATAAACTAAAAAAACTGTGTACCTTATGCAAATCTAAAAATTGAATTTAACATTGTTTTAGTTATCAGGCAACTCATAGGAAAGCAGAGAATCCCCAAATTGGGTCAAGCAACAGCCCACTCACCCACTTAGGTCCCTAAGTTTGTGTGATCGCCACTTCAAGCAACTAGTCACTAGACATTTGGAAATGGCCCTCCTGGTAGCAATACCTCTGTCTTAAAGGCTACTTCATGTCCCTTCTCCAGCAAGTTCCAGATGAAAGCCTCTTAAAACCCACTTCTCTCACCAGTTAAACCTAAAGTGGAAGAGTGAACAAAATTTCCATAGAGATGGTAGCCAAAAAGAGTACACTCAAATCCATCAACTCTATGAAATGACAGCTTCATTTTAAGGGATATACACTCTGAGGACTCATTATTCTGATGTTATCAGGCATAGGACACATCACCAACAGAATTAGTATAACTGAAAAGGTAATATTTTCATTTGGATTCTAGACAAAGAAATGAATTTACTGTGGGTGAGAGAAAAATGGCATTTGATGATTTGACCTCTGAAATTTGATGTTTAAAATTAGGTTGTTATTTAGACTAAAAATCTCAGTTTCTTCAACTGAGATTTAAAATGGCAATATTGATAATTTCAACCCAAAGGACTTATATAAGAGATGTGAAAGATCCTGGCCATGCGCCCTGCCTGGGATGATGTGCTTGCTTCAAAGTCCTGAGCCCAAGTTATACTCTTTCTGGCCATGAGATCATGCTACACATGGAGATGGAGAACATAACCATAGGCCAACCACAGCTCTTGCTGAGTTATGTTCTATCTCAAGTAGACTTCCACTAACAGTGGTCCTACTTGAAGAATCCTGGAAATCAGAGATAGTCCAGGTAGGAGAAAAGAAAAAGAGAAAAATATATTATTCCTCTTCTCTCTCCAATCACCAACACACACATAAACAATTTTTCAATGTTTATCCATGGTAATAAAATCTTGAAATAACCAGATTGATTTTTGGAAGGTTGGTAACTCTTAAATTCTCTAACTTGGATTTGCTGTCTTAAGCAGCCCCCACTTCCTCTTCCACTTCTGGACAGACAAGGGCTTTGAAATTTTCAAGTTTATTTATTTATTTATTTATTTTCCCTACAAGGGTCCCAGAAAAGGAATCCTTAAAGCCTAAATAAGGAATAAAAATGAGTGGAAAAATATCTTCTTGTGAGACCACATGGGCCAGTCAGTTCATGAGGGGATAGCCATTATGTATATATACATCAGACCCCACACAATCTAAAACTCAAACTGAGCTAATGTAACTCAGTGGTACTGCATTTGTCACATAAATGGGATCATGAAATGGAATCCATGCAACAGATTCTTCTCAAAATCTATAATTTTGCCTTAAGTCAGAATACACTAATAGCATGCCCGTCAAGGCCACTAATTCATGAGCCAAGGAGGAGATTCTAGGAGCTTTAAGGAACATCTCATTAAATTCTAGCTTAGCAAAACTCTCAAGTGATTAACCTACAAATTTCCAAATCCATCATTTGGTTTTTGAGGGGGCAGAGAAAATGTTGTAAGGATTCATATGCTCTTGATCACTAGAGCACTGAATATATTTTTTAAATGTTATACCAAGATGCTACATTTAAACTTTAATTGGCCAGAATAGTGGGGACTATGAATAACTTACTAATTCATTTTATTTTAAAATAAAATTCATCAAAAGTGTTGCAGATCTTCATGCTGCAGATCCCTCTAAAATACATTATTCTAATGTTTTTCAATATTGTTCTTATCCACAGGACCCTTTCTTCAAACAAAGTCCTAAGTGGAAGCTAATGCATGATGATGGTAAAGACAAGCTATTGAGGTTAGAGCAAGCGTTGATGTTTCAGGCCTTTCCCTTTCCTTTCCCCAAGATCTCTGAGATTCCCTGCCCTAAGGGTACTTATGAAGTACTTCAGAATCTGTATGTTTTAGTCAATTGGAGTTGTTAACACAACTAGATAACTCAAAATTAACAGAAATTTATTTCTTATAGTTCTGAGGTGATATTCTTTATTTGATCACCATATTCCAATGTAATCTCTTCTGGAAACACACAGATGCACACAGAAATAATATTTTACCAGCTCTTGAGGCATCCTTTTTGCCAGTCAAGTTGACACATAAAATGAACCACCACACTGAGCAAGCAGCATCAGGAGCACTGCTTGTTAGAGCTCCAGAGGAAAAGAGAGTTAGAGATAATTCTAAATGCCTCCTAAAACTGCTGCTTGAAAATGATATATATCACATCTACTACATTTCATTAGCCAAATCAACTCACAGGATCACACCTAGCTTCCAAGGTGAAGAAAAGTACAACTCTACCACGTGCCTTGAGGATGGAGAGCTGGAAATATTTGACATAAGGCTATAATTTCCATAATCCACAGCAAGGAGTGGCAAAACACAACAAATACTGTAAAAATTTTTTTGAATATTTACTTTGGAGGGGGGGCAAAAAGGAATTATGCATGGCCTCATGTTGTTTCAGTTCAAGTTTGTAGGCAAACAAGTTTGGAATCAAACTTATAAAATACTATTTTTCAAGTTCTTCGGCTTTTTAGAATTGGGATAAAGGATTGTGGGCAAGTACTGTTATGGTTTGGATGTGAGATGTGTCCCCCAAAAGCTCATGTTTGAGAGAATGCAAAAAGGTTTGGAGGAGAAATGATTGGGTTGTAAGAGTCTTAATTCAATCAGTTAATTAATCCTTAATGGGATTAACTGAGTAGTAACTACAGGCAGGTGGAGTGTGGCTGGAGGAAGTGGTTCATTAGGGACTTGGCTATGGGGTATATATTTGAATCTGGTGAGTGGAGTCAATCTCTCTCTCTCTCTCT
>NW_026000249.1:2099901-2110254 GCF_001458135.2 Marmota marmota marmota | reverse complement strand
CTCTCTCTCCCTCTCTCCTTTCTGACCACCATATAAGCTGCTTCCCTCTACCACACTCTTCTGCCATTATGACTTACCTCATCTTGAGCCTCAAGGAATAGAGCTGGCTGTCCATAGACTGAGAACTCTGAAACTGTGAGTCCCAAATAAACTTTTCCTCCTCTACAATTGTTCTGGTCAGAGACTTCAGTCACAGTAGTGAAAAAGCTGACTAAAACAAGTGCTATGCAAGAGATATATATTTTTACTCAGCTTTGTATTTTATCATAATTTGATTATTTTCTATGAAGTCATCATCCATTTTCAAAATTAAATGTAGAGGTAATATATCCATTGCCTTAAACCCTGGGGATAGTCTCCAATTCATTCACCTCCTATTTCTAATCTTGGATGAGTAAATTAACTTCCCTGTGCCTCGATTTCCTTTTTGGTAAAAAAAAAAAATCTAAAAATAATACTTCCCTCAGGGTTTGTTGTATTAAGTGAGATAGTATACAGAAAATTTAAATAATGCCTAATTCTGAGCTATTATTTATTCATTAAATGACATAATTGTCATATCTTTCATTTTACAAATCTCATGTTCTAAAACCATAATTATACTCTACAGTTTTTTCACTTTCTCTCCCAAGTCATAATACTCTCATTCAGTGTCATATCCTAATGTCAATTTATTGTTGCAGAAGAAAGTGAGCTGGTAAGAAAATCTCTTGGGGGAGGCAGGTAGGTCACACTCCACAGAAAGATTTCTAAGTAAGTTTCTGCTTTTAAAATGAAGTTTCAATCTGGCTGTGCTCAAATCTCCAGGTAGCCTGAAAATGTTAATGCCTGGACCCTGCCTTCTCAGAGTCCAATGTCAATAATCTGAGGTGGGGCCTGGATATCTGGAGTTTTTCAAGTTCCCCAGTCATGTCAGAAAGCTACTGCTCCAATGGAATTTCCTTAAACATTTGTCCAGGATTCTCTAGTTGAAAAAAAAAAAAAACAGTAGATTTACTTCCCAGCTCTCTCCTCAGCAAGAGCACGCTGACAACAGTAGTGTTTGTTCTGGGAAAGAAAAAGAGGAAATTTTGGAGCATAGTCATAATTTGGTAACATACATGCTGCTAATCCTAGCTTAATTTTGGGAGCCATTCTATTACAACCAGTGCCCAAGGTTCCAGGATTCAGGAACTAGCAACTGTTCTTGGTGACCCCAGTTCCACCACCTGGTAGGTTCGAGAAACAGCAGCCTCCAGATTACCAGACCGAACCCTCTTCCCTGGGAGGGCTGTTTTTCTTACATGCCCATTGAAAGTTAGCCTCATATCCTGACTGTATTACCTAAAATCTATATTCTATTAATTCTACATGAAATCACACATTTCATTCTAAGATCCTACCAATTGGTAGAAATAAGATTTCTAAATAAATGCTGAAGGGACAGTGATATTTTTGTCACAAGAAAATAAAATAAAGATTAAAACCTCCAAATTAGTGGGTCCTGTAAAGAGGGGGAAATAATTAAATTCATAAAAATGGCTTGTGGTGTCTGGGTCAAATTATAGAAACAAGTAATGAAAACACCAACTTTTCTCACATCACATTACTTTTTATCTGTGCTATTCAGGGAAATGTTATCTGGGGAAAGATGATGGAAGAAACAAGATATTCACTGTCACTCCTGAAACTCCAATATAATGACTGTTAAGTACATTAAAAGATATAATCTCGAAATGACAAGAACTTGGGAGGATATAAATGATAGCAATAAAATTTTGGAAGCTGGGAAACAGATGGATTAGAGGTTGATAAGCTAACAAACAAAAGGAAACTACATCCTATATAGGCAGTGGGAAATGTCACAATGCAGCCCAAATTAATGTCACAGACCGGTGGTCAGTAAATAAACTTTTACTGACATGTGGCCATGCTCATTCATTTATGTCTGTGGGTGCTTTTCCAGTACAACATCACAGTGGTATGACCCTCAAAGCCTAAAATATCTCTAGGAACAGGCAGCATCAAACATCTCAGGAAGTTGGTGAGAAGGTGGAGTGATAACAAAAAAGGGGGTGATTGTGACTAGAAGATGGCAGAGTTGCAGAGGAAAGTTGCATTCCAAGTTGCTGGGGATCAAAGCAGCAGGAATGGATTTTCAGAAAGGTAGGTAAAAGAGGGATTTTACTAAAATTCAATGTTGGACATTTAATATGGCTTAACATGGCTTACAGACTCAGAAATTCAGATACAATAAACAAAGAAGAAAGAATACATTGGAGCCAACCTGGCTGCTGCACCAGTGCCCAAAGTGGCTGCCATAGCTGATTTACCACAGAGGAATGGAGAACACAGAAAAAGACAGATATGGTACAGAAAAAACCCACCTGAACTTGGCAGATCCAGAGGCTGCACTGTGCATTGGTGCTTGAAAAGCATACTATATTTCTTAACTGGACATGGAGAGCTGAGGCAGAGCCATCTTGGGGCCATGGTGACTCTGGAAGCTGGGAATCATAGCAAACACTTCCACAGTATCCCAGCATGTGCCTACTGGGTGGCCTAGGTGTGTCTGGTGGAACATACATAAAATGGGCACAAGAAGGATTCTAGTTGAAAGGGCATAGGTGATCCCACCTCACTTTTCCTTTGAGTGTGGTAGCTCACATGACCAATTGAAGTGGGCTGGGAGTCTGAGCAGATGGGGGTGAATACATTTGGGGACTAAACCTAAGAAGGCTGTGCTTGCGGGCAGCAATGTGTGGAAGATTGGCTCCCCTGCCCCACAATTGGAATTCTTGGGAGGCTCCTGAGATATAGGTCCACATCAGAGATCAGCTACTGTCAAACCCTAAGGGAGGATCATTCTAATGTCTCCAAAGCAGACAATAACTAACAAATTCCCTGAAGCCTGATTACACCTATTCCCCACCTCCTGGAACTCCTTGCACATAACTATGAATAAGATTTACCCTGGGAGTGCACCAAACTGGCCTGAATGGACAAAACTCCAACCAGTACTTCCTAACCAATCTCACCTGATAATGGTGAGAAGGGAAGCTGAATCTTCTAGCAAACAGCTACAATCTTAGGCTGCTCCAAATGGCAGCTCAGAGAGCAACACAAGAACAGGAAGGGGTTAACAACTCCACCCTTTGCTCTATCAGTACATAACTCAAGAAGAAATGGAAAGAAAGACTGTTGGGCAAAGACAGTAACCACCCATTCTGGTCAACTATGTTGAACCCCCCAGTAGAGACCTTTCATTATATATTTTTTTCTTTTCTTGTGTGTTTGTGTATGTTTTTTTTGTGTGTGTGTGTATTCTTGCTGTGATGATTGGTTCAGAGACATGTATACATATACTTATTTGTTTCCTTTAATTTTAGCATATTTTAATTTAGTTATTTTTCCTTGCCTTATATTTAGAGGGTTCAGGGTTTTTGTTGTATATTTTGGTTTTTAATGTATTGTTTTTTATCTGTTTTTTTCTCTCATTTTTTCTCCTACTAATGGCCAAATTGTATTGTTCTCTCTTTCTCTCTCCCATTATTTTGCTTCTCCTATTTTTCCTCTCCTTCCTTATAAACATCACCTGCTACAACTCTTCTGCATTCTCTCTGTTCACTTTTGGAAATTTTAAAGTCTTTTATAACTTCCTAACACATTATCTTTTCCTGTAATTAATTGTATTTTTACCATCTTTCAAAACTAATTGGCTTATATAACTCCAGCACCCACCATTAATGCTGATATAATAATTTCCACTATGGAGGATATAGTTGATGCCGACTGTTTGCTTTAAAGCCAGATCTAATTCACAATTATTGTTTTTAATGTTGACAATTGCTGATTTCACCATTCCTGTTTTTTGGTACTAATTAATGTTAAATATTTCATAGTAGTAATCAGGTATTTACTTTAATTCTGTGTATTGTTTGCAATGGTTGCCACTGTTGTTTATTTTGCCCTATTCTGTGAGGTGCTGAGAAACAAGAGTTACAATAAAAGTTCACAGTTTGGAAAATCTGCAACTAAAATAAACTCAACCCAAAAACAGCACACCTTGCTCCACACATAAATTAATGACACCCAATCTTCAACTACATTTTAATACAAATAAAAGACAAAAAAACAAAACAAAAACTAATGTTTAGACTATGTAATTCCCACTCCATTCAATTTGGGGTGTTCATTAATATATTAGACAACACAATAGACACCTGATGTCAAAGTCATGATCCAGTTCACAGTTTATTATTGTTGGTGTGATTGTTAAATGATAACCTCTCATTCCTATACAGATGGTAAATGGCATTATAGATGTCAAAGTATACAATAGACATTTATCATAAAGCTATATCTCTTGCTGACATTAGTGCCAATTCTGAATACCTCTCCATCTAAGAGAGGCCAAAAAGAAATTGGGACACCTCAATATCACAGAGTAGAGTCTCTGAACCTGTAAAATACTCACATATCAACCAAGCAATAGTGAATCTTGTTTCACATAAAATCTACTACACCTGAGCCCTGACATTACTCCAACTCAAAGAAGTGAGGAGACAAAACATCCAAACAAAGAACAAGATCCCAAAGAGAAACAATCAGAGAGGGAATTCAGGCCTTACCTCTTGGAATCTATTCATATAAGATAACAATTAAGATAATTATGCACATGTAAAAAGAGATAAGGGAATTCACCTTGATTGAAGTGCAAGGCTAAGGCCTCTGAAAACACGAGGAAACAGACAAATAAATCTCCCCACAAAATCCACAATCCTGCAACAAAGGATCCCACTGTTAATGATGTGGATGAAATCTCAAGGGTATATTATGAAAAACCAATTATTAAAATGTACAATGAACCAAAGGAAGATGTAAGGAAAGAACAGAGCAATTACAGGAGATGAAAGACCACTGTAATAAAGAAATATAAACAGTGAAAAAAAACAAGCATAACTCCTACAAATGAAAGACACAATTAACCAAATTAAAAATTCACCTGAAAATAGAACCTTGGGCCTTGAAAACACAAGTTTAGGCTTTGAAGATGTGCTATATGATCTTGAGTACACAGAAAGCAAAACAGGGGAAAAATAGAGAACACGACCAAAATATACAAGAACTCTGAGGCAACATTAAATGACCAAACCTTAAAATCACTGGGAGTTATGGTTTGGATGTGAGGTGTCCCCCAAAAGCTCATGTGTGAGACAATGCAAGAAGGTTCAAAGGAGAAATGATTGGGCTACAGCCTTAACCTAATCAGTGAATTAATCCCTGATGAGATTAACTGGAACAACTGGAGGCAGGTGAGGTGTGACTGGAAGAAGTAGCTAATTGGAGCGTGGCTTGAGGTATATATTTGTATCTGGCAAGTGGAGACCTCTCTCATGTGCTTTCTGATCATCATGTGAGCTGCTTCTCTCTGCTCCACTCTTCTGCCATGATCTTTAGCCTCACCTCAAGCCCTGAGAGAGGAATGGAGCTTGCCTTCTATGGACTAAGACTTCTGAAACTGTGAGTCCCCAAATAAAATTTTCCTCCTCTATAATTTTGCTGGTTTGGTCTTTTAGTCAGAGCAGCAAAAAACTGACTTTTAGTGTTTTACACTGAGAAGAAAATATGGAAATACAAAGTAAAGGCATAAAGATCATTTTCAGAGTTACATTTACAGAGTTACAGAGTTACAAAAAGTTACAGAAAAATTTTTTTCCCATATTGGAAATGAGATAGAAGCCCACATACAGGAGGCTTATAGGACTCCAAATATACCTAGTCATATGAGAAGCTCTCCAAGGCATATCCTAATAAAAATGGCTAACATAGAAAATAAGGAAATAATATTAAAAGCTACAAGAGAGAAACATCAGGTCACATTTAGAGCCAAAACATTAAGGCTCACTCCTGATTTCTTAATTCAGACCCTGAAATCAAGGAGAGCCTAAAATGAGATATTCCAAGTCCTAAAAGAAAATAACTGCCAGCCAAGATTACTATACCCAACAAAACAGAATTTCAAGTTCATGGGAGAAATAAAAACTTTCCATGTTAAAAATAAACTAAAAGAACTAATATGCACCAAGCCAGCACTACAAAGAATATTCAAATCTAAATTGCACACAGAGGAACTAAAAAACAATTTTCAGAGTTCAATTAGAGGAAGTTCAATAGAAGAATAGCCCACTAAATGAGAATCAAGACAGGATAAAAAATAGCAAAAAGCAAAAATAGCAGGGAACCACAAACACATATCCATACTAACATTGTATATAATGGTCTCACTCCCCAATTAAAAGACATAAATTAGCAAATTGTATCAAAAAACAATATCCAACAATTTCCTGTTTAAAAAAGACTCATCTCATTGGCAAAAACATTCAAGGGCTGAAGATAAATGGATGGAATAATATTCCATGCATATGGACCCTGAAACAAAACAGGAGTAGTTATTCTCATATGTGACAAAGCAGAGTTAAAGCAAACAATTAACCAGAAGAGAAAAAGAAGACCACTACATTCTAGTAAAGGGAACAATCCAACAAGAAGATATAATGATAGTAAACATCTATGCCTCAAATATCAACATACCCAATTGCATTTAAAAAATACTCCATGACAATAAATCCCAAATAAACTCCAAAACAATAATACTGGGCAATTTCAACACCCTCTAATCACCAATAGACAGATGATTAAAACATAAAATCAATAAAGATATTTCCATCCTAAATAACACTATAAGTCAAATAGACCTAACAGACATCTACAGAGTAGTTCACCACAAAACAGCTGAATTTCCTTCTTCTCAGCAACACATGGAACTTATTTCAAAATAAATCATATTCTACTTCATAAAACAAATCATATCAAATTAAAAAACAGTATAATCCCATGTACCCTACCAGACCACAATGGGATAAAACAAGAAATCAACAGCAAGAAAAAAAATAGAAACAACATAAACACATGGAGATTGGAAAATACTCCCTTAAGTGAAGAAAGGATGAAAGAAGAAATGAAAATAGAAATCAATAAATTCTTAGAAATGAATGATAATAGAGATACAACATATCAAAATCTCTTGGACAATATGAAAGCATTTCTAAGAGGGAAAACTTTATAGCACTGTATGCCTACATTAAAAAATTGGAGAGATCCCCCCAAAATAAGCTTATGCTGCACCTCAAGGTTTTATGAAAAGAAAGACAAATAAACTCCAAAACCAGCAGGAAACAGGAAATAACTAAGATCAGAGATTAAATCAATGAAATTGAGAATAAGAAAACAATACACTGGATCAATGCAGCAAAGAGTTTTTTGAAAAGATAAATAAGAATGACAAACCCTCAGAACAAATAACCAAAAGAATGAGTGGGAAAAACCAAATCAACAAGATCAGAGATGAAAAATGAGATATTACCAAAGACCCATCTAAAATCTAGAGGATTGACAGAACTTATTTTGAAAATGTATACTCCAATAAACTGGAAAATTTGGAAGAACTGGACAAATTTCTAGACACATATGACTGCTCAAATTGAACCAGGAAGATATAGAAAACCTAAATATGACAATATCAAGTAATGAGATTGAAATAGCATTTAAAAGCCTTCAAAAAAAGAAAAGTCCAGGACCAGATGAATTCTCAGATGAGTTATACCAGACCTTTACAGAAGAACTAACAACAGTCTTTCTCAAATTATTCCATGAAATTGAAAGAGAGGAAACACAAATACATTCTATGAAGTCAATATAAGTCTGATAATAAAACCAGACTGAAAGGTTAAAGAAACTGAAATGTAAAGGATAAGATGGATAAGATTTGTTTCAAGTTCTGTAGAGTTTTTAAGTTCTGTTAAGTTGCATTTGGAACCTGAAATTCATGTGGAAGTTAAAAACAACTCCCAGAAAAGCCACTGAAATGTATGTTGAAATCTCCCCTGACCATCTGATTGCTCTGTAAAAACAACGCCCTCCCCACCCAGAAACCGTGCAGTCCGGCACGTACACACCTCAGGACTTAAGCCAATCAGTTGGAATGTATACCCTTCTTTGTGCTGACCAATCACCCCTACCCGACTTGTTCCCGCCAGTGAATGTACTAATCATGGTTAAGAGTTGTTGTTTGATTTTCCCGCGGCGTGTGATGATTTGTTATGCTGTATGTGAAGTCCCTGGCCCTTTCCAAAAAATGTATATAAGCCCTGCTCAAGCTGTACTCGGGGCTCTTTGCTCTCCGCTCCTCTGAAGTGAGCTCTGAGCCCCAGAATGCTGGACCCCCAATAAACCCTTTGCTGTTGCATGAGACAGTCTCTTGGTGGTCTTTTCCTCCGACGTTCGCCTGACCTTTTCAAGACAAAGATGCTTCAAGGAAAGAAAATTACAGATCAATATCCTGGATGAACATAGATGCCGAAATCCTTAGTAAAATATAAGCAAAACACATTCAAAAACATATCAAAAAGATAATGCATCATGATCAAGTGGGCTTAATTTCCAGGATGCAAGGTTGTTTCAACATTTTCAAATCAATAAATATAATACACCACTTAAACAGAATTAAGGAAAAGAATCATGCAATCCTCTCATTAGATATACCAAAGGCCTTTGATAAAATCCACCACCTGTTCATGTTAAAAAATTTGGAGAAGCTAAGGATCAGAGGAACTTGTCTCAACATTGTAAAGGCCATTTATGAAAAACCCCAAACCATCATCACACTGAATGGAGAAAAACTAAAAAAAAAAACATTTCCTCCAAAACCAGGAAAAAGACAAGTCTATCCATTCTCACTACTCCTGTTCAATATATTCCTCAAAACATTAGCCAGTGAGATCAGACAAGAAAAGGAAATAAAAGGGAAACAAATAGGAAAATAAGTCAAACTATCTCTGTTGGCCAATAACATGATCCTATATCTAGAAAACCCAAGAAACTCTACCAGAAGACTTCTAGAGCTTATAAATGAGTTTCACAAAGTAGCAGAATACAAGATCAACATCTTAAAATTACTAGTTTTTCTATTTACCAACAGCTGAGGAAGAAATCAGGAAAACCATCCCGTTCACAATAACCTAAAAAAAAATGCTTGGGAATTAATCTAACCAATGAGATAGAGAGCTCTACATTGAAAATTATAAAACACAGAAGAAAGAAGTTGAATACCTTAGAAGATGAAAAGAACATCCCATGTTCTTATATAAATAGAATCAATATTGCCACAATGGTCATACTACCAAAAGCCATATAAAGATTCAATGCAATCCCCATCAAAATACCAATGACATTCTTTACAGAATTAGGGAAAAAAAAACAATTCTTGAATTTGTTTGGAAGAATAAGGGTCCCAGAATAGCCAAAATAACACCAAGAAAGAAAAGTGAAGCGAGAGGCATCACAATACCTAATCTGAAATTATACTATGGAGTTGTTATAACAAAAACAGCATGGTATTGATGTCAAAATAGACATGAAGACCAATGGAAGAGAAAAGAAGACACAGAGACATATACATATACCTAGAGCCATCTGATACTTGACCCAGGTGCCAGAAATATATTTTGGAAAAAAAATAGCCTTTTTAAGAAATAATGCTGGGAAAACTGAATCACTGTATGTAGAAAAATGAAATTAGACACCTCTCTTTCACCCTGCACAAAACTCAAAATCAAAATGGATCAAAGATTTGGGAATTAGACCAGAAACCTTTCAACTGCTAGAAGAAAACACAGGGTCAACACTCCATCACATAGTTGCTGGCACTGGCCTCCTTAACAAGACCCCAAAAGCATAAGTGGGATGCCATCAAACTAAAAAGCTTTTGCACAGAAAGAAAATGAATAAGAGTGTGAAGAGATTGGCTGGGTCTGTAGATTAGTGGCAGAGTACTTGCCTAGCACATGTGAGGCACTGGGTTTAATCCTTAGCATCACATTAAAATTTAAAAAGTCATGCTGTCCACCTACAACTACAAAAAAAATGTTTAAAAGATTGTGAGGAGAGAGTGTACAAAATGGGAGAAAAACTTGGTCAGCTACTCCTCCATTAGGGGGTTAATTTCCAGAATATACAGAGAACTCCAAAAACTTAACACCAATCAAACAAATAACCCAACCAATAAATGGGCAACAGAACTAAACAGAAACTTCTCAAAAGAAGAAACAAATGGCCAACATATAAATGAAAAAATATTCAGAATCTCCAGCAATCAGTAAAATACAAATAAAAACTTCAAATATTTCATGTTATTCAAGTCAGAATGGCAATGGTCAAGAATAAAAGCAGGGGCTGGGGCTGGGGCTCAGCGGTAGCTCACTTGCCTGGCATGTGTGAGGCACTGGGTTCAATTCTCAGCACCACGTAAAATAA
>NW_026000249.1:2074957-2099059 GCF_001458135.2 Marmota marmota marmota | reverse complement strand
ATATATATATATATGCACACACACACACACATACACACACACACATACATACATATATGCTATTATCTTCAAGGATATCATTCACTTCTTCATGATTCAATTTATGTATATTTACTGACCCTCTGCCATATATCAGACTCTGTTCCCAGTCTTGGCAATAGAGCAATAGGAAAGAGAAACATTGTTCATAATTTCACAGAGTTTATAATCTTGAAGTAACACAGATACATAAGTATTTTCAAATAAGCTATCATTTTAAAAAAGACTATATATACATATATATATAAAGAGATCTATATATGTCTATATATAGAGGGAGAGATATAGACATAAATAACTACATATACATATATACCTGTGTGTGTCACACACACACAAGAAAAGAGCAATTGCATATCATTTATATCACCCATTCTTTGGTCAAATAATATGGTGCAGGTTTCTCTTCTACAAAAAAAAAAAATTAAATTCAATAACAATAAAAATGCTCTGAGGTAGTAAATGTTATTATCTTCAAGGATATCATTCACTCCTTCATCATTCAATTTATATATATTTATTGACCCTCTGTCATGTATCAGACTCTGTTCCCAGTCTTGGTGATAGAGCAGTAGGAAAGAGAAACATTGTTCATCATTTCACAGAGTTTATAATCTTGAAGTAACACAGAGACATAAGTATTTTCAAATAAGCTTTCATTTTAAAAAAGACAACGACTACCTTATCTAATAATGGGCTCAAAATATTAAAAGTCACCACCCGCTTATATTGGGCAAGTTCTCTATTACTTATCCATATAGGAACAGAATATGTTCCCCCAAATTCTGTTTACATTTATAATGAAGGTCAGTCTTCATGAGTATAGTACACTATCCTCATCATGGAGACTTTCCTGGGAGTAGTGATAGCTTAGAAACCACTGTCCTAAGCAGCCAAAGAGAGGCTCTCAGTTTTCAGTAACCTTCATATTGGTGTTGTACTTGGGGAGATTGGGAGTTAAGTGTCCCTTTCAGCCCTAACATCCTTTTTCTATGTGGACTGACTATCATTGGGAGAGTCTCTTACCTGAGAACTTGAACCCACTTCTTGCTTTCAAAGTGAGGTGGATAAACATACAGAATCCTGACAATAAACAGTCATGGTAACCAACACATCAACCCAGTGAGTACACAGTGGTCCTACCATCTATCTACCCTGTACACTAGACTAAAACCATACCTCTTGCTTGGAATCCTTTGAAACAAATTATCAGTCAGTAGACTGTTCATCTAGCACTATTGAACCAACTTGAGAAGCCCATCAACCCTTTAAGAATGACTGGAAAGGAGAGTATAGGCCAGGAGAGCTGGGTATACACCATGAATAAGCCAAGACTATTTAACTGACATAAAAATTCTACACCTTAAGCTCTCTTCTGAAGAGTTTAATTTAAAAAGAAAATTAGTACAGAGGCAAACATAAACGAAGGGGCAAGGTTATTGCATACTTAGCACCGGATTTATCAACTGAATCATAATTAGAAGGCCTGCCACTGAAATAATGCAATTTGATGCTACATTTACTCTAGTGAGATATCGATTGTCCCTAAAGAAATGCAAAGCTAACCTCAGTAACACCACCAAATATTTTGGAAACTTGGTTTCAAGTCTACAAATGCATACAATTATTCTCCCAAATTAGGGGTGGGTACTGAGATACTGTAAACCAATTTCATTTATGATCCTTTGGGATTTCTGTGTACTGTTTTTGGTAAGAGTTGAAAATAATTCTGCAACAAATAAATGGTGGGTTCTCTGCTGACTTTTTCTAGATTTCATGTGCCTCACATATCTGGAAAACTTGCAATGATCCAAATGAAGAATATTTCAAACCAACTGTTTGGGTTTACTGAAGTAGCTCAAAGCTTAGAACATAAAACAAAGGGCAGCCAGTGGAAGTGCCATGAAAGGTAGGAAGCCTGTCTTCATGAAGAGTCTTACAAAGGCATGCCTTAGTATGAAACAGTAAACACTGATGATGGGCAATCTTTAAAAGAGGAAGAAATAATTCTTTTTTGATGATCCAATCTGGATCATAAAAAAGAATAATGTGGCCAATCTGGAACTGGCAGCCTTTTCTGTATCTGGTGTAGATGTCTTTCTGTATACAATCTAGGGTTGGGACATAAATCAGAGTGTTGACATGATTTTTTTGTGAAATATGTATCTAATTTAAAGTGTCTGAGACTTTTGCTTCTGTGAGTTACATTATAAAGCTGATGTTTTGGGGCTTGGTCTCAGGAATAATTCACAGGTATTTGTTGAGCAACTGCTATGTGCCCAGAGCTTCAGGGCTAGCAATGAGAAAGCAATGCTCCTGCTCTTAGTGGAAAGTGACAAACTATAAATGAAAAACAAACAACTTTATGCTCAGGCCATGAAGAAGCATGAAGAATAATGGTGATGCTCTTTTAGTGAAGGTGGTCAGGAAGGGCTACTCTGAAGAGGGCAATGGAACTGGAGCAGGTCTCTTAATGGAAGGAAGCAAGGGCAAATCCTGCTGAAGATGAGCATTCCAGACACAGGACGATGAAGTACATGGGGAAAAGTGGGCTAGTAAAGGCACCCAGGAACATATTCACTGACTTCAGGGCATTTTTGAATGCTTCTTGCTTGATTCTTTGGTTCTCTTGTACACTACTTTTTATTAAAACAGGAGAACAATACTTGCTTTGAGTGCTTAATAACTACTACACAGTTTGAAACACCTACTCAAACAAGTAAATGTTGGATAATTTCATTGCACAGTGTATACAGCTAGCAATTCTTGCTTATGACATGGCCACTTGGACAGCTGACCAATTTCTTAATTTGAATATTTTCCTAAAAAATTACTGGCATTTTCCTTCAGCATTTTTACATATTTATATATATGCTGCCTGAATCATTAAAATAATTAGTAGTATTTAACTTTTTATATTATAGCTCTAGTAGTGTCTTAAATTAGAAAATTTGTAGATTCCAGGACCCCTATCATACTAATGAGAGAAAAGTAAATATTAGAAAAAGTGAAGCAAAGAAAGTATGATATATGAATAAAGAATTATACATTAAAAATAAAATGCACTTAAGGATTTAAAAGCTTTTAATTTAATAAAAAATTTTAAGTGACTAACTTATCTTCACTAATTGATGCTTTTTCTGCCAGGTTACATTTCATTTTTTTAAAAAAGCTAGCTTGGTGTGGGTGGTGCACATCTGTAATCCCAGCAACTCAGGAGGTTGAAGCATGTGGATCACAAGTTCAAGACCAGCATCAGCAACTCAATGAGGACCTAAGCAATTTAACAAGATCCTGTCTTAAAATAAAAACTATATATGTATGTATATGTGTGTAAATATATTATATATATGATATGTGCTGGGACTATAACTCACTGGCAGAGAACCCCTTCTTTCATTCCCCAGTATATAAAAAAAGGAAGGAAAACAAAAGAAATTAAATATCATGGATATTTCTTTCTAACAAGTTTCCCACCTAAATGGAAGGGAGAAACCAGTCTAATTTGGGCTTAGCATTATCTTAAATGAATCCACTCTGTGATTAATAACATGATTTAATTAATAACACTACTCTATGCTGACATTAAGCTCTTAATAAGGCATGGAGGTTTTCTCTATTTTTTTTCCTAACCTAACTATTAAACAGTATCCCTGGGGAATTTTGGTACCTTGTTATTGCTATTAACAAGTTCCTTTAAATGGTGCCTTAGCAATTCCAAACTATGGCCAACTCTGTATGAATGCATTCATGTATTCATTCAATCCACTCATTAAATATTGAATACCTACACTGTACCTCCTCTAGTCCATTTGTCTGCTTTAGGAAAACAGCAAAAGGGTAACTTTTCAAAAATAGTGTTGAGATGAGCTAAAGATGCTGCCAATTCTTTATATTTTTTCTCATCAAGAAAGGGAGGTTATTTCTCCTTTCCTGAATCTGCTTTACTGCTGGTATTGTAACTGCTATAAGCAACAGAATGAAGCAGAAGTAAAGCTGTCCCAATTTCTGACCCAGCTTTTAAAAGTACTAGAAGCTTCCATTTCTTTTCTCTTGGAATGCTCACAGTTAAGGCCTCTAAACACCTATGTAAGAAGTGCTATGTGGAAAGAAGTACTAAGACCACAGGGAGAAGGAGAGAGCCCCAGGCATGTCAGCATCACCATTGAGCCTGCAGATGACTCTAGACTCAACCATATCTGAATACAACTATGGAAGACCCCAAGGAAAGGCAGAAGAAGAGCTGCCCAACTGAGTCCAGTTGATTCACAGAACTATGCCAAAGAATAAAGAATGTTTTTAAGCCACTAAGTTTTGGGGTTCCTATATAGTAATGAATAACTAAATAAGCCACAATGGAATTTGAAGGCATACCAATTGTCCCCCCCCCACATATACACACTGCACTTGAAATACTATATTTCTGAGGTAATGTACAGACAGAAGATTATAATATTTATGCCTTTTTCAAAGGGAAATCACTAAAAACGATCCTTTTTCCTCTCTAGTAATGAACTGGTTATTTTGGGAGCTGGATAAAGGTGCCCCATTCAGTATTCTCCCAGAGGATTCTGGGGCTACTCACTGATTTGAAAGTAGCTACGGAACCTCATGAGCAAGGCAGATGCCCCCCATCCACAGGCTTAATCCCACTGTACCTCAAGACTCATCATCATCTCATTCTCCAGGCACAATCAGAATGATAATAAGTACCCAATATTTTTCAAAGCTACTAGAGTTGCCTTTCTGTTGCACAAAACAGAACATATAATTTCATCTTAAAGATTTGCAATGTTGTTTCCCCTGCATTCCCCTGCTCCCAAGAAGCTGTCCAAACCCCTCAGCAAGACTTATAGAAGCAGACACTCCAGATCTTCAAGAATTTGTTTCCTCTAGTTGTCATAACAAATTACCACAAACTTCATAGCTTAAAACAACACAAATTCATTCTCTCACAGTTTTAGAGAATGGAGTCTGAAACTGAGGTATTCAAAGGGCTGGGCAACTACCCAACCCCTGCAGGATCCAGAAAGGATTCCTTCCTTGCTTCTTCCAGCTTCTGGTAACTAGTGGCATCTCTTGGTGTGTGGCTGTATCACTCTAAGTTCTGTCTCCATATTCACATGAACTTCTTTTCTTTTGGATGTGCTTTCTTATTATTATAGGGACACATTTCACTGATTTAGGGCCCACCCAGAAAATGAAAGGTGATCTCATTTCAAGATCCTAATTAACTTATTAGCATCTGAAAAGTCCACCTTTCCAATGAGGTTATATCCACAGATACCAGGTGGATACCTCTCTTGGCTGGAGATATCATTTAACCTATTCCATGTCCTTCTCCAAAATCTGACCTAATGCCTGCTAGACACCCTTTGCCACTCATATTTTTCACAACACATTGTGCTCTTCCATGTGGCTGTATGACAAGGCTCACATGATGGTGCCCTTCTGATGAGAATTCCATTTCTATTTTCCATTCCCCAGACTTCCCAAAGTCTTTGGGGCCAGCTCAAATTTCACCTCTTCAAAAAATCTTCTCAATAGCTCAGAAGCAAAATTAGTCACTTCCCACTTCCCATAGTACATTGCATAGGACCTCATGTGGGAGCATCCAGGACAGAGCTATATGTTTGATACTCACTGAACTAGTTGGATAAAGCCTGGCTTTGTGAACAGATGTACATAAATGACCCTCAACTGTCAGGTCACTGGAATTTTATTCTTTTTGGGCTCACAAAACTTCCAGGTATTTAAAAGTCCTATGCTACAGCCTGCTAACATCCTTGGGGCCTAACAGCTGGAGAAGAGGAGCCCTCTCAGAAATTCAACATTGAGGATATGTGCTCAAGGGGAAGGTAGGTAGATGCTCAGTCATGTTTCCTTTCCCTGGGTATCCTGGAAAATTATAAATTTAAGCCTCCCTTGCATTTAAGTTCTGCCCATTTGATTAATTATTTTCAAAGAAATTAAGACAATGATATATAGTTGGTCCCTGACTTACAACGGTTCCACTTATGATCTTTGACTTTACACTTTTGCAAAAGTGACAGCTGACTCCATCGCTCTGGACCTGAGATGAGGCTGAACGTCATGGTGAAAAAGCATGCTAGAGAAAAGTGGCTCAGGACATAGAACAAGGAAGCAGAGAGAGCTCTGAAACTGTGAGCCCCAAAATAAACTTTTCCTTCTCTACAATTATTCTTTTCAGTTGTTTTTCACAGCAACAAAAAAGCTGACAAAAACAGGGACTAAAGGTAAAACATCCTTTGTCTCCATTTGTCCAGGGCATTACCAGGTTCTAGACCTCATAGAATGAAGAGTTAACCCCAGTGGAAATATATGGGTACCATAGCCATTGTGGTTTATTCTTGGACTCTAAGATTTACCAGCACTGTGGACTTGGGAAAATTTCATTAACTCTTTGAATTTTAATTTGTTTATTTGTCCAACAAAAAATACTGATAACTGCTTTCTATGGTGGCTGTGAGAAGGAAATGCATAGTAGGTTTTCATTAAATATTATTTTGCTTTCTTCCTAAGTTCCTCTTAGGAGCTGAAGAAATTCAGACTGATATGAACTTAAAGCTTAGCATGTCTCAGTCTTATAGAAAAGAGACTTTCCCCTTTGTTCCAAAAAATCATTATTTCAAATGAGGGCCCATCTTATAGGACAAATGACCACACAGAAGATATTGTGATTAATAGTTTGTGAGCTAGAGAGATTCGAGATGGGAGACAAAGGACAGGGGCTGTGGGGGGCCAACCTGGAGGCAAGAAGAAAGGTTCACTGCATTTATTTAATAGGGCCACTATGCAGCTGACTAGAGTTTACTTGTCTTAACAACACTGGCATTTAAATAAAGATGTAAGAATTAATAACTTGTGATTAATAAAGTTCATATCTCTTGCAAAAGCTGAAAAGATAATGGGTGTTTTGCTGTTGTTGTCACCTCTTATTTTTCCTCTGATCCTAGCAATACAGAATCTCCATTGCCCAGAATTTTTAAAAATCTCTATTTTTACTGGAAACAAGATGGAGGAAAGGGATCTTGAAAATTATTTCAGGAATTTATATGGTGTGAAGGAGGAGAGTTCAATGTGTTTGCCTAATGCTTCATAAAAGGACGCCAGCTGTGTTGCTTTTAATTCAGGAATTACAGAGCTAAAATGAGACTTACTCACTAATAATATCAATTTCCTTATTCTTCATTGCCATATTGTCCTTCAGTAATTTATTACTAATTCCAGAAAAGCATAATACTTACCCAGCAGATAGCATGCTGTGCTGTCACAGATACTGAGCTCTTTGCCATATGTAAACTGACAATCTCTGAAGAGGAACAATGAGGATAAGGGAGTTTTTAAAAATGCTCTACTCTATTCAGGCTTAAAAACCTAGAGAACTGACATAGGGAGGGAGCTTCAATTAATAGTCTTCAATCTGAACCAGAAACTAGTTTTCATTGTGTGACTCCTGACTTGGGTATTCTTTTTCCCAAACACTCATCCCTAAAGTAGGCCAGAATTGTCATTGAATTTCCCCAATGACAAAAACTAAGTGTAATTTCTTGGTATCCCCCACTGACTACCTAGAAGTCCCCTGAAAATTTTGAACCAGACTAATCCTTCCTCCACAGCATTCATGATCCTTGTGTACAGCCTCCCACTCCCCACGGGCCCTCTCCTACCCATCATCCAATCTGTGAGACTGTTTATTGTATTCTAATGGGCTCAACAATGATTTATAACATATTTGTGCCATCTCTGTTATTTGCTCTTTAGATTTTGGCATGTAATCAAAGTCTTTCTCCAGAACAGTGGTTCACAACTGAGGCAAGTTTGCCTCCCATAGGCTATTAGGTAATGCCTGGAGATATTTTGGGTTCTCCTAATGGAGAATGGGAATATACTACTGGCATCAAGTGGATAGATGCCAAGGATTCTGCTAAGTACCCTACCATGCACGGGATAATCTAAAATGTCAACAGTGCTGGCATTGAGAAACCTTGAAGATGGCCTAGAAGTAATGGATAATGGCAATTCCAAAGTAAGTAGCAGAAAAGTTGTATTCTACCAAATTCACTTTGTTAGAAAGGAAATGGGAGAGAGAAAAAAAAATAGAAAGGTCATTGGAAGAGAATTCACAGGACAGACATTCATCATCACTACACAGACAGGGGAGAAACCCTCCCAGGTATCTGGCATTGCCATCTTATTCTGGAATCTCTTCTCCATTTGCCTTCCATCTGTTTCAGCCTCATTCCTCTCATGATTATCATTATGTTCATTCTTTCTCAATACTGTCTGCCCTACCTACTACCACAAAAATCATAGGATCTGTGGTCACCCTTTTAAAAATTACCTTCCCATTTTCCACAGATGGCCTTACCATCCAACAATGTATGTAATGTCTATGTAATCAGGATATATAAATCTAAAACTTCAGTTTCTCCCAACTCTGAGATCCAAAATTCCAGTTGTTTCCCTTTCTATATCTCAGAGATATATTAAATCAGTCAAAACAGCTTATTACCTCTCTAACACACATAAGTCCTGATTAATAATCTAATTTTTACAACTGAACTCAAATAAACACTATCTAAAACACAAGTATGTGCTGACTGCAGTTTAAGATCTGGACATGCACCATCCTTTTTTCATTGACATGATTTCAACTGAAGTTAAAAAACATCACATAAAGAGGGTGTAAATAGCAAAGGAGGAAGATCTGGGGAGAAAGGGTAGCCCAGAGCCTCAAGAATATCGGGTCTCAGGGTAAGCCTCTCTGAACTCTTCATCTCTGCCTCATTTGTGACAATATGGCAGCCATAGCTTTAATTTCACAGAACAATGTCTGAAAGCAGGAAGAGCTAGGAAACTTCCCATGCACTTCTCTCCTTCTGTCATAAATAAAGTATTTGCCCAGCTCCAGCCCTAGTACTTCTTCAGTTAACATTAGCCAATATGGAATCACTTACAAGAGAGGCTAAGAATAGAGGTATCTGTCATTTTAGTGGAAAGAGGGCTCTGCTGGCAAGAAAAAGCGTGTCAGAGGATCCACAAGAAGGCACACAACAGTTTAAAACAGGGTCTAGTTATCTCTTCATAGTGACAATACTGCCTGGTTGTCTCTGGAGAACCAGATTAGAGTAAGGAAGCACTGGTGGCTGGAGCTAGAATGTATGATATAAAGCAAGGAACTTTCAGTATTATCTAGAGAGGCTAAAGAAGCCTTTGTGGAAATGAGATGTCAGGCCTTCTCCTCAAATCTCTACCCAAGTCAGAAGTCCAAGGAATTATCTTCAAATCCCTTCTTCCCACATGTAACTTATCCCTAAGACATAATCATCACAGCTCTCTCTGTTGCCTCCACACTCTCATCCTTAGTTTAAGACCTCAAACTTATTTCAGGATTTCACCATTCTACTTTCTGCTTTCTGATTGCTGGACCCATATTTTAATCCATATTCCATAATATCACCATAGTCATCTTTCCAAAACTTAGAAACAGTCATGTTAGAAACTTTTACTGACTTCAACTTTTAAATAAAATCTGGCCTCCTTGATTTGACATGGAAGGTATAACATAACTTTTCCTCACCTTCTTTCTAGCCTCACTTTCTGCTATTGCCCTTGCCATAGACAAATTGGGCAATGACATTACCAAAATATGCCACATAATTCCATGCCTCTATGCATTTGGACAGGCTCTTCCATGTGCTTAGAATGTCCTTCCTCCCCGTCCACACTCCTTCTTCATTTGTTAAAATTCATCACTGTGTCAAACTTAAATGTCACCATTTCCATGAAGCTTGCTTTCACTGGATGAAAGTTAATTCACTGCCTCTTTTAGGGGTTGAAAAAAATTGGTTGACCTTCAACTGAGGAATGATTCCACAGTACTTATTGTGTACTTCCTATTGTTTAGATACTTTTAGTGGTATTTTATATGAATAAGCTCATTTAATCCTCACAGCAGCCATCTTATAAGTATTATCCCCATTTTATACATGGGTGACACTGAGGCACCACATTGTTAAGAAACGTCTGAGCTCACACAACTAGCCAGTGGTACAACTGACTCTCAAACACTCTCTGACACAAAGTGTGTTAACAATCTCTATACCAGTGCTTTCTAGTGGAACTTTCTGTAATGATGATCAAGTTTCATGTCTGCGTTTCCTACTAACAACATATAGCTACTGAGCACTTGTAATGAGGCCACTATGATTAAGGAACTAGATTCCAAATCCTAATTTAACTTTAATTAGTTACATGTGACTAGTGACTACCATATTTCACAGCATAGTTCTGTGCAGGAGGGGATTCTCTTGTTCACAGATGTAACCATGATGCAGTTTAGATGTCTGTTACATTGAAACAGTTAGGCTTATGCCCTTTTCTGCCATAAAAAATATAGTGCAGCCTTTTCACACTTCAACTGAGGGGCAAGATTATTTTGCTGAGTTCTTATTTTGTATCATGTGCTGAACAATCCCTATTATTAGAAAATTTGGTTAACCACTCTAATTGAAAATGTTTCTCAAAAGATTGTTTTATGCTTTTTGATGCTAAAAGCTCAGAATGTTCCTCATGCAGCTTAGAGGAGAATCTGACCTCTGTGTTCAGAAATACAATTGTACTTATTGACAATCTTTATTTATATTTACAAGGTCAACATCTAATAACATTTATAAGGTCAGCACACTGTGCCAAACAATAGGAAACAAAAGTCAACTCCATTAAAGTCAAGCACATCCTGAAAGTTCTTCATTTCATGTTTCTAGAAAGTTCCTTTTAGCTTTTATCCCTAAAAAATATATATCCTATGGAGATTTATTCTTAGAAATTTTGGGAGATATATGTATCAAGAAGTTAAATCAATTTAAATTTCTGAACACTGATAGAATTCAATATGAAATGTCGAAGTGACAAAGGCAGCATATGTTGTGTCTACACCACATTATTTAATGTATACATGAAAAAAAATGTTCCCACTCAGGGAAATACACAGAGAATAGTAATATCTATAGAAATAATTTTCCCCATATGTTTAGTCACAGCTGCTACAGTTTAAAGAATTCACAGAGCTGTTTGTTTGTTTCCAGTTTTGTTTTCTTAGGGGGAAAAGAGAGCCTGGAAACAAATAGCATGTTACAAGCTACAAAAAAAATTATCAAATAATTCAAGGGATTATGGCTTTAAAACTAAACAATACAAAATTGCAACAAGATAACAACTGGCCTTAGAGGCCATCACTGTGTTCTCTTGGGTTGCACAATATTTAAAAAAAATACTTGAATGCCTTCTGATGGGACTCACATGCTCAAACTTTCCATATTTACTTTGTCCTTTCTGATTTTACCTCTTCTCCATGCCCCTCTACAGATTACCTGCCTGGCCCCTGTAGGCATTTGAGTTTTCAACCTCTGGTTGGAACTCAGAGCACCCTAGTATTTCTCCAACAAAGTCATATTCTTACCAATTAGTAGTCAAATGATATTATAATTGAAGGACACTGTGCAAACACTAATCAAATGCAACATGAGTTCTCCATGCTAGATATATTCACCCTTTAAATGAGAAGGGAAAAGTACTTTCTGCATCTATGAACCTTCTATAAAGTTGGAATTATTTCATCCAAGAGCTATTTGTAGAATATTGAGAGTTGTATCTTTAGACCATGTATCTTCTTCAAGTCACAGAATTCTAGCTGAATTGAATTCTAGGACACATTGGAAACTCTCACAGTCTGATATTGTTAAAATGATTACAGTTGCCAAAGCTAAAAATAATGTCATTCTCTTTCCTCCATTTCTGTTTTCTCTGGAGTTTTTTGGGTGTGTTATTAAGACAGGAAAGTTGATTTGGTGTTCAGCCCCTTCCACGTACTCACTCTGAGCTTCTTTCCCCATTCTACTGCATAGCTTCAGGAAACTTTTTGCTTATTTATTTGTGTACAGTGCTGGAAATGAATCTCAAGGTCTCCTGCATGCTAGGCAAGTGCTCTAACATGGAGCCTTACCCTTAGCTCAGCTTCAGGGAAATTATCAATCCTTATTCTATAGTAAGTGCTAAAATAAAATTTTACCTAGGGATATTGTATTTTTCATTATTTTCCAAAGATAAAGTGATATTTTTTTTAATTCTAGAAAGGAAACTAAACAATGATTCCAATGTCAACTAGTTTTCCTGTGAGGCTTAGGTATCCAGAAGAGATATAAAGGTACAGTCCAATAGCTGATATTTCCACGGAGGAACAAGGACTCCTAGTGAGTCAGTGATCAGACTAAGACTAAATTAGCCAGACCATTGATTCCTAACCTCCACCGTCCATCAAAATGACCGTGACTCTGATGGGGCAGGACTTGACTTAAAATACTAGTGTCTGGGCCCCAGCCCACAGAATCTGGGCTAAGGTGTCAAACAATGGTAACTGGAACCCTCCTAGGTGATTCAAGGTGTAGACAGCATAGAGATCCCTTGGTTCATACCAGTCCTCCTCCAGGTGTTGTCCTCAGACAGCTCCAGCATCACAATCACAGGGCATGCCTGGGAAATAGGAATTTTTGAGTGTACTCACCAAACAACTGAATTATAATCTTGGGGGTAGGGTACCAGGAAGATACATATAACCCAGTTATCTCTAAAATGTGCAGACTCACTAAGACCTATGAAATACAGGCTAGACAAAGTAGAAAGCTCCAAAGAAAGCTGACTTTAGAAGCAAATATGGGTAAAAATCTCAACCAAGCCATTTAGAAGCTGTGTACTCCCTTTAAAAGTCAGTTTCTTAACAACCTTTAACCTATTTACTAACCTCTCTAAAATAGGGTAATGGCAATGGCCTCAAAAAAATGACATAATCAAACTACAATACCAAATCCATGCCCTGGTGCAGAGCTGGTGATACATATTTCCCTTCTCCATTTTTCTATTGTCTAGAAGAAGCCTGTTTTTTTGTAATTTCATTTATTCTCTTATGAATATCAGAAACTAAGTAATTTTTTTAATGTCCTACAGTTGTGATTAGACAACAGAGTGTTTCTACATATTTTTTTTCAAAATTGCAAGTATTGATGCAGTTTTTAAAAGTTATCTGTTTAGCAACAAAGAAAACCATAAGCAATGTTACAAATCTTCTTTTTTCAGCATGTACACACAGGATTTGTTTTCCTCCACAAGTTGAGATAAGTTCCTGGCTTTTCAGACTTGACTCATGTGTCAAGTGGTATTTTTGTTCTTGGAGGAATTTGAGCCTTTATGTTTTTTATGTGTTGTTACCGCAACAATCCATTTGCTATCTAACTTATGAAAGCAGTAGTAAGCTAAAACTGTCTATTCATTGTGTCAATCATTTAGACAGAAGACAGAGAGGAAAATATATCTTTGGTAAATGATCTATTTTGATCTCTAAGAGGAGAATAAAACGTGTCCTGTGTGAAGCAAAAGTTTCCGTTTCCCAGGGTAACGTTCCAAGGCTGAGCTACATATAAAGATGTGAAATAAACCTGGTTACACTAAAACTTCAAACTAAGAGGGGAAAAAACAAGCAAAGAGCCTGGAAGCATCTTACAAAAGCTAACTTCCACTCTAGCTGACAACTGCAATTAGAAGGACCAAGAGGCATGTTCTTTCGCTTCTCTGGTGGCTTCTGGGTAGGAAAAGTCAGTGCTTGCAGTTGATGTAGACTGTGAAAGCTGGCTTTTCTATGTACCTGCTATTCTTATCCTGATAACTAGTCAGTCAGTTAAACCCACAAAAAGAGCCAGGGTAACACTTACTTGCTATACCATTAAAGGCTCTTGAGGCATGATGGATGGACCGTGCCTGCCCATCTTCCATTCTCTATACAAATCTGGCTATGACATCACTTTGGCTCACTTCAGCTATTTCTCTTAGTTGCTTAAATATCTTCTGGCTCAAGAGCATTTTCTTACAAAGAAACTGGACTAAAGCCCATGCTCTACTGCTATCATTTACCATGATCTCTGTCAGCACACAAAAGGATGTGTCCTATGGGGCCACAAAAATGTCTGCCAGCTGCAGTCCATCTCAGATGCCTTCCTTTTTCTTTTTGCTTGCTCTTGCTAACCCAATCTCTAGTATTCACTTGATTTGTTTTTTTTTTTCTTTTTTGGTGCTGGGGATTGAACTTGAGGCCTTCTGCCTGCTAAGCAAGCACTCTAACACTGACCACATCCTTAGCCCTCTTTGCTTGCTTTGTCTCAGAGAAACCTCTCTGTTGCCAATACCCACCAGTCCACCAAAATTATGTTTCTCTAATTATACCCATGGTTTCCTAAATTTTTAAAATGATTCTGTTAACCTTGACCTCTATATTGTTTTCACTGCAGGGAGTTCAAAACTATCTTCGACAACCATTCTAAAGTCTTTCATCCATCTAACCAATTTCATTCATCACAGATATTTCTATCTGTGACCTGCCCTAAGAAGAATATCCTCTTGCTTCTCTCAGTTACCAAACATATGTACAAAGATGAATAACCTCGGTCTTTGAATTGGGGGAGGGCAAAAATGAAGTTCCTGTCTATACGACAGGTTGGCAATATGGCTCATGGATCAAATCAGGTCTATCGCCTGTTTTTGTAAATAAAGTTTTATTGGAGCACAGCCATGCTTATTTGTTCACATATTGCCCTTTTGAGCCTAACTTACTGATCATCTCTCCCCTTGCAGAAAACATTTGCTGACCTCTGGGCTAGACTACCAATAATGACTCAAAAATATGCTATTCTGACACTTAAGCAGAATAGATTATCACTATACAGATATTCTTCACAAAGAAAAAATAAGATGAATTTTAAATGTGTGTGTGTGTGTATAGGTCCAACATATTTTACACATTACTCTGATAATTAGACAAAATATGAAAAGAATAGTAGAAACCAGTATCACTTATGAATACATACAGGAAAATCCTTAATAATATGTTAGCAAATAAAATATAGCAATATATATAAAAGTATAATGTGTCATCATGATATATGATTCTAGTAATGTGAGATTTAACATCTAAAACACCAAATCAATATATGTGGATGCTAATTCACAACAAGGGGGGAAGAATAGAGGTACTCTGGATTAGACAGTGGGAAGTAAAAGGAGAATAGGGGCATGGGTGTAGGAAGGATAGTACAATGAATCAGACATTATTACCCTCTGTACATATATGACTATAAAACCATTGGGATTCTATATCATGTACAACCAGAAGAATGAGAAATTATACTCCATTTATGTATGATGTGTCAAAGTGCATTCTTTTTTATAAATATATTTTTTAGTTGTAGATGGACACAATACCTTTATTTTATTTGTCTATTTTTATGTGGTGCCAGGGATGGAACCCAGTGCCTCACTCTTGCTAGGCAAGCACTCTACCACTGAGCCACAATCCTGGCCTCTCAAAGTGCATTCTACTATCTTGTATAATTAGAAAAAATAAAACAACAAATCAATATAAAAGAAAAATTTTCTTATAGCAGTAAAACAGGAATGCTCTCTTCAAAATCCACAATTTTTAAACTGGACAAAATTGCCAACAACAATCATTTCAAGACTCTCACAGTAAACCAATGACAGATGACAAATTGAGATTTATTTATTAATGAAAAACTGGTGAATGTTGAGTAAAATAGTGCCTCCCACACAACCCCATCTACTCACCCAGACTAATGAGCAAAGTTCTGCCACTTTATACTCTATATGTTGGGGGGATTCACTGCTATATAGGGCTATCTTGATTTGGATTTGAGGGTGAAAAACCTTTGGCCAGTAGTGCTGCCAGTTTTAAAAAAAATCTATTAGGAAACAAAAAAGGAGTATTCATAGGTCTTCACTCCTACTAGGAGTGAGGTATAGACCAGTTGAAAAGCCAGATATTTAGCGTGAACATCAGAGAAGGTCTAGGAAGTCCTACACATACCCCTGGCTAATTAGGAGGCTAGGTACAGGCACAGGGAAGGCCCGAGTGGGTCCAATCTCTCTAGAAATCCCTGGATAACTGGGAAGCTGCTTATGCATGCAATAAAAACCCAAGAGAGTTCAGCAAAAAATTTAAAGAAGACCAAAAAGTGACTAAAATGTGGAAGTGCTTCTAGGTTCAACCACAGGACCATCAGCAGAA
Organism: Marmota marmota marmota; assembly: GCF_001458135.2. NCBI lineage: Eukaryota > Metazoa > Chordata > Mammalia > Rodentia > Sciuridae > Marmota > Marmota marmota. The sequence continues at coordinate 2,082,867 of NW_026000249.1, read as the reverse complement.
AGCAGAATCCTTATTAGTATGAGTTGCTCTAGCACAATTTCTTTCCAATCATTAGCTGACAACTAAACTACAGTGACAAAAGAGTAGCCCATAGGAAACCAAGTTAGCAATAAAAATAATAATACAAAGAAAACAGCAGAAATAGCATAGCCACAAAACAGAACTGAGAGATGGTGGAAAAAATTCCAGAGATTAGTCAAAGCAAGTTACTAAAGAAAACCAAAAGAGAAAAATCAACAAAAAGAATAACTGTAAAGGGAAACAACTAAGAACCTTCAGTTTCTACAATATGTTATTCAGTGGACTAGATGTCTGTATACCTCCCCCCAAATCCACATGTTGAAATCCTACCCCACCCACTCACAATTATGTTCAGCTATAATGCATCAATTAAAATATGAAAAAAACTACTAAAGTTTAAAAAAGCAAAAGAAAAAAATCCTACCCTCTCCAATAAGATGGCATTAGGAAGTAGAGCCTTTGGGAGATAGTTAGGTCTCATAAATGAAATTAACTGCCCATATAAAATAAATCCCAAAGAGTTCTCTGACTCTCTATCCTGTTAGGATATGAGAAGGTGATAGCCTACAAGCCTGAGGATGACCCTCACCAGAACCTAACTCCACCAGCATGCTCATCTTGGACTTCCAGCTTCCAGAACTATGAGTAAAAAATTTCTGTTGTTTATAAATCATGCAGTCTATGGTACTTGTTAATTCCATCCTGAACTGACTAAGACAATTATTAAAAGTATGCAGTTTACTGTAACAAAAAAAAAAATGAGGCTACAAAGAAGCAGGAAAACAATAGGAGTTAAAAAAATGAAAAATGGTTTCTAAGTGTACCTAGTACCTGAATTCAGCAAATATTTCATTAAAGTTACTATAAATGTGTGCAAAGAACTAAGGATATCTGTATTAAAATATGACAAAGACTCAAGAAATAAGAAATATGAATATAACAACAGCAACTATATTTAAAAATTGCCAAAGGAAAACTCTAGAGTTGAAAAGTATAGTCAATAGAAATTATGAGTTCATTGGATGGGCTTAGCAGAATTGAGATGGCAGGAGAAAGAATCAATAAACTTGAAATAGATCTTTCCAATCAGAATGATACAGAGAAAAAAAAACTGAAGAAAAAATAGCAGAGGCTTGGAGACCTGTGGAATGATATCAAGTGTACCAACCTACACATACTAGGAGTGCCAGAAAGGAGAGAAAGAAACAATTTTAAAGAAATAATTGTTGTAATCTTCCCAAATTTGATAATATACATTAACCCACAGACCCAAGAAGCTCAGTAAACCCTGAACAAGATACACACAAAGATATGTGCACCTAGAAACAACATAGTCAAACTGTTAAAAGCTATAGGAAAAGAAAAATCTTGAAAGCAGCAAGAGAAAAAAAAGACTCATTATATTCAGTGGGAAAAACAATACAATAAAATTCTGACTTTTTATCAGAGATAATGGAGGCCAGAAGGCAGAGGGAATTGCTGACTGAGAATTCTATATTCAGCAAACAAACCTTAGAAATGAAGGGGAACTAAGGATATTGATTTCTATTTATAGCAAAAGCAAGACTATCTAGACAGAATGCAGGTCAGCATTGGTCACTCTCTGGTTTCCAGAACCAGAGGATCTGGGGAGAGGATTGACTTTATAGAGTAATGTAAATAATCCATATCTTAATTTCAGAGGCTACTACACAACTGAACATGAATATACACTACAAATAAGTGAATTTCATTGTTTACAAATTATACCTCAATTATAAATTCCTTAAAAAATATACTTCAGTAAAACTTCTGTTTAGAAAATGTGTCTCATAAAATGGAGTCCAGGACCCCAGTTTTTGCTCCCATAACTTTCAGTTATTTTATTGCTATACTTTTTTATTACTATAATTGTATCATTATATAATAATTATCTATTTTAATCCAATATCTCCCACTTCTTTATAAGATCCTCTGGTGTTAGGAGCACATATTATCAATCTTAATATCCCCAATATGTAGCACAGTATCTGATGAAGGTAGGCATTCAAATGTAAGTGCTCCAAGACTAAACCCCACATATGGTTCCTTCTGGTGAGCTACCCTTACTTACACAAAGTAAAGTTAAGTAGATGATTTGCTTGAAGAAAATGATGAAAAAAACTGAATCAGAAATATTAATAATGATTTAAACAAAAAATATATTTTATTATCTCGAAATAACAAAAAGAAGGGGATTCCTAAGTCAATGCCTTAGATTGACAATGTCACCAAGGTCCTAAACTCACTTAAATATTTTTCCTTTGTCATCCTCAGCATTTTGCCTTATGTTTATAACTTCATAGTTACAAGATGGCTAATATAGATCCAGACATTAATCTTACAACCACATCCCAAGCATAAAGAAGACGGAATATGTAATGTCTAGGAATGTTCTTCCAAACTCTCTTTCTTGTCAAGTAGTAAAACATTTCCTGGACGTCTCCTATTAGTCTTATCCTGATTCATTGGTCAAAAGTCATATGGCCCACTAGTTTGCAAGAGGGGCTAGAAAAGGGGGAGTTTGCTCAAGGGAAATGGAATTTCTATGTGCTGATTTAAATTACCAGTTTAGAACACTGGTTTAGACTCATCCTCTGGGGTTGTATACATTACTACCTAAATAAAATTTAGTCCCTAATGACAAGGAAAAAGGGGTAATGCTATAGTAGATACAACTAACTATGTCTGCCACAAAAATTTAATAGGATAAAACCCCCACAGTCTTGCTTTTTAAAAAGCTCTTTCCATTATTGCCAAAATAGATTTATTTTCTTTATGTCAATAATACCACTTTATCATTTAAAATAAGCATCTTATAAAAGTTCAAGGGCTCTAGGTGCAAAGTCAAGACTTCAGAGTCCTGACATTAAAGTGAGAACAGCAAAGGATCAATAAAGACTCTATCCTAGGATGGTCATTGTTGATATTCCTAAAAAGGTAAATAATGAGCATTTGCCGCCTATGGGTCTTTGAGGTCAAGGCTGATGCAGAGTCAATTGCAGCTTGCTTCCTGAAAAGGGTGAAAGCAAGGAGCAAAACAGGAAACTTGATATTTGTTTCAGTTAATTATGTAAAACCACTAGACTTGAGGTTAGTGGACAAAATGAAATGATAAACTTAAAACAAATTCAAGCTCTTGCCTTCCTTGCAGACAATATTTTAACAGTTTCCCTTGCCCTTCAGCCAAAAGGATCAAGGATCAAAAGGACTTGATAAAAAAGATGTATACCCTTCTTAGTCTTTTTAGCTTAGGGGCAAAGTGTCTCTTCACTCAATGAGTAAGGCAGCACTTTATGAGATCTACCTTTCATGATGGAGGGTTCTATCTGTTTTGTTCTTGAAATAGACATCATAAAATAAAAATGGAAGTGCTTTAAACCAGATGATGACCATTTGCACCAGCCTATTTGAAAGCAAGACAGAGGGGATAAATGTGAGCAATTCAAAATAAATTTATAATGCTTCTACAATATCCTGATATTTCACATAATAGTCTCAAAATCAGACACAAAACAGCAGGACATGTTAAACCTCAAATACCACAAGATTTAAAATAACCACCATTAACACCCCCACCAAAAGGAGTCCTTCCTAGCTAACTGACTACAAGGAGGAATTTCTAGGGAATTCTGACTGAAGAACACAGAATCCAAATTTATAACTAAGATTCCAGTATTGGGTTCCTAATATACTTTGATATCATTTAAATTTGTAATTTAAAGATGTGTTGACTTTAAACAAGAAAGCATGGGATTTTAAAAATGGAACTCGAATGAGATAAAATTGTGATTCAGATTTGAATTGGAGAAGAGAAAGTTGAGTTACAAAGAACCAAGAATGGATTTCTGTGGTTTATTAATCAGCCTTATTATTCAATAGCTGCCCTGAATATTTTGATGATCTGGCTCAAGGAATTTAGATTGTATGTAAATGTGGACTGCTTTAATTTGTTTTTAAACCAAAGTTTGATTCAATTTGCTCTTCGATAAAAGTATATTAGCATAAATATTAAAATTGAAGATATTATAATTTAGAAAATCAGAGCAATATATTCCATTTGGGGGTTGAAGTCTGTGCTCAATACTGACACATAAGCACATATCTTTTATCTTTTCCAGAATTTTTAATATACTATAAATATATGGTAGACTAGAACAGTAATCATACTTAAAGACTATAAATGAAATGGAGAATGGAAGCCATCTCCTGCTCAATGACATTTCATTCTGCCATACCCTGCTTTCCTTCAGTTTCCCTACTATAAGACAACAAGAACACATTGTCTATGGACTACATTCTTCCAGTTGTTCAGGGCAAAACTTTTCAAATATCCATGATCCACATCAAATATTTATCTATCAGTAAATCCTGTTAGCCTTCCACTGAAAACATATCCAGAATCTACTATATCCTACAAATTCCAGCCTCCATCATCATTCCACTGGATAACTGCAATAAGTCTCAATCAGTCTCCTTGACTCACCCTTGCTCTTTGCTCTGCCATTCATTTCTCTTCTGGGTATTCTAACTCATATTGAATGAAAGGGAGATAAGAGCCCCCTGCTATTTCCATTCTAAGAGATAATTTTTCACGGCAAGTGTAAGTAACCACAGAGCAGATTCCCAAAGTAAAAATTATAATGAATCTTTGAGAGACAATGTGATGAACTGAAACCTCCCCACCCCCCAAAATCCATATGTTAATGTTCTAACCCCTAATGTGACCTTTATGTGGTGATTAGATTTAGATGAGGTCAGGAGGGTAGACTAACTCTCCCCCCATTAATGTGAGGCCATAGTGAGAAGTTGGCCATCTCTAATTTAGGAAGAGAGCCCCATGAACCAAGTATGTTGCCATCTTGATCTTAGACTTTCAGCCTCCAGAATGGTGAGAAATAAATATCTGTTATCTAGGCCACTCAGTCTATGGTATTTTCAAAGCCACCTGAGCTGAATAAAATTTAATATCTGTCAAATTATTATATCTCTTATATAGAATTGCTTACAATTGGATGAAAAAGCAAAAGAGGAACAAAGAAGCCAGCTCCTGACAGAACTGAAAGAAACTGATCTACAGAAAATTGTTCAGAAGCATGGACCTCTGAATCACTAACATAGTATTATTTCAAAGACCACACATTTGGAGAATTCATTAATAGCCAATACTTTTGTATCATTGTAGGGTTCTGTTAATAGCAGAAAATTACTGAGGGAAGTATAATGCTATACTGATGGTGAATAACAAAACTGGCGAAAAAAAGAAATGCTGTCCAGTTGGAATTGTGTTCTGTTGTTGGCACAAACTGACCCAGTGGCCACTCATAAAAATTCTTTCACATAATAGTCAAATTAAATGAATGTGACTGATATTCAAGCCTCCTTATTATAATGAAGGTATAATTGGATAACTCAGTGACAATGGCTAAATAATCATTATCATATTACATTATCTATCATTAAATCCTAATCCTTAGCGCTCTTGAAAAGAAAGAGAAAGATGCCAATAGGGTGACAAGAAAAAGTAAGACCAAATAAATAAAAGGGGTAGCTAAGCTGGTAGTACAAAGTGTCAGCTACAAAGAAAGTCGACATCCCTCTGAGTTCTAGCAAGTAAAAATAAGATTAGGATTGATGCCGGGTTTTAGTTTACAATAAACTCTTCAGTCATTTTCTTCTGTAATAACAAATTATTCTGCAACATTCCTCTTGCTACAGTCACCAGCCACATCCTGAAAGGAAGCAAATATATTCTCAATCACCCAGATGCATTTTAGGCATGAAAAATCAGGATGCCACAGAGAAGAATGTAGAACATATTGCCATTACCTGCTAGCATCACACAAAATGCCCTGCAAATTTATAGTTCTGAATTCATGTATTCTTCAACACCTTTTCAAATTCACTTTGAAGGAAATGCCATTTTGTAGTTTTTAAGAAGCTATTACACAAACATAATGTCCAACTCTAAGGAAGTTGGATGTTATGTTCAATGCAGACTGGAGAGTTTGTATAATAGTCCTTAAACCCTTACTTGGACACTCGAAGCAGTCTTCCCATGTCAAAGACAATTCCATCTTTCCACTTACTCAGGCTTCAAACTTGCAGACATCCTTAACCCTCTGGTATTCTCACATCCCACATCTAATAGGCCTCGAAATCCTGACAGTTCTACTTTCTAAATTTTTCCAGAGTCTAGCTTCTTCTCCTTACCTCCACAACTTCCACCTGCTCTGACTCTCCCATAGTCTGTCACCTGGATGACTATTTTTCTTTTTTATTAATAGCACTTTAATCAACAAATCGTAATTGTGTACATTTGTGAGATACAATGTGATATTTTTATATATGCATACGATGAGGGGTGATTAAATCAAGCTAACTAGCATATCCATCACCCTGCCTGCCTATCGTTTCTTATAGTCTCACCTGGATTATTGATGGAGAGCTCAAAAGCTTCTCCCAGGTGATGCTGAAGGATATCTGACAGGAGGAGAGAGCCTGGGAAAGAGGAGGGTGTCCTCAGTTGTCAATAATAGGATATGAAGTGATCTACATGCAGCATACAAGAGAGGACACTGGGGACATAGTTAGTGCAGTAACCTGTCCATGTGTTCCCCTTCCCTTCACCCTCACCTTCTAGAGTCTGTTCTCAACACAGCAGTCAGGTTGCACCACACTACTCGAAACCCTCTATCCAGAGTAAGAGTCATAAGCATCACAATGACTGTTCTAGATCCATCAGCATATTAACCTTCTTTCTTCCTGTTTCCATCAGCACACACACACACACACACCACTCAATCATAAGAATTTCTTCCTTTGTGTTTGAAGTTTAGACTGCTCCCACCTGAGGCTTTCTCAGTGCTCTGTCCTTGATTGTTCACATGGGTTAAATCACTCATGTCCTTTAGGACTTGATGCAAATGTCTCCAGTAGCAAGTTATAAAAGTTCTTTCACATAATAGTTAAATCAAATTACATGAATGTAGGAAGACCTGCCTAAGCACTCAACTCCTCAATGAGTCTCACCTGTCCTACCCACCTTCCACCATGTCCAATCCCCTTCCCTGCTCTAGTTTTCCTATGACACTTATGTCTAACATATTATGCAGTGTATTTACTTATTTATTATGTAATCAGTTACTACCTGTTTTTTGCAATGGAATGCAAGTGCCATGACTGTAGGGGTTGGGGAGGGGTCTTTATTCCTTGATGTAAACCCACTATTCACAATGAATGTATACTGAATAATTTAAGGAAAATAATCTTTTGTGATAATATATCCTACATTCATGAAAAGCTTTCATCAGGAGAAGAAACATTCAGATGAAATTCATGTTTTGTTTTGAATTCACTTTTTCGTTTTATATTTGTGTTCTGGAAGTGTGTGTGTGTAGCAGAATAGCACAATGTGCTGTAGAAAATAGCCCATTGTGAGCCATATACTCAAGACCCAGCTTCAATAATTATCAACATGTGGTTGTGGTTTTTTGTTTGTTTGTTTTTGTTTTGTTGTTTTGTTTGCATCAGGGATTGAACCCAAAGGCATTTAACCACTGAGACACAACCCCAGACCTTTTTAATTTTTTTTTTTGGAGACAGGGTCTCACTAAGTTGCTAAGGGTCTCACCAAATTGCTAAGGTTGGCTTTGAACTTACAATCCTCTTGCCTCATGCTCCTGAGCCACTGGGATTACAGGTATGCACCACTGTGACTGGCTGTGGTCACTTTTGTTTTACTATATCTCTACCCATTTCCCCTGGAAGACTATTTGTTGTTCTTTGTTTTGGGGATTTTTTGTTGATTTGGTACTGGGAATCTAACCCAGAGGTGCTTTACCATTAAGCTACATCCTCAGCACCCCCCT
>NW_026000249.1:2068144-2074936 GCF_001458135.2 Marmota marmota marmota | reverse complement strand
CCCCCCTCTTTTTTTTTTTTTTTTAATTTTGACACAGGGCCTCACTAAGTTTTGGAGGGTCTCACTAAATTGCTAAGGCTAGCCCAAACTTGTGATACTCCTTCTTTAGCATCCCAAGCCACTGGAATTGAAGGCATAAACCACTACACCTGGCTGAAAGACCTTTGAAGACAGTTCCTGGATTCATATAATGTATTTGTAAATATGTCAGTATTATATCTAAGAGATAAGGACTATTATCACCCTTAACAAATTTAGATAACTTCATAACTATCACTAATTCCAGTCCCAGTCCACAACTGTTCTGATTTCTATCACTCTAGTTTAGTTTTACCTCTTCTAGAATCTCTACAAATAGAATCATACTGTATATACTGTTTTGCGCCTGGCTTCTTTTGCTCAGCATAATGCTTTTGCAATTCATCCATGTTTCATAGCAGATTTTAAAATGGAATACTGGAACAGTAATTATCAAGGTTTTCCAAGAAAGCAGGATGAGGTGAATGTTAAGTAATGTATACTCAGAATAATCCAGGTACTGAATTTATCACCTTCCAGACCTCTAAGGGAATCCTCACTACTCAAAATGTTGTCTGTCCTGGGACCAGTAGCATTGGCATCCTCTGGGAGCTTGCTAGAAATGCAGAATCTCAGGCCCTGTCCCAGACCTGCTGAACCAGCATTTAAATTTGAACAAGATGCCCAGAGGATTCAGTGGTACCTTTAGGCTCAAGATGTACCGGTATTGGTATTGATGTTGGATTGTGAGCCATTGGGGGAATGGCTCACAGTCCAATTCACATGTCACCTGCTAAATGTCCTGTCAGAGCTTGGCCCCAAGCACATTTCACTGTTTTGGGTCATTTAATACGAAATAAGCAAGGACCCCTAATATAAATTTGGTTTCTTAATCCATTCAGTGTGTTATAACGAGATAGAATAAAGTGGATGCCTTACAAAACAACAACAAAAAAAGAAATATATTTTCTACAGTTCTAGAGTCTTGGGAAGTCAAAGGTTAAGGTGGGGGCTGCTTTCTGGTTCATAAACTTTACCTTGCAACTGTGCTCTCACATGGTTGATAGGGCAGGGCAACTCTCAAGAATTCCTTTCAAAAGGACACTAATCCAATTCTTCATGAGCACTCTGTCCTCAGGATGGAAGGGCTTCCAATGACCCCACCTCCTAATACCATCCAGTTGGTGATTAGCTTTCAACATATACATTTTAGATGGACACACTCATTCAGACTATAGCAACCTGGTCTCTTCATAAACACTGTAGTTTGGCATTAGGGGTAAAAAGAGGAGGAAGGAACACTGCAGCAAGAAGCAACTAATGGGATCAAGTTTGAATTCCCTTCTTTAAAATACTTGATTATGCCTCTGAGATTTAGGATAGCTAATTGGATTACCTGAAACTATGATAGCCTAAAGAGCTCAAGAAGGGTGTCTGGCAATTACACAGGAGAAATCACTCAGAACACAATAGCTGGAGGCCCCAAATTGAGCTATTGCAGAGAGGAGCATCAAGATGGGGCAGTTCCTTTACAGGAAAGAATCCTTGAATTCTCATATATTCATCTAAAGCAGAAAAAGTAGCTTGATTAGAGGGGATAAAAATACTGGAAAAAGGATTCAAGTGGAAATATAAATAGTGAATTTAAAAAAACTACAGAATCTCAGGATGCTTACACAACTTTGTCAGAAACATAAACATTGACCCAGATGCAGAAAGAAAACAACCTATGTGAGGTAGAGCTCTATCTATTACATGGTTGAGAGGTTTCTAGAACGATAAGGCACACAGGCCCTGGGTAGGCAGCTAATGGAAGACTAAAAGGCTGAGACATCCTCAGTATTAACACAATGTAAAATGAACCTGCACATTATAAGAGTGTATCTTGTTATCCCTTTATCTTTGTGATGTTACCATTAGCAGCAGGGTAGTCTTGTTTCAGTTTCCTTTAACTTCCTATTTTGGAGTTCTGAAAAATCCTTCCTGATTTTAATAAGGTAATATTTATTACATTGAATGTAACCAAGGCCCATGCTCCTCATTTCATTCTCTTCCTAGACTGAATGTTTCCTGTTCTCCAGAGTCATTACTGCATTTGCCTTTCATTTTATATTTCTTACTAATAGTTTTCATGAATGTTCTAAACATTTGATCTTGAAACAGGGCAAAAGCCCTGTATTAGCTTTCATTCTATTCCAGTGATTCTCAACTGGAAGAACCTTTGCCCCACAGGATATTATATTTGGTTATATCTGAATATATGTATGTATCTTGCAATACTTAGAGTTCCAAACCCAGTTCCTCGCACATGTTAGGCAAGCACTCTACCACTGAGCTACACCCCTGGAGATATTTTTGTTGTTTCAAGTGAGGGTGAAGTTGTGGCATCCCACTGGTAGGGTCCAGGGATACTGCTCAACATTCTACAATGCATAGACAAGCCCAACAGAACGTCATCTGGGCCCAAATGGCAGTAAGTACAGTTATTAAGGAATTGCGCTCTATTCTCATCTGTTGTACAAGCAAGAGTAGGATTATAATCACATGGGGGGCCTTCTTAGTCCTTTGAGTTTTATATTTTTGGGAAGAGGCTCTAAGACCTTTCACTGATGATGCTTCCTAAACCCTCAGCTCCACCCCCAACCTGGACTCCACATCAGGAAAGTGACTCCACATTAGTCTTCCCTTATGTGCTACATAAAGATCACACCATATCCTATTATTTTCAGCCAAGGATACATTTTTTTTCTTTTGCAATCTCTCCTCTCCTCTCAAATATCCTATGACACACATTCTAGAGCCATGCTTCCTATGTGTGGTCCCTGAACCAGCAGCATCAGCACTACTTAGGGGAAGCCTCTTATAGATGCAGAATATCTGCCCCAACCAGACCTACTAACTTAGAACCTATATTTTAACATGAACCCCAGGTGAATTTTACACACATCAAAGTTTGAGCCATGCTGCTCTGGTATAAAGTGGTAAATTTTTAGATTTGGCTACACATTGGAATCTTGTGGAAAACTTTAATAAAAACACTGATATTCAAGTCCCAGGCCAAAGATTCTGGTATAATTGAGCTGGGGTTCACCTTGTGCACTGAGATTTCTACAGCTCCCCATGACATTTTAATGTACACCCAGTGCTGAGACACTACAATGGATAAATCATTCTTGTTGCTACTGGCTTCTTTTATTTTTACATGACGATGCCTTTTTAAAAATCAGTATCATATTATCAGTAAAGAGCCTGGCTTTGGGACTAAACTCTACGGGTTTGAATTCCAGTTCTCATTTATTGATCATGTGATCTTGGGAAAGTTATTTAATCTCCCTGCGCTTCAGTTTCTCTACATATAAATGGAAACAGCAGTCTCATGTGATAAGACTTTCCATCAGTCAGGCTTCCAACAGAACAGCAGAACCAGATTATATATGGATTTATTATAAAGGATTAGTTTAGGGATGTGGTTGTGGCTCAGTGGTAGAGCACTTACCTAGCATGTGTGAGACACTGGGCTTGATCCTCAGCACCACATAAAATAAATAAATAAAATAAAGGTATTGTGTCCATTTACAACTGAAAAATATTTTAAAAAATAGGAGACACAATTGTTGTCCAGAATTCAGGCAATCAGAAAAATAAGATCACAAGCAGGCTGCCTCTGCACAGGCACAAATGTTAGCTTGTTGTCTAGAGGCATGTCATAACTCAAATGCCTAAGCCTTCTTTTTTCTTAAGGCCTCTGGCTGATTAGGTAAGGTCCACCCAGGATAATCTCTCCCTTTTGATGAACTTAAAGCTGATTGATTATAGATCTTAATAGCCTCTACAAAATCTCTTCAAAGCAGCACCTAGATTAGTATTTGGTTGAATAATGTGGATAAAAATATGTTCTGCAAAATGGTCACTGCTTATGGAATATTCCTTGTAGCCCACCCTAACCAGAAACAGAACTCCATAGAATGGAATGCTTGAATTGTACTTGAACCTAGGTAAGCTGACACCCCCAAAGCCATCAGAGTTTCCACACTTAAAGTATCTCACTTATAGTTAGCACTTAGTAAGTGTGATTACTGTCCTTATCCAAACCATAAACATTAAGTTAGCCAAAGATTCTTAAAGTATTTTATTCATATAATGCATTTCAATATGGTTAAGTCTTTAAGCTCAAATTTACATTGCCTTATATTATAGACAAAGGTATTTTCTTCCTTAACCAAAACCAAGTTATTGGTCACCAAAATATCATAGATACTTAACAGGCAGTAAGACCTCTTAACAAAACTCCTAAGAATTCATGAAATAATACAAATATATAACCAAAATGCATGTTTAAACATTTCTATAGGATGGTGTTCTTAACTATACAAAATGTACTTTACAATCAGAATGTACTTGAAACTTTTAAAAAAGTAAATATACTCTTGGCCACTATTTGTCAAGATCCTCAATGTCATGGAAAACAAGACAGAGAAATTGACATATATCAGAGAAGATTGAGGTGATATGCCAACTAAATACAAGATGGTATCCCAAATGGGTTCCTGTAACAGAAAAAAAAAAGAAGCAATAGAGAAACTGATGAAGTGTAAATAAAGTCTGGAGCTTAGTTAATAGTAATGGACCAATGTACTATAAAGATATAAGATGTTAAGAATGGTGGAAATTAATTGAATGAGAAGCTACATGGATACTCTGTATTATCTTTACAAATTCTCTGTAAATCTAAAATTATTCTAAAGTTTAAAAAGGTTAACAAAATAATAAATGAACAAACCTAGAATACACTAGGTTAGGGATTTTGAAAAACAAATGAGATCCAGTTATGTTACATTAAGAAAGTTCTCTTTGATTCTGAAACAAACCTTTGAGACCCAACCCAAGTCTCATTTCTATAAGGATAGATTATATTCACAATTCTTGTTATAAAACCATCTCTTCAGGAAAAACAGGACACCGTAGAGATCTACTCTAAGGTCTTTACTCAATTCCCTCCAACTCTTTAACAAAAGCAGTTGGGAATACCTAGGAAATGGAGGGTTAGACCTTTTTCTTTAAAACTGAAAAAATCCAACAGGCCAAGATCAGGAGGAATTCCTCTTTCCACAACTGCTCACCCATCCAAGGAGGACTGTGAAATGATTGTTCTAGTACTTAGTTTGAATTAAAACAAAAGTGAGTACATTATTGACTCACCATATTTGGAGCAGAAAGAGTGTCCCATTTTGCTCATCAAAGACCTTGGAACGTGGGCTGGGGTTATAGCTCAGTTGGCAGAATGCTTGCCTCACATGCACAAGGTGCATGTGAAAAGAAAAATGACCTTGGGTCTCTATTCAGGTTCCTTTTTTCTACTCTGAGCATGAAGGGGATCAAATTAGTTATATTCTGTGGCAGGATTTTGACACAAAAGCCAAAGTAAGAATTTAGAAAAGGAAGGAAGGAAAGTAGGTAGATTGGTCAGTTCAGGAAAAAGATGCAGTATCATTTCTCACCAACTGAGCAGCACCTAAAAACATCTGTCTACCCCCATATATGTCCATATATGCACATCCTATATATACATACAATCTTTCTCACACACACATATACCCCTAAGTGCTCGACTCTATACTCCTAAGTCATCTTATGAAGCATAAAAATAACTGTTAAGATATAGAATTTGTTCACTCATTCATTCATTAAATCATTCATTCATTTATCCATCAAATAATTACTGAGTACTGGTATGGCAGGAACTGTTTTTGGAACTAGGGATACAATAGTGGGCAAGACAAAGTTTCCACTTCACAAAACTTTGAATGCTACTAAATAACATTCATCAAACATGTATTAAATATCAGTCATTGTGCTATATAATCCCTTTCCATATATTATGCCATGTATTCCTCGCAGCAATTCTAGGTGGAGATATTACTCCCATTTTCCAGATGAGAACCCTGGGACTTAACAAGCTCAATAAGTTACCCAAGGAAAGTGATAACACACTGATTTTAATGCAGAGATGGTAACAGAGTTAGAATACCTGTGTTAGCATAATTCTACAAATGCAGTGTAAGATGTCAATTGTTAAGTCTCTACTGTGGTGGCATAATGTGCTGACTCGACCAAAACAAACATAAACATTGCTCTCTATCCTTCCAATGTGGAGGGATTCTCAAGCTTTCTTTCTTGGCCCTTTCACACTGCTTCTGGGTCTAGGAATAGGAGTGCCCTTGCCTTGCATTTGTTCCTCATTCCTCATTTCTTCTTCTCTCATTCCTGGAAAGGGAACAGCAAGGAGGAAATTGCCTTTCCATCCCACGCACAGCTGTTGGAAGGAAGCTCTGACAGTTGCCAAATCCTCCCAGAAGAGGGAATCCAGGAGGAACTGTTCCCCGCCCCTTCCTTTGGCTCCTACAGTTTTAGATGAGCTTTGTCCAAAGGCCACCTGTTATGTGCAGCTCAAGGTCTGGCACTGGCTCCCTCTCAGAGCCCAAACAGGGCTCTCTGCCCCAGGTGGAGACCCAAGAAGCAGAAGGAAGATGTGTGTAAAAGAGGAAGCAGAGCAAATGTTGGACTGCACTCTCTGAGCAACGGCCTTTGGAGAGACCCCAAGAGGCAACTGCCCAACTGGCAAGGCCCATCTCAGGCAGCTGTGCTCTCGGGAACAGGGAGCAGCACACATACGGCAGAGCAGGGCTGTGCCATCTGACACCCATCCATGCCAGCCTCTTCACTTTAGGCAAGTTGGGAGTGGGAGACATCAGGAGAGAAGTGACAGCTCATCAA
>NW_026000249.1:2032173-2068119 GCF_001458135.2 Marmota marmota marmota | reverse complement strand
GACAGCTCACCAAGCCAGCCACATGCCCCAGCTCCCCTCTAACAGTTTCTTCCTCTAAACATTTAGACTCCTTCACCAGTGCTATATGGCAGTTGCCAGTGGGTATGATACAGTAATTACGAGTGTGGAGTTTAGAGTCAGAAAATTCTGGTTTGAATTCTGGTTCTGTGTGTACAAGTATGTGTGACCTGAGAAAGTTACTTAATGACCTGTCTTTGAGTATCTATTGCCTGTTTTGGAAAATGGAAATTATAATCATTACTGTTCATGGTTGTTGTGAGGATTGAATTCAATAATATTTATAAAGAACAGAAAGCAGGGCTTTAGAAAAATAATAGTAGGCATTAAGGAAACCAAAGCCTTGTACATACTGACTCAAGTCTCCAACTGCAAAACACCCTTCTTTGGTAGGTGGTAGGTCTTCTGTTTTAGTTTAGAAGTGAAAAAGAGCAATGGTGTTTCCAGTCATTTAGAGCTCCTGGGGATGTTGGGTAAAGGCAGATTCTGATTAAGAAAGTCTTAAATGGGGCCCAAGATTCTGCATTTCAAATGAGCTCCCAGTGGTATTTATACTACTGATCCAGGGACTACTTTGTGTAACAAGGTCTAAAATAAGAGCTGTAGTACATTGGGAAGGTCATCTCGCTTCTCTAGGCTTGTTTTCTCAGAAGCAAAATTTTAAAAGTTTATTGAGGTAACTGCACAATCTTTTCATGCTACCATGTTATGATAAATTATCAGCAGGAAAAAAATGGCCACCAACAATGCCCTGCCACCAATTCTCTTCTGCAATGTGACTCCGCAGTTCCTTCCATTGAAAGATGCAACCTTCCCCCTTGAATTTGGGCTGTCCTTTGACTTATTTGGACAATGGGATTGTGGCAGATAGAAAGATGTATGAATTCCAGGTCTGGGCCTTAGGAAGTCTGAAATCTTTCCTTTTTGCCTTCTTGAGATTCAGTTGCTAAGTAAAGAATTTCAGCCTAGACAGCCAATTGAGAAAAGACAAAGCAGCTTGCCAGCCTCCAGGCATTGCAGCTAAAGTATCAGATGTATGAGCATAGCCATCTTGGACATTCCAGTCCCATTTTGATCTCCTAACTTTATGCAGCTACACATGGGACCCCAGCCACAATCTCATGTAGCAGATGAACTGTTGGGAAAAGTATAAACGGCAGCCATACCCCAGAGAAAAAACCCCAACATGGCGCCTAAGCACCTCTTCTTCCTACCTTCTTCTTTTCTGCAGTGACTCGAAAAGTTCCCGCCCGTGTGAACTCTCCCGCCGGCGCCAATTTCAAATCTCGCTGGCGGGGAACCTTAGCCCCAATGAGAACTAATTCCTGGGCTGCGGAGCTGATATCTGAAAGAACTTGCCAATAAGCGGGTTGCCTGCCATTTATCTAAACCCTACCATCTCCGCCTTAGTTCTATATAAGCACACTGCTTTTCGCAATAAAATTGGAATTCTCCCGGCCAAGTGTCTTTGCGTGGGGAATTCTTTCATGAACCACCCTATGTACCCTAATCCAGATTTGTGGAAAATAATAAATCATTATTTTTAAGCTATTATGTTTGGGAGTGGTTTGTTACCCAAAAATTGATAACTATTTCACATGTTCTACTCACATACACACACACACACACACACACACACACACACACACACAAATAGAAATATTAAAAGCCAGGACACTTGAAAGACTCATAAAGAGACATATCTATCAACTGGAGGGCAGAATATATGCTGGTAGTTGACCTTTACATCTATAGAGTTCTTCATGTAGATCTCACTTATTATTCAATTCAAATGGATAAATATTTATTCAGGATTATGAGATAGGAATAGGAATAGAAACATGCAATATATTTAAGAACGCTAGTATGTTGTAATGAAAACAAATAGAGAACAAATATCATTTAATAATAGTACACTAAACATATATTTGCATCAAAATATTTTAATATCAACAATAAAGCACCTAGAAGGAACTCAGGTATTTTGTAGTTATCAGAGAACAGTTCAATGAAAGAAGAGCAATTTAAACTTGGATAAGTAGAGGGGTAAAAAGAAGTATGTAACTGAGTAATGGTGTTGATATTTTCTATACAAAAATGAACCAGCCCTATTAACAAATACACTCTAGAAAGTCTTAAAGTACTTTATACAGTGAGTGACAATTTTAAATGGACCTTTAAAATTATTATTAACTCTAAGACACTCATAAATTCACTAAATTAGTAACTGGGGATACAAAAATATTGTAGAATACATGCTACAGAAATAGAAATAGAATTTCAGAGATGTAATACTGGTAAAAATTGTGGAGGTGTGTGTTAAAGTCAAAAGATGACAACACAGGACCTCAAAGGTTAAAAAAAACAAAAAAAAATAGAATTGGAAAAAAATGTAAAGTATTTGGTGTATGTGGTGACCATCTTCAGTCCTCTCACCCACAATCTGGGGAAAATCAGACAATAAACAAACCAATACGGGCATAAGAATGCTATATGATTCTAAGTAATGGAAGAAAACAACAGGGGCCTCAGGAAAGGTGCAGTGGGTAGGAATGACATCCAAGGAATGTGGTCAGGAAAGATCTACATACACAAGGAGACATTCAAGCACTGAAAGGAGTGAGAACATTCCAAGGAAAGGAAACAGTCCTGAATCAGAAAGCAGGGTTGGGACTGAGATAAAATTATCAGATTAAAAACAAATGATATAATAAAATAGAGAAATACTGAAAGAAAAATAACCAAAGAAAAATCAAAACATAATTACTAGAGCCAGCTTTGTGTATATGTGTGGGTCTATTCCTTGCTTTGAGGATTTGAGTTCCGCATTGAGAGGGGAAGATGGTCTTCCCAGGCAAACATACTAAAGACACAGAATTTACAACCCATTATCTTCCACCCCCTGGGAGGATTGTGTTCAATTGTGTCAGCAATTATCTCTAATACAGGATAACAATCTTCACCTGGGAGTGGGGTCAGAAAGGACAAAGCACAGTCACAGTTGGAGAAGGATCCTTCCATGCTATCAAATTGCCTGGGGAAAGACCTTCTGCCACCTCTGCTTTGCAAAGCATTGAATTTTTCCATGCTTTGTAACCAGTAGGGGAAAAATGGTTTGTTTAAATCCATCTTCTCTCTGTAATTCCAACATATTTTCTAACTATTTCCTTCTGGAAGCCCACTTTATTGAGACAGCAGAAAATTCCTCAGTCAATGCCTTAAATGTTTTTAGAAAACTGGAGTGCATATTGGAAGAAAGCTATGAATGGAACACAAATGGAGTTGAAAGCATCAGTTATCACTGGTTATGAAGCTAGAATTAGACTGGTAGTCAATGTAGATAAGTAAATCGAGTCAGGTCGGGTCAAGGAAGCCAATTTTAAGTGAGTCTGGGAAGTTGGAGACTGTCCCCTGAGGGATCTTATCCAGAACCTGCCCCTGCTCCAACCTGTTGCCAAGGTAACCCATCCCAGGAATTGTCCCTCCCTACAGGGAGCTGTAAGGTTGTTAATTAATGTGTCCTGGGCTGCTCCATCCTGCCCTTCCCCCTTCAGCCCACCTGTTTCCCGCCTTTTGGCCACCCCACTGAGCATTCCTGGGCCTACTAGTCACTTATTCTGGAAGGAGAAAGATAAGGGGGAAAAGGCAGGAGAACACAGGAAGCCTAGGACATATTAAAAGGGCAGAACCCTCCTTCTTGGGATACCATGATACCAACTACAGCCCCCTTCTCCCTTGCAGGAAGAAGTCTATGTTACCCCTTTTTAAATAAATCTTGCTTTATATGCTTGCCTCAGCGTGCTTCTCTAATGTTCAAATTTCAACATGTGGGGAAGCAGGACTCCTCACCTCCTCACTGATAACCGGTAGTATCAGTTATACCTTCCGGATGTGTGTGGGAAAAATTGAGAAACTAACCAATAGTTAGTTTTCTCAGGGGTGTGGCAGAATAAAGTGCTCTCTCTAATTTGAGCATCTCACAGAGAACTTTAGTTTAATATTTTTTTGGCCATGAAATCATTTCAACTACTGAAAATATAGATGGAATGATCAATAATATTAATGAACCTTAATAAGATTTTGCTTTCTTTGAATGTACATTCAGCTTAAATTTTAAGTAATAGCCTTCATCCACAGTTAATGAGATTGATACACAGTTAAATTAATAAGGTCTATTGAATAGAAGTGGTCTATTAGGTAGTGCTTCTAAGGTTTTGTGGGGAAGGGTGGGAGGGCATGTGCTACTTTGAAGGAAGTGATGGGCCCTTTCCCTCAGAAAAATGCTCAAACAGATAAGAATTTCCAAAAGGTTTCAAGGAATTCTTAGATCCCCTTAATCTACTGTTGAAGCCCCCTGCTTTGAAGACATTGGAAGACAAAGAGTGTGACAAAAATAACACCTCAGATCCTCACAGCACTAGAAAAAAAGTTTTATCTGTGTAAGTGATACACACACCCAAGCAGGGCATGTAGACATGGGGCTTTATTAAAACATCATATTTAATTATGTTTAAATGCACATAACATAAAATGTGCATCTTAGCCATTTTTTTTCTGTACAGTTCAATAATGTCAAGTTTATTCACATTGCTGTGCAATCAATCTCCAGAACACTTTCATCTGGTAAAACTGCAGTGCTACACTTACTAAACAATTCCTTATTCCTACTTCCCTCAGACCCTGGCAACCACCATTGTACTTTCTGTCCAGGTACCTCATATCTGTGCAATCATATGGTATTTGGTATTTGCTTTTTTTGTGCCAAGCTTATTTCACCATGCATAATGTCCTCAAGGTTCATCCACACTGGAAGACACATCAGAATTTCCTTCTTTTAAAGGCCTTGATAGTATTACATTGTGTGCATATTCAGTAGTAGCCCCCTATCCACCATTACACTTTCCATAGTTTCAGCTACCTACAGTCAACTATGGTCTAAGAATATTCAGTGGAAAATTCTAGAAATAAACAATTGATAAGTTTTAAATAACTTTTATTATAATACATTGTTGTAATTGGTCTGCTTTATCATTAGCAAATGTCATTAATCTCTTACTGTGCCTAATATAAATTAAAATTTATCATATTTATGTATGTATAGGAAATATATATATATATATATATGGTTTGGTACTACCTGAGGTTTAAGGAGTCTACCAGGGACCTTGGAAAATATCTATATTTGGCTTATCCATTCATCCACTTATGGACACTTAAGATGTTTCCCACCTTATGGCTATTATTGCAAATTATACTGCTATAAACATAGGTGTACATATATATCTTCAAGATCCTGCTTTCAATTGTTTGGGAAATATGCACAGAAGTAGAATGAGACAGTGGTTTTGATTTATCCATTTTGCTGAGCCCCTGGATTCAAGGAACACTAGTACTCAACCATTTAGAAAGAGGTCCCTTGTCAAAAGGGCCCCACCAAAATGTGAAATTGTTGTTTTATCACCAAATTCATTACCAAGTCATACACACAACAGACATCCTTGGTCCTTATTCTATACTTCTCTTCCCTTATACAGAATTCACTTGCTATTTTATTCATTTCAGTATTTTAAAAAAATTTCACAAGTATAATTTTATAATAAAAGAGACAATAAAGATTTTTAAAGTCTATTAGAACTAAGTCTCAAAAGGCATCTCAACTATCTCTTAAAACCAACAACTCAAAGGAAATTTATCATATGAATATAAGCAAATGAATATTTTATGGTGAAAAACTGTTAGGAATTTATTTGAAGACTTCCTATGTAGCATGGAACTGAGAATGACACATAATTTCTTCCTCCTCTTTCCCTCTAGTATTCAACATGATGCTGATTAATGAAACTGAGTGCAATCAAGACACCTTCAAAATAGCAGAGGTGTCTATACCCTCAATTCTCAAAAGGAAAAAGGAAATAAGTTAAATATGTAGTTAAGTAAGTATACTTCTTTTTTAAAATTAATTTATTTATTCTAATTAGGTATATATGACAGCAGAATGCATTTTGCTTCATTGTACAAAAATGCATCACAATTTTTCATCTCTATGGTTGTAACTCTTTACTGAATATAAACAAGTAGAACCCATGGTAATTTTAGAGGTGAAACTAATTAACCTGACATGTAGACCAGTCACTTAAAAAGTCCATAGTGTTCCCCAAAATAAGCAGTCACTTAGCTAAGAATGACCAAAAGTCCTTTATGAGCTAAGGATAAGCCAAGGGTAAGCAAATGACTCTCCCTCATGGATGTATTACCTGCCACAAGTTTCCTAAACTGTACTCCTTTACTGCCTCACCTCTGAACCTCTCAATTTATCCCAATTCCATCACAGGGAATATGAGGACTCAGGATGAAAAAAAGCATAATCCATTTTCTTTTATTTCCTAGTTATCAGAACAGCTGGAATTTTAATGGTTTGTTTTTTTGAGCTTCCTCAACATGGTGCATCAAAAGGTACTTGAGTCACAATAGCTCTAACAACACAGCTGGCCAATTTTGTTCACTAAAATGAAACACCAAATGCTCATCTACATTATTCAAAGTCAAACCCAAAAATTGGGCTTATGCCATTCCAAACCACTGTGAATTCACATCATCAGTAACTGACTTCAGAACATGCTCCTTTTGGAAGTGTACTTGATGACTGCTTTACAACTCAGCCTGTGTGTACGTATTGGAGAATTAAGTCTTCTTCACAGCCTAGAATTTCTGCTTGTTTGCTTATGGCTGTACTCAAGTGCCATAAACAATCATAAAGTATATAGGGGTGATATTTTCCTTATAGACACTAAGTGTTTCCAGAACAAGGACCAGGTCTACTATTCTTATCCCACTCCCCCTAAAGCTTAGTATAATCATCTTCATGTCAGAGTATGTATTGATTTTAAGACAGTCTATTCTAGGAAGATAGGGAGCTTGTTACCAGAATGTAAGAACAAAAAGAGTATTGGTAGATGAGCACCCTTGAGATTGTGGCATGAACTAGAAAACATCTCACCAATTCTCACATAAGGACAAGTCCTGATGGAAAATCATTTGAGAATTGTGGTAAAAAAAATTATATTACTTAACCAACTTTTAAGACTCCCATTTCTGTCTCTGTGCTAGTGGCCCCCAATTTGTATTTTCAGCACAGACTACTGCTCTTCACAGTTACCATCTACTAGATATCATTAACCTAGATGTTGCAGAGATACTTTACAATATAATAAATTTTCCAAAGTTTTGCTTATTTAGACCTTAAAATATCAGCTCCATAAGAGCTGGGCCATTGTTTTGTCACTTGGATCCTTAGGTCCTAGAATAGTGCCTGGCCTTTAGTGAGTGCTCAGCAAAGAAGTAGTGAATGAAATAATAATTGATGAAAAAAATGAAGAAAGTTTTCTGTTTACAGGCACTTGATAGTTAAGACAAACCATATACCTCCTCACATTATGTTATCCTTCCAGCCTACTCTCTGCTGCCTCATCCTCATTACCTCTAATGCTCAGAATCTACTATCACAACAAAATGCCCATTTGTTATACAAAGTCATCTATAAGCCTGTACCCTCTTTTAGCCTTCCTATCACTCCTTATCATTTAATTCCCAGTGCAGTATCCCAATCAATCATGCAGTGTTCTTTATCTTTGATCTCACTTAAGCTAGCACTTTTTCCACACTTATTTATATTTTAGAAAACATAGAAAATGATTGAGGGCAGATATGACCTGAGTCTCTGGCCCCCATAATACTTATGCAGCAATATCTGGGTACATTTATCACCCATTCATGGCATACCAGCATGGCATGTCACACTGGTTAGAAGTTCTGCTCTAAGGAAGTCTTCATTACATTCACTCCACTGGTATTATATTTGTGTTTGACCCTCACTCAATCTATGAAATTCTTAAGGGTAAGAAACTTACATTGTTATTTTTCATGTTTTAGAATACCATGAAGTAAAATTCACTTTCCTTGCGAATAGTTCTATAAATTTTATCAAATGTATAGGGTTATGACCACAATCTGGATGCAGAATTCCAATCAGGATAAGAAGGTGTTGTCACACTCTCATGCCACCCCTAACCCTTGACACCCACTTATCTGTTCTATGTCACTATAGTTTTATCTTTTTTTGAAAATGTTATATAAATGGACTATTCTGTGTGTTATCTGTTGCAACCAGCTTATTTCATTCAGCAAAATGCGTTTGACATTCATCTAATGTGTTGTATACATCAATAGTTTCTTTTTTATTGCTTAGTTGTATTCCATTATGAGGATTTAACACAGTTTGTCCATTCACTAAAGGATATTAGGATATTTGGGTGTTTCCAGTCTGAGAACGTTTTGATAGAGTTGTAAAAACATGGTTTTGTGTGAAATTAAGTTTTCATTTTTCTAGAGGAAATATCCTCTAGTGGGATCATATGAGTCTTAAGGCAAATATGTTTAGCACTATGAGAAACTCCCAAACTGTCTCCAAACTAGCTGTCCTATTTTGCTGGTAAATTGTTCTGGCAATGTGTGACAGTTCCAGTTTTTCCACATTCCTGCCAGTATTTGGCATTGCCAGCATCTTTATTTTAGCCTTTCTAGGAGGTGTAGTGTGGCATCTCATTATAGCCTTGCCTTTATCTTCATATTCCAGCACTTTGCACAGTACTAGGTTCTCAATAAATATTTATTGAACTGAAATTAACTCATTTCATTTTTTACTTTTGTTTTTAATATCTACTAATAAGGGGTCTTATTTTCATTATACCTTCACTAAGCTTTGTGTTTAAAAAATGAAAATTGAAAAAGTTTGACATATTATACTCACTCTTGCTCTCCTGTATGGCCTCCTCTTCTCAAATTCTGTATGAATTATTCTTTCTATTAGAATATTATTATAGCCATCATACAGCTTTCACTCAAACTGAACTTGAAAGATTGCAAACAAGATTGGGGAAGGCTCTACTCTCACCACTCTTAGTATTAACACTCTTAGTATTAGAAACACTACCAGAAACTAGATCATTATATGAGCCAGAAACTGTGCTAGGAGCTGCTCTTAGTGATTCACTTGTTCCCCACAATCTCCTGAGGTAGAGATTCTCATCAATATTTAACCAACAAAAACTTCAACTGCTTTAATTTTGAAGAGTTATAAATCTTCAAGAAAGAAAACCATTTCTCCACATCAGTCTTTTGATAACTCCTTCAGATCAGCCATAAGGCACACAGATGGAGGACTACGAGAACTCTCAGTGTAGAAAACCTAAACTATTGATTGAAGGACAGACTAAAGATTTAGATCTTATTCTTGTGAAGTCAGCAGCACAGGTGGGACTGAACCAAGCAAACTGGACTATTATCACTTCTGGCTTTCTGAGAATTAAAACCCTCCATTGAATCTTGAACCATATTTACTTAGTACCACACTTCAGAGCATCCTTACCAGAAGCCTGAGCTGAAGTTATAATAATAGTTGCTTTTTATGTTTATTCATAAAAATTAAATAGTATTTTATGTGTAAAAGACAAAAATGTATACTAATCTGAATCATCTAATGACTATCAAATGTTTAACTGCATTCAGGGAAAACAAAGAACTTCAGTCTTTAGAGACATATCTAGCACTGATTCTAATAAAACAATATCTTTTACTAGGTACATGGAATTAAAACTATGACCGCAAAAGTACTGGATTGGAATTCAGTGGTTTGGCCTTAGTATTTTGATTTCAAATATTTCTAATCTTTTTTGTTACCTACACTCTTCTAAACCCATAAACAATATGCTTCAGTGAGCTTGAAGCTTAATCTATTTCTTTGAATGCTGCTGGCTAGGCAAGATAAGAGGCACAATGCCAGGATCCCATGTTATAAGTAGTCACTTTCCATATCCCAAATATACAGTCATTTCACCTTGAAGTAGAAATCAGGAGGAAAATTTGTATACTAAAAATAAAATTTATCCAATGAAATCATGTCACGAGCACACAGTAGCTCGTTGGAATCACAGTAGCTAGTTTCAAAATGTCAGACTCATGTGTTTTAGTGCCATAGAATAACAACATCTATTTCTAATTTTTCCTTACCGTGAGATGCTCAGCAGAAAGAGATCCCATCTCAAAACTGTTCTATACAAATAGTACCACCAAGCAATTATTGTCATGGAAAAATATGGCAACTCAAACCTATTTGGCTCAAAGTCCCAGGAAGTAAAAGTCAAGGGCAATGATTTTTATGAATTTGGAGAGCTTCTCTTAGCCTGTGGCAGTTTCTCTATACTTGGACTTGCACATAATGTTCTTATTGCAACGTTTAAATACTCAATACTCATAGAATCTATGGAAAGAATATCACTTAAACAAATTCATAAGTGGCTTATAATACAGTGCCAGTGATTAATGGGAAAACATTAAATAGCAGAACGACTGGAAACTTTCCAACCCGTCTTCCAAAGTGTATGCATTACTGATGAATTTCTCGCATTTGAAAGTTAGACAACCCCAAGAAAAAAATTACATTTATAAAAATCTAAGTCACTCAGCAGTAATCTGAACTTTCTGTAAAATTGTGTTTCTTTGCAAAGGAGAAAGACTTATTTATCAAGACCATTGAACATAAAGAAGCAATTAAATACAAACAAATTTGCAATGCCAACATAGTACTTTTTGTTTAAAAATCAAAACTTTTCATCCTGATAGATAACATTTGTCATGGAGAAGATACAATTTTAAAAGAAAATAAATAGCACAATCCAATTTCCCTTGTAAAAAGTGCAGTCAAGGGCTGGGACTGGAGCTCAGTGGCAGAGCACTTGCCTAGCATGTGTGAGGCACTGGGTTCCATCCTTAGCACCGAATACAAAAATAAATAAAATAAAGGCATGCTGTCCATCTACAACTAAATTTTTTTTTAAAAAAAGTGCAGTCAAAAGTTTACTCTGAATTATAGTCCATTATTATCCTACATATATGAACAAGCAGCTAAAATGAGTTTTTCTTTTCTCAAAAGTGTCTCTGGACATCTATTCTTAAGGAAATAAACAACCAAAGTCATGTTTGTTTTACAGGCTATTCCTGCCTTGCTTCTAAAATTCTTTTTAAGCATTAGAATTGTCTGAACAAAACTCAGAAGGACCCCATCACCTTTTTATCAAAGGCATCATTCTTGTATAATTCTACGACGCAGCTTTCAACCCTTGACCATATAAATTCACCCTACTGAAGAGCACGAGCTAATCTCAGAAAACAACAAAAAGACCCCTGATATTTTTACTTGAAGACCATTACTCACTGGCAAATATGTTGTCCTTCATCCTCTGCTGCCTTGCTGAAGCCCCAGGGACTGGAGAAGGTCTGCCAATTTTCTCCTTCAAGATCCTCCTCCATAGTAGGAAGCCCAAACAGTTTACTTTTTTCCTGAGGATGAAAAGAAAGAATCCTTTTCTTTATTCTTTTATAAGAAGAATGATTGTATTCTAACAAACAAATGCTATCCAAGAAGAGTGTGAGAGGAAGGAGAGGAGGAATCGATACTGAGAAGCCAATCATATTTCATCACTCAGCTACTTGGAAACCAGATATACTTAAACCATCACATGCTTTGAGACATTTGAGGATGCAAAAGAGAAATAGATCTGTCTTTTGTAAATTATTAACAGGGACTTTTTTCCGACTATTAGCAAAGGTGCACAGGTTACTAATTAAAGGGTAAAAAAATCAGATTCATCATGAAATACAGAAAAGGACAAGTCCAGAAACAAGGGCTTTAATCAGAGTTCTTCCACTGACCCTTACAAATCAGGACAACCCGTGCAGTTAAAATTGAAGTGATATTACACTGGGAATAAAGTGACAACTTCTGAAGGTTTGAAGAAACCATACTGCAGTTTCAGCATTTACCTCTGATGAAAATGAGTAATTTGCTCCTTCCCATGAGAGAATTCACTATGGGATATTTGGCGCTCCAAGTTGGAATGAAGCCACCTGCACACAGTTCTCACATCCCTCCTAGATTTCAAAGTGCTGCTGAACATCTCCCCTGGCTTTCTTGGGTTTCATCCAAATTTGAGATTTAACACATCTACCTTAAAGCTATTTGAAAGCTGCCAATTTTAATGCTAGATTCTACCCAGAAGTTTAAACTCAGTGGGAAAATGCTGATCCAGAAAGCCTTTAGAAAGCATTGGCTTCCCATGGCAGGAGATATTTGAGGCATACTCTAATGGGTGATATGGAATGCCTCTTTTTCTCTAGATCAGAATGTCTTAGCCTCAACATTGAATTTTGGGGCTAGATACTTCTTTGTTGTAGGGGGCTATCCTGTGCATTATAGGCTGTTTAGTGGCATCCTTGGCTCACCTCAGTAGATATCAGTAGTACCTTCTCCTTGCAATCATAAAAAAAATGTCTTCAGACACTGGCAAATAGCCCCAGGAGAAGCAGAATCACCCTCAGTTGAAACCACTGCTCTAGACACAGTTTTTAGTATGATCGCTCAAAGAGGGTGAATATTACTGTGCTGTTCCATGGGAATGTTACATCTGAGATGGCCTCATTCCAAAGGCAAAGAGTAAGTAAACAGTCAAGGCTTTGGGTGAAACATAGGACTCATATCCTCAAGTGCGGGTAGTTAGACTTGTCAAAATGGAGGAACATTTAAAATAGGGGAATATCAAATCTCCAGTGACATTTGCCAAACCTCTCACAACCAAAATTCCAGTTTCCAAAACATTGGGAATACGTTCATTTCTCTTTTATTATACATTCTTTATTTTACCTTGGTTTCTGTCATTTCATTGCAAAAAGGGTCTGTTCTGGCAAACTATTCCTAGCTGATCTTTGAGAGCAAAGCAAATCAAGGCAGATATAATGAGAATATATATTTCCTGCAGAGTTTTGTAACCTTAACCAACCCCAATTGGGATTTTTCCTTAATAGCATTAGTTTCCTGCAAAAAAAGACAGTGTGTGTGTGTGGGGGGGGGGGGCTGAATAAACAGTGTGTATTTAGTACANGGGGGGGGGGGGCTCTTTTCAATTAAGTATACTCAAAGCAGTTTATTTAACTCCAACACTGAGAAAAATAGGTAGATGATTTCACAAGCAAATGTGCAGTCAGCAAGTCCACAGGTGATGGTATCTCATTAAGAAAAATGGCATGCCAGAGGGCAAAATAATGCAGAATGGAAGTTGTCTTGGGAATGGGACTGGTCAAAAGGAAGGCAAATTTCCTCCAGTGGTAAATTGTGTCAACATGGCTTTATATCCACTCCAGGGCTTATTTTGGAGATTAGTGTGGTCAGTCACTAAAGGTCTGAGATTTGTGATTTAAAATTCTTATGGGAAAGGGAAGTGAGTGGGCAGAAAAGAGGTGGTATGTCCCATTTTCTTTGAGATAATAAGAGGCTAAATGTTAGCACAGCAGAACAATGTTCTCCTATGGGTGAACCTTGCTCCCTTCTAGGGACTGGAGTCTAGAAAAAAGAATCTTACTGCTTGGGAAATACCCAGGGTGCTCAGAGTAGCCCTGATGATGAGAGCAAGGTCTAGGAAGCAGAAAGTTCAAGAAACCAAGACTCTTATTTCTGGGGTATTTTCCAGCTCTATTTCTTGGTTGTAAGTTGTGGATTTTTCTTTCCTTTTTTAAACTTGGAAACACTCATTTCTTAATAAAGTTGAAAGCTACCAACTGTGTTACTAATTTTTTTTTACATCATAACTGGTTATACCTATCAAATGGCCTGGCAACAAATACAAAAGAATTAGATCACATGACTCTACATGGAAAGGCGTGTGTGTATGATTATATAGGGAGATGATAAAGGAAATATCCATGAGCCAGGTGTAGTGGTGCACAACTGTAATCCCAGTGGCTCTGGGAGGACTGAGGCAAGAGGATCATAAGTTCAAAGCCAGCCTCAGCAACTTTGCAAAGACCTAAGCAATGCAGTGAGACACTGCCTCTAAATAAAATGCAAAAAGGGCTGGATTTGTGGCTCAGTGGTAAAACACCCTTGGGTTTAATCACCAGTACTAAAAAAAGGAAATATTCATAAGCAGCCAATTTGAAAAAATTCATATCATGTTTTAATTTTTGTTTATATAAAATTAGAAGTTTTTTAAACAATTAAAGGTGTAATTTAATTGCAGGTCTTTAAAATATCTTGTAAACATAATTATTCCTTTTGTACTAGGTAATAGAGAAATAAGTAAAAATACTTTCTTATAGTTGAGAAAATAATGTTATAGTCCTCTAGGTATGTTGAGAATTATTCAAAGATCTTTGGCTCTTTGGATAATATCCTCAGTCCTCAGTCCTATCTTCTCTCTTTAGCCTTTTATTTTTTTCTGCCCCTCCCTTTCTTCTTCCCCTTCTCATAATTTCAGGGCCACTTAGCTTAAGTAATGCAATTAGCTCCCATTATTTTCAATCTTCAAACATTTTTTTTCTCTTTCTCCCACTAGAAAATCATTTTCCTTCTTCTAGATCAAAACCAATTCTTCCTTAAACATCCAATGCATATCCTACCTTCTGTAATGCCTTCTACTTTCACCAAGGGAATGACTCTCCTCTCTTCATTAATTCTGAAGACTCTGTTTCTCTGTAAAAATTGCTATTGCATTCTATATTATATCACAGATACTTGTGCTCACTATCTCTGATATATCCAAGCCCATGAGGGTAACAAGTTTTGTCTACTTTGTTCATGGATATAACCTAGAACAATGGGCCAAACCACAGCAGACTTTAAATAATAAAAATCAAAATAAGTAATTTTTTTTCCTACTGGATCAAGTTCTTCAATGCAAAAACAAAACAACCCCCCCATAAAGAAACCATTGTCATGCTGTGCTTATCATGGGGCACATAGTGTAATAGCTCAATAAATTTTAATTATGTACAAGTGAAGAAATATATCAGCTTAAAATATATTTTTGTCATTTTTTGCCTCTCATTCAAGGAGGAAAAAAATGTTAATGAGGCTTTCCAGGCAGGCATATTAACTGAGATTTTAAATCCCATATATAGCCACTTTCATTCTTAAAAAATTCACACTCCATTCCTCAGAAGGATTGTTTTCAATGATCACTTCCCCCTTACTTTGTAAAAGGAATCACATATGGTTATTCATGCCCAAACTTCAATGAGAGGATATGGTACTTTCTTATTTAACAGGTAGGGGAAATGAAAGTATATTTTCAAAGTTTAAACATGAACAACGTCTATCAGACTCATTGGCTAGGGACTCAAGGGTCATGGAACTGGATAGCATTCCATCTTTAGTTCAAAGAGAATTGTTTTATTATCTGGGAATTTTAGGAAAATCTCTGGTGGCTGAGCATGGTGGTGTACACCTGTAATCCCAGCAACTTGGGAGGCTGAGGCAGGAGGATTGCAAATTTGTGGCCAGCCTCAGCAATGTCTGAAAAATAAATAAATAAATAAATAAATAGATGGGACTGGGGATGTAGCTCAGTGGTAAATTACCCCTGGGTTCAATCCCCAGTCATCCGACCCTCCAAAAAAAAAAAAATGAGAAACAAAGAAAGAGAAAGGTCTCTGGTGATCCTTCAGTTAGTTTCCCATGTCATTTTGGTTTTAGTGTAATTTTTTTTTGGTGGTGCTGGGGATTGAACCAGGGCCTTGTGCATGCAAGACAAGCACTCTACCAACTGAACTATATCCCTAGCCCCTCAGTTTCGGTGTAATTTTACAGGCAGTCTTCAACTTACAAACACCAGGCTTGGGAGCATACTTTACATGCACCTCATCCTTGTCCCCAGGAAACCTAAATTCCTTTGATGATTCTTCTTGCTGTTTATCTTGCTTTTTCAGTTACTTTTTATGTATTTTCTTTCAATAAACTTTCTTTCATGAAGCATCTTTTTTATCAAGTTGTGCTCATGACATTGAGTTGTATAAGTTCCTTATGTAATCCACATATAAGTCTTATTTTGAATACCTGTTTTGTGAACATGTTTTTCTACTTGTCTTTTCATTTTCATGTATCTTTTGAAGATCATCTCTTAAAATCTTGACCAAGTCCAATTTATCTGCTTTCTTCTTTAATAACTTCCAATTTTGTGTCTTATTTTTAAATATTTGCCAAAGCCAAGGTCAGTAAGATTTCCCCCCTACTTTTTCCTCAAGGTATTTTGTAGTTGTGACTTTGACATTTAAACTTATATTTAATTTTTATATATAGCATATGATATGGATGGAGATTCATTTTCTCAAATTTGGCTATCCAGTTGTTCCAGCATCATTGGTTGAAGATATTATCCATTCCACATTGAAGTGCCTTGGTATCTTTGTTTCAAATGAACTAGCCATATAATTGTGGGTACATTTCTGGATTCTA
The DNA here is from genome assembly GCF_001458135.2 of Marmota marmota marmota. Taxonomy (NCBI): domain Eukaryota; kingdom Metazoa; phylum Chordata; class Mammalia; order Rodentia; family Sciuridae; genus Marmota; species Marmota marmota. The sequence continues at coordinate 2,051,762 of NW_026000249.1, read as the reverse complement.
CTTTATTCCATCAAGCTATATACATCTATCTTTTCCACCAATAACACAATATCTTAGTAACTGTGGCTTAGAAATCAAGTAATGTAAGTCTTCCAACTTTGTTCTTCTTTTTCAACGTTTTTTGAATTATTATAGTTTCTTTGTATTTCCATATGAATTTTTCATGTAGCTTATTAATGTCTACAAAAGATCCTGTGGGAAATGAACTAGAATTGTGTTGAATCTTAAGTTGAAGGAATTGATATTGAGTCTTCATAGATATGATCTCCCTGTTCATTTAGGTCTTCTTTAATTTCCCTCAGCAATATTTTATAGTGTTCTATGTACAGATGTGACACATCATTTGGTAAATTCATCCCTAAACATTTCATGTTTCTTGATGGTATTATTATATGTTATCCTTTTTAATTTCAGTTTCTGATTGTTCATCATTATAGAGATATTGTACTGTACTTTTCCTAAACCCATTCTAGTAGGATTTTGGATTTTCTAAATAGATATTATAATCTGCAAATGAAATCTACTTAACTTTAACCTTTTTCATTTTTTTCCATTTTTCCTTGCCTTAAGGTACTGATTAAAACCTTCAATATAAAGTTAAATAGCAGTGGTAAGAGTGGAAATCCTTGCCTTGTTCCTGATCTTAGGAAGTAAGCATTCTAAAGTAGTCCAAAGAGCTTATAAACCAAATTTTATGAAATTTTTAGAAATACAGTCTTCAACAATGTGGGATATAGAGAAAACATTTTGTGATTTTGAGGAGTTGGGGCTTTTTAGTCATATACCTAGGAGTAAAACTGCCATCTCATATGGAATTTCTATGGTTAATATTTGAAGAACTGTCCAACTGTTTTCCATAACGACTATACTGTATTTCTACCAGCAATGCACGAGAGTTCCAATTTCTCCACATCCTCTTCCAATACTTGTTGTTTTACATTATGCTCCACTTTTGTAGCTTTATTTACCTCTTTAGTAATTTTAATCTTTAAAAAATATATTTTACATTTGGTCTGAAGAACTGATCCTGTGATCAGTTACTGCCTTTCTCAGGTGGCTGATAGGGTGTTAGCATGGGTAAATATGTTCACTTAAAAAAACACATCATCCACAGAATAGATGATTTTAAGTTGAAACTACCCTTTGGAGAATAGCCTGTTTGCTGTTTTGTAAAGAAGTTTTTCTCTAGTCACAATAAAAACTGGCATTGACAAAACCTAAGAAAAAGTTGGCACTACTTTGTGTTATCTACATTCTGTCATTTATTTTTCAATGCCCCTTAGCTTTCTCTGTAAAAGAGCAAGGAAGATATCACATAGGTTGCTGAGGAAATAAACAACCTTTTTTCAACTTTGAAACTACACTTAGAATTAATGAACATAGAATGAGATTTTATCTTCCCTTTTATGTCCTTGTAGAAGAAAGAAAAGGAAATGTCATTTAAAATGTAAATTGATTAGTCTTCTGAAATTGAATGAAAATTTTCTCCCAAACTTTATCTCTATCTAAATGCTTCAGTAATATTGTTCAAGGTTCAGATAAGTTAGCTATTAAATAAGTTAGCTTGAACATACAAATGGCATTCAAAAATCTATCTAGCCACAAAAGATTTAAGTTGAATTGTTCCTGCAATGAAAAATGAGGAAAGAATTAGAAAAAAACTCATTATTTAAACTCACAGACTAATTCTTATTTTCTATGCATCTATAATCAGATGCAAGTCATTGCTTAAAATGGCCCTGGGCATTTTTCAGTGGACACCATTTTCCATAAAACTCAGTGGAAGAATTTCAAATTTCCATCAATCTTCCTTTCCTGTCATCATTCATTCAATGTTTACTGAGAATCAAAAATGAGTGGGGCACTATGCTAGCCAGTAGGGCTAGAGAAATGAATAATGCAAGTTAGTAACAATGTTTGAGGCTGCTGGCAGCAGTTTTGTTGTATTCATCTCCCTGCCTGGTCCTTCAAATTGATACTTCCTCATCCACCAGCCCACACCCATCTACTATTTGATTCTTGATCCATCTTTACCCCTGGACACTGTTACTTAGGTGTGCTTGGCTCCCTCCACACTCTCTATCTTCTGAGGCAGTGCCAACTCCCCCTCACCTTCCCCAGCTCTGGAATTCAGTGTAGGTGTAATGCTCAATGCCCTCAATAAGAATTGGGACTATAGAAGACAAATAAAATTAAAAAACTCCCCTAATTTTACTTGAATTTCAAATAAACAAAGAATATTTCTTAGTCTATCTCATAATCTTATACAATATTTGGGATGGGAAATATCCTATACAATTATGTGTTATCTGAAATTCAGATTTAACTGGGGTCCTATATTTTTATTTACAAAATCTGGGAACCCTCATGAGGGCAAATAAAATACATTCCTCAGGGAATTGCCCACTGCGAATTCATATACATGTTACTAGATGAATCATAGCAACTTGCTTGGTACTTGTCTTCAGTTGGGTTTTCCCAGATGTAGACACTGAAATAGAGATCTCAGTGCAACTGGTTTATTTGGGAGATAAGAAAAGAGAGGAAAAGAAAGAAAGCCAACACAGTATGCGTTAACCAAGTTACTGCTGTGAATAGGTGAAAAACAATTTCAGACGAGTATCCCCCATCGGACAAAGATGCTGGGGTATCTTTCTTCAGTTCACATTTGGCATTAATTGAGGACTGCTCCTGGGGATTTGAACTCCCATGAATTTCCAGCCAAGTGTGTCTTGGAAGCCAGATAAATGCCTCTGGCAGAGAGTCATAGGTGCTTGCAGCAAAAGCCAGCAGAGATGGTGAGTGCCAAGAGGATGTAAGCAGGCACTGTCATGACAGCATCTGTTACTGTGATATCTCTGAAGTATAAGCCCTGTATAAACTGAATTACTTGGGAGTCAAATATAAGTCCCCGAACTATAGTAAGTAAGAACTGAGTAAGACTTAAATGACAATGAAATCCAATTCCCTCATTTCACACAAGAAGATGTTAGGGCTCACAGAGCTTCTTGTCTAATGGCAAAGGGTTACCTATTATAAGTCCTAGTACTATCAGATCACCGTGGAACAGTGAAGGATGATTTGCAAAGGATTTTCACATTTCATATACCCCTGGTTTTACCACTTCATATCTCAAGGAAAAAGCAGCTCTTTGAATTTGGTTTCAAATGGGATACTGCCAAGCAGCAGAGTTAACTATATTAACTAGTATAATACCCATTATACTAGTTAATGGGTATTTATAATATAAACTGAAAGGAGTCCCTCCCACTGTGAACTGAAAATCCAGCCTCCTACTGAGGTCTGGGAGACACAGCAGGATGCAGAGGTTGTCCTGTCCCAACACCATGTCATTGCCCTTTTGCTCTGTTCGTCCCTCAGATCAACAATATGCCTAGCTTTCTCCGTCTATGCCAACACCAATATATAGAACCTCACCTGGGGGAAGACAGAGCATCTCTGGGCATTACCAGGCTGAGACTTCTTCACTCAACCATTCTGGTATTCCTCCAGGAAATTCCCACACAAACTGAAGAAATGAACAGAATCCTACATCTAATACTCTCCTGACCTTTGCAGTGATAATCAAGTGGGATCATGGCATGAAGCTTACAAATTTCTATAGATCTGTATAACATAAAACTAAGCTTTTCCAGCTTCTGGTGAAAAACTGCCAAATAATAGACACTCAACACATGTTTAATGAATGAAAAACAGAGTACCTAAATTGCAACTCACTTTTATATTCATATAACAATTTAATGTATGTTACTTATTTTTATGCTGTTTCTTAGCAACCCTTGACTGCATGATTTGATAGTGATAATCACATTATGTGAACCATGATATAGGGTACAGTCAGTAGTAATAGAGAAGAAAATAATAGGTACAGGAAGAAATATCCAATGCAAATTTTATCTCTTGAAAAAAATGTACAGATCTAATGATCTTGTAAAGGTATTCATGAGGTTTTATTTGCTTAAGCATTTATTATTTAAACCAAGACAAGAAAACCAAACAAGATAATGCAATTGATTCTAATTTAATGAAGACAAATTTTTCTTCACAAACCAGTTTTTCTCCTATGATAATGACTAATATTTTTTTTGTATCTGGCCCATAAATGACCTCACAGCAAGTCAAAGAAATTCAATTGGCATTTTAATGTTATATTAACATTATTTTTTTTACTTCTTAACTCAATATGCTGGACCCACATTTAAAGCATTATAGATTGTAAGCCAGCCCATTTATTGGAGTTCTCAGAGTTCCTCTACTATTAGTAAGGCTCCTGGGAAAGGCAGGCAGAAGACACTAGGCAGCACAAAGAGTCGATTGCTCCAAGCACTTAAACACCAACCCACAGAAATGAACTCAACATGGAATACTCCATGTCTTCGCAGTATATGTGGTAAAATTTGCATCCATTTAATGATAATATAACTTCTAAAAATCACATGTGTTCTGAGAAGAGAGTGTATACTTCAGTCAACATCAGCTTAATTTCCTTTATGGATGTAGTGCCTTAAATTCTAGGGAATTCAAATGTAATCTCTGAAGAGGATCTTGAACATTAATAACTTTATTCAACTCATTTTTACAAAGGTCAAAATCAATACCTAGAGAAGTAAAGTGACTTTCTCCAGCCTGGGGTTCAGCAAATTTCTCCTATAAGGGGCCAGATATAAATATTTTAGGTTTTATGCTCAGTCAGTCTGTTGTACCTATTCAGCCCTATTGTTGTAGTATATGATATAAAATCTAAGCCAATGATCATGGTAATGTTTCATTAAAACTTTATTTACAAAAAGTGGTGGTGGTCTGGAATTGGCTTATGGGCCATAGTTTACTAAACCCAAAGCCAGGTTGGACATAGCCTCTGTTACTTGTTATATTTATCTATATATTTCTTCATTTATCTAAGATAGGAAGTAGGATGGTGGATAATTCTGCCATAGCTGATATGGCTGACTCCAAATTCAGATTGTAGTATTTTGTCTATGGGCTTAGAACTTAGCTATCTCTCCTAATTATGTCATAAGAAAACATCTTCAGTTGGAAATCAAACTTCTGCTTATGAAGAGTATCTGTGATACAGAAAATTATGATCTCTTGTAGTACTAATAGCACAACATATCTGCATTTGTAGGTTTATGGTTCCAAAATCTTAGGTGACCTAGAAATTTCATTAGTATACATGAGCCTAAGGATAGCTCTAGTCCCTGCTTCATGCATGCTACTTCCAGAGTATTCTCACAGCCTTTTGCTCACTTACTGTCACCCCATCTTTCCTAATACAGTATCTCTGCCAAATCATGTCATGGGGAAAAATTCTTTTAGAAACAAATGAGACTAGATCCTAAGGGGCTGACCCAAGTGAAGCAGAAGGGCAGGGCAGTGTTGAGTCATTCATTGAATCTTTCCAAATACATACAATTGTGCATTGATAGCACTCTGGAGATATAGAGATGAACAGTAGAGACAAGTAGAGAATTTTAAAGTAGAATGTAGGGGATATTAATTAGTGGTAATCTCTGTAAAAAAAAAAAAAAGAGAGTAATGGAATAGAGGAGGCCTATCAAGAAAGAAAAGGGGGTATGTAAAAACGAAAAACTATTCAGGAAGGCCACTCCAAGGATGTGACTTTTGGTAAAAGGCCTGCAAGATGGCAAGGAAAAAGTCTCACATGGATTTTAGTAATAAGAATCACCAGTGAAAATGTCTTGAGACAGAAACTTGTTTGGTATAAGAACAAGTGGTGGATAAGAACAAGTGTGGAGTGAGATGAGGTCACAACAGAAGGCAGGGGGTAGCTGTAACCCCTGGTCAACATGGCAGTGAGTCAGTGTCTACAAAGCAGGGAACATGCTCTGAAAGGCATGACCCATTGGCGTGCTGGATGAAAATATTGGCACTTCTATTCAAATGTGGTTTTTTTTTTTGTCTAAAAAAGTAAGAAAGAAGAAAGCTTTGCTAATTAGGTCATAGAAAGATTACCACTGGTGCCTTCTCTCAATCAGGATGGCTAAAGGTCATGAACCTGGTGTGTTACCAGAAATTTCCTGAGGGAGAGGAGTTATCAAGGGCTATGTCAGAGCACTTGGAATACATTTGTATGTTGCAATTGATATGTGCCTTGGTAAGTGAATTTCCAGATTGTATTCTTTAGTTATAACCAAGGGAACCCTCACACAACAAACACACAAATGGTTTATAAAGCTCTGTGCAAAGAAAGCAAGGGTCCAAAGTAATGCCTAGTAATGCAAGTACAAAGAAAATAGTAGAATTTACATTTCTCCTTTTCATTGTATAAGCCCTTCAATAACAACAGGTCCTGGGTAAAAGGAAATAATATTCAAATTTTACACTTTTAAAAGGGCTTGTCACACTTCACACCATGGTTTAGTATTTAGATAGGTATATACAGACATGTGAATGTATACAGACAGAGAAACAGAGCACAATAAGATCTTTTCAAAGCAATATGTACTAGAAATGTACTGCAACATTTTGTCTTAATTTACTTAAAAATGGCAGTTATTATTAGCATTATAATTCATCAATAGGTTGTTGTGATATTCAGTTTGAAAAATACTCATACACTTGGATCTAAGGAGAAATCAGCCATACATAAAAAATTCAAAATTAAGCAGTTAAAATGGATTAGTATCCATTTTGTTAACCATCAATCACACCACAAAAATATATTTCCTCCTTTAGAAACTGGCTAATGGTAGCATGAAGTCACCATGATTTGAAAAATATTTTAAATACTAAACATCTAGACTGAAAACAAATGACTACAATATTTTCAGTAATATTAAAAACTATGAGACAACATTCAGTCCATCAGTTTACTAATGGACTGAAAACATTAGGAAAAATTTTACTAATCATTATGCATGTTAAAAACATCTTTAAAGGTCCCTTAACATATTAATTCAGTACTATATGTGTGAAATTTATAAAGATAAATATACATGCACAGATATACATATACCAATATTTACACCATATTCTTTCTCTACTGTGTATTTTAGTTTTTTCATTGCTTAGACGGAAAGAACAAGCAAGAACAATTTTAGAGGAGGAAAAGTTTATTTTGGCAGTCACAATTTCAGGAGTCTCTGTCCACAGATGACCAATTCCATAACTCTGGGCCCAAAGTGAAGCAGAACAGAGTGGAGGGGCATGGAGGGGAAAAGCAGTTTAGGAAATGACAATCAAGAAGCAGAGATACAGAGCTCCACTACTAAGGGACAAAATAAAAACCCCAATGACCTACCTCATCTACCACTCTCCACTTGCCTACAGTTACCACCCAGGTAATCCACATCAATGGAATTAATATAATGATTAGGTTACAACTCTAACAATCCAATCATTTCACCTCCAAATAATTATTACATTGACCCACACATTAGTTTTTGGAAGATACCTCATATCTAAACAATAACACTGAGGTGGTATATGAACAAATATGTCTGAGTATCACTACTATAGTTCACAGATTTTATCTACCCTGAATCTTCAGCATCCTTTTGTGGATTTCTAGAATGGAGAATTCCACTTCTTCTTATTTATCCTACTACTGCTTAACTCAATGTTCTCAGTCCTTTAGTACCTGAACTATTAGCCTGGAAACTGTTAAATAAAATTTATGGGAGGCCACCAATTTGGAATGAGCTCTTGCACTAGGCCCCAAAAGACCAACCTAAAATTGAGTCACTCTTGCTAAGGTTCCACATCACCGAACTGAAATCTAAGCAGTTGATTCTTAAGATCTGACCTTCCAAGAAGTCAGTGATGATAGCCAAATTCCATTAAGCCAGCAAGATTCCATATAAAACAAAAAAACTTTGAAGTGACTAATTCACTTTTCATTACATCAGCTTTTTCTACTTACAAAACCCACCTACTCTGCTGAACTCATCAGAGTTCTTTTCTGTCTTGTAAGCTGGATGCTGTCTAGTTCATGAATGGCAAATAAAACAGTTAGATTTGCTTAAAACTTGATATGTTTAAATTTTGTTTTCTGAGAACATAACTACTAAGGTTTAGGTATAAGGTGTCCCACAAAAGCTCATGTGTGAGACAATGAAAAAAGTTTAGAGGTAAAATGATTGGGTTATGAGAGCCTTAACCTAATCAGTGCATTAATCCACTGATATGGATTAGTTGGGCTATAATTGTAGGCAATTATAGGTAGGGTGTGGGTGGAGGAGGTAGGTCACTGGGGGTGTGTCTTTGAGTGGAGAGCTAATGCACGCACATATGCTCCCCCCACCCACCTTCCTGATTGTCATGTCCTGAGCTGCTTTCCTCCTCTACACCTTTCCTCCATGATGTTCTGTCTCATCTTGGGGTCAAAGCAATGAAGTCAGCAATCTATGGACTGAGACCTTTGAAATTGTGATCTTCAAATAACTTTTTCTCCTCTAAAATTGTTGTCAGGTCCTTTGTTCACAGTGGTGAAAAAAGTTGATTAAAACAGAAATTGGTACTGAAACTGGGGCCATTTGTTGTGAACTAAACTATCCATGTGATTCAGAAGCCTTTGAAGATTTTTGGAGTTTGTGCAAAGAATTTTAGGAAGTTTATCTAAGCAAGCTGAAAAAAAAGCTTTTAGAGTGTTGTTAAGTGGAATTTAATGGGCAATTCTGGCGGGAGCTCAGAAGACTAGAATGCAGATGGGACTGTGGACAGTAAAGATTGGGCTCTTGAGAGGGAAGAAAGACTGTATTGGAAATTGGACTAGAGGACATTTATATTATGTTCTAGCAAATAAGTTGTTTACCTTTTGCCCATGTCCTGAGACTTTCAGTAAGTCTGAATTTAAGTGATGAACTAATTCATCTGACAGAAGACATCTCAAGGAAGTACAGCACTCAGGTGATGGAATAGATATTGCTGGTGGCTTTTAGACAAGTTTACTGTGATAATCAGGAGCAGAAAGCAGAGCAGAAAAACCTGAAAAACTTTGAGTGTGGCCAGAAAAGTGTGAATGAATCTGGGCCAAGGAAGTTGTGGTTGTTAAAGACATTACAACTAATAAAGAGACACTAAATATTTTATCCAGAGACAATTGGAAAGATGGCCTGATGGCATCTCAAAAATTGGCTAGACCACACACATCTCAGGCTAACAAAAAGTGTAAAAGTAAAAATTTCTTTGAAGAGAGACCATGGAGGAAATCTACTTGCACAAAGGGGGGCCTGGGAAATTGTTTTACTGTGCCCAGCCACCCTGGTACTCAGAGGCTGCTGCAACCATGGTCCCTAAAGGCTTGGCTACTGATTTGAGATGGTAGCAGACCATGAAACCAACAATGTGGTGCTGGTTCTATAGGAATACAGGATACTGGAGTTCATGGAGGCTTCTGCCAAGATTTCACAGGAGGGTCTGCGAGGCCAGACAATGTGTAGCAGGGTCTGAGTCCCTGCTGACTACCCCTGAGAGGTTGATGCATTAAGATTTGAGAAGGAAACTGACACTGTAATAGAGATCCCCGAGATGAAGAGGTGTCAGGACCACTGAACATCTGCTGAGGAAAGCTGCAGCAATGAAGCAGAAACTAGACAAGTGAGAGGACATCTGGGCTGTAACCAGCAAGGCCATAGGGACAGAACTACACAAGCCCTTCGGAGATAACATCACAATCCCATGTACCCCAGATTCAGGATGTGGAACTATAGGACTTGTTTGTGCAGCTAGATTTTGGTCTTGCTTTGGTCCCATCCCTACTTTCTATACCCTTATTTTTCCCTTGTGGAATAGAAATGTTTACTCTGTGCTCTTATATATTGGATATATGTAACTTGTTTTCCTTTAATTTTTATGGGGAAAACATCCAAGAGTTGCCTTGAATCTCAGAGGAATACTTTGGACTTGAACCTTCAGGCAATGTTGGAACTGGTAGACTAAGGTGATTCTTGAAAATAGACTAAATATATTTTGCATTGTGAGCTGAGTATGAGCTTTTTGGAATCAGTGGTGTAATGATGTGGTTTAGGTTTGACATGCCTACCAAAAGCTCATGTGTGAAAAAATGCAAAAATTTAGAGGTGAAATTATTGGGTTGTAAGGACCTTAATCTAATAAGTTAATTAATCTACTAATATGGATTAACTGAACAGTAACTGTAGGCAGGCAGGATGTGGTTGGAGGGTCTCAGTGTCTCTTTCTCTCTGTGTCTCTCTGTCTCATTGTCATGTGTTGAGCTTTTTTGCTTTTCCATATTCTTCCTCCATGAAGTTCTGACTCACCCAGGACAGAGAGCAACAGATTTGGCCATCTATGGACTGAAAACTCTTGAAACCATGATACCCAAATAAACATTTTTTACTCTAAAATTATTCTTATGGGGTTTTTAGGTCACAGCAGCAAAAAGTTGACTGAAACAACAAATTTGTGAAGTCTTCATTCCTAAGGAAATGATTAATCGACACAAGACATTATAAGACCAGGCCATATAACATTCAAAGTCTTATATGAATTGGTTCATTTTGACTCGATTTGCTCCATAAACTTGGATATACTTTCAGAAAAATTAAATGTGCAAGGGGATATGGCTTATTCTAATCATCACCCAATTATAAGTTACATAATCTTCCCTGGCTAAGAGTACTATCTGTGGAGAGAGATAAACAAACCTGGACTTGTCACATTAGATTTATGAACCTCAGCAAATATCTTTGCCTCTATGCTTCAGTTTCCATATTTATAAAATGGTGAAAATATTAACCTCTAATTAATACTGTTATAAAGAATAATTAGAAATCCATGGGATATACTTTAGCACAATACTTGGCAAAGAGTGATTATCCAGGAGCTGCTGTTGCTACTGTCATATGGTTGTTTTTGCTGTTGAGATTTAGTTCTGTGTAGTACATTTCCATATGTTACATACAACTCACATAAACATGCTTTTAAAGAACACAAGTTCACATACTTTCATGTTTATGAATATTAAAACAATGCCATCCTTATTATATTTGCTAGACAACTAAAACAATCTTTTAGCTAGATTAGCACTGCTATACTGGTCACTGTCTGTTTCATAGCCACTAGTCAACTCTCGATATGAATATAAATACTCACCTATACTTTCAAAAATGATAATGAAATGGGAGGTCAGTGTTTGGAATCTTGTATTTGATTTTTTCACTCTGTACATAAAGCCAGGTCATTAAATCAATGATTTTTTTCTCTTGGTCTCTTTTCCATCCACCTATAAGATAAATGATACCTAGTTTCAATGATCTTATTTGTACAAAATGTATAATGCATTTCAAAAGTAACAGTATAAGTTATTCATTACAAGAATCCTTCCCCTTGAATCAACACAAATGGAATCTCTTTTGATTTATCTACCCCCACTATCCTCAATTTAAATAATGATTGATTTTATGGGACTACTGGAAACAATCAGTTTTAGGACATTTTTTCATATTTTGCTGCTTAAAAACAAACATTTACTAGAGAAAATCTCATTTTACTATAGAAGAAAGCACATTTTATGGGGCTGGGGTTGTGACTAAGTGGCAGAGCACTCACCTAGCATGTGTGAGGTGATGGGTTTGATCCTCAGCACCACATAAAGATAAACGAATAAAATAAAGGTATTATGTCCAACTACAACTAAAAACATTTTTTAAAAAAACATTTTATAATAAACAAAAGTTAAGAATTCCAACAAAATCAAAGAGTTAAAAGGTCAATGGAAAGTACCCATTAAAGTTCTTTCAATTATGAAATCCATCTTTGTTCTTAGTGGAAAAGCAGATGTGTGGAAGTCTTGACATCAGTTCTATAGAATATTCCCAGAGCAACAAAAGAATGACAGGATAGTTTGTATATAAAGACAAGAGACATGAAAACTTTTGCATTTGCTAAATAATTCGTCCTGTTACTACTCGGGAGGAAACACACAATTCCCCGGAGGACACCCCAAACTTCTATTCTCCGGTTGTGCATGTAAATCAAAGCTCTGGCCCTTTCTTCCTTCCCTCCTGCTTAATGCACACACAGTCTTCACTTATTCTAGTGGACTTTGGCATCCCCTAGGTAGCTTCCTCTGACCTTGCCTCTTCTGAGTTTATAACCACTTCTTTAATGTTGCCAATGCAATGCCCTTAAAGTGCCCTCAGTCCAAAACAAAGTTCCTCTCTGTTTGCTCCCTCATTACTTCATTCTTGTTAACTTTCTGAGCAGTCTTTATTTATTTATTGCAGTTATTCCCGTAGATGTTATTTTCACAGACCCATGCAATATGTGCCATTTGCCAAGGTGACAGCATTTGTGGGAATACAGTATTCCCCTCTTCTGCCTGGCAGCCTATTGTCTCCTCCCATTAGCAACTGCAGGAAAGCCACAATCTAAAGTTGTGACAGTAACATGATATCCAAGGCAATCAATGACAAGGCCCTAAACAGAATTATATTGACACCAGAGAAAGCATGACATGAAGTTAAATAAAAGTTGAATAAAGTGTATGCTTCAACATACATTTTTATTAATAGTAAGTTGAGTAAAAATAATTTCTGGCTATCATAGCAGTTCTTTCACAAATTAGGTACAGTTCTTTCACAATTAGTTCTTTCACATAAAGCAGTACTGTAAGTTAAGAAACTATATGGCCATGCCACAATTCCTGACAAAATATATTCAAAAATACTGAAACAAAAAACTAATGGAGAAAATAATTTCTAAACTGACATGAGCATTTAAGATATTAGTACTTTTAAAGTCAAAAGCACTAAACTGGAGGCAGAAATCATTACTGTTTATTATTTTTAGTTTATGTTGAATTAACCAGTGTTAAAATACTCTGTTTTCTTAAGTTATATATAATAAATCTAATTGTGGTGATAGTTTGTAACTGAACCATGAAAATCATCTGTGTCATCTTTCCTGTAATAGGTCAAAAAATTTAAATGGCTTCACGGTACCAGCACTTAGGGTAGCCTAAGAGGTGCTATATGACTATAAGCGTCTTCATCACCCCCACCCTATCCCCAACAAATCTCCTCAAATATCCATATGATCTAAATAAAAATAGCATGCTTGCTGCAAAAAAAAAAAAAAATCCTCCAGACAAGTTCCCTAGCCAAAAGGTTGTTACCTTTAAACATTTTAGTGAGTCCAAGCCCACTAAGATGCTGACACCGAGATTAAATGTACAAGGATTTTCATTTAGTGGAAATACCTGTGTGAAAGGGAAAATGGACAGAACCAGGCAAAGCTTAGACTGTTGAATGACCCACTTTCACTTGGGTGGCAGAATCCTAGATTCCCATAATGTCTAAGAGAGGTTCTGCAAAGCTGTCAGGAAGTCCTTGAGCCAAGGTCAACCAAGAAAGGAGTCTGTGACACCTGGAATGATGATGCACTTTAGTACCACAATCATGCTAAGTCGTTTGTGGGAATGGGCATGGAAGACATGATCTCTAATGGATTCCAGAGGGCAGTAGCTGAAGCCCTTGGACAATTACTCCCTACTGTAGCAAATCAGTGAGGTACACTACTGAGGATACATACCACTCCTACACAGAAATTCCAGAGTTTATACTTGTACAATAAGTCTTAAACCTGTCATTCCTAATTTTCCCTAATTTCCACCTAATCTATGTATAAACTATGTTCTAGCACTTCCTCTTTTACTGCAAGACATTAGTCTAATTACATTGTTAGTCCTTGTATTAGCTGCACTGCTCACCATAATGCTTTTCCTCATATTATATTCTCCTTATAATATTCTTCCCATACTAAATTCTCTTTTCAAGATCCCGCCTACTTTTTAAGATCCATTTAACAAGCCAATCCCATACTAAGACGGTTCTCCTAACTTGCTCTCACCATCCACTCAACCCCTACCCTCGTAGAAAGCTTCTCCCACCTTGCAACCTTCGTGGAATTTCAGTCACATGAACATGAACACTTGGAATATTAACACTCTATACTTGCTTTAGTCATTATAAATTCTACCTCCATAGCAGACCCCAGGAGGCATTGTACCCATTTCAAATTTATATTCCTATAATATTGTACAAATAATAAATTAAATAAGCAAAAGGATAAATTAAGGAAAGACAAACTTTGGCCTGGTGAATGCTATATACCCAGGACTAAAAATAAAGCGAAATGAACTTCTTTAATTCTTACTTTCTTATTTTTGTGTTTATACTGAGTTTCTTATGAAAGAAACAAGAACTATCAAACCCAAAGTCTATTGATCCTAACATTCAAGGCAAAAACCAAAAATAAAAACCAGACTTGAGAAGAGACATCATCACTGCTGCAGTCAGAGAAATCCACATAATATAATTACCTGACACAGCAAATTGACCCAATAAGTGACTATTTTTAGAGGGATTTAAACATAAGAGCCTAATAATAAATACCACTTTGGCTATCTTCTTTTTCTCAAATCTCAGTGTCAACTTTATATTAGAGCATCTGGCTCTTATTCAGTTTTGTTAGCAAATATATATATAATGAATAAAAAGAAATAAATTTATTAAATACTATTAATTACACAAGTGTCCCATAGCAGAGAGTAGCTATTTTTTTGCATTTTATTTTTTGCATTACAATTCTTAATACACATATATACCACAATTTTTCATATCTCTGTTTGTATATAAGGTATGTTGACACTCATTTCAAGTCTTCATACATGTACTTTGTATAATGATGAGCATCACATTCCATCATCCTTGCTAATCCCCTGCCCCCTCCCNAATCCTCCCATGCTCTCCCTCCCTACCCCACTATGAGTCACCCCCCTTATATCAGAGAAAACATTCAGCATTTGTTTTTGTTGGGGGGCGGGGATTGGCTAACCTCACTTAACATTATCTTCTCCAACACCATCCATACCTGCAAATGCCATGATTTTGTTCTTTTTAAAGCAACAAATAGGCCAAGGACCTGAACAGACACTTCTCAGAAGAAGATATACAATCAATCAACAAATATATGAAAAAATGCTCACCAGCTCTAGCAATCAGAGAAATACAAATCAAAACTACTCTAAGATTTCATCTCACTTCAGTCAGAATGGCAGCTATTATGAAGACAAACAACAACAAGTGTTGGCAAAGATGTGGGGGAAAAGGTACTCTCATACATTACTGGTGGGACTGCAAATTGGTGCAGCCAATATGGAAAGCAGTATGGAGATTCCTTGGAAATCTGGGAATGGAACCACAATTTGACCCAGCTATTCCTCTTCTCAGACTATACCCAAAGGCCTTAAAAACAGCATACTACAGGGACCCAGCCACATCAATGTTTATTGCAGCACAATTCACAATAGCTAAACTGTGGAGCCAACCTAGATGTCCTTCAGTGGATGAATGGATAAAAAAATGTGGCATATATACAAAATGGAATTTTACTCAGCAGAGTAGCTATTTTTTTGCTTAAAAATAAATGCTTTGTAAATGAATTTCAACTAAATTTAATAATCTAGACTAAAAAGAAAATTTCCTACAAGATTCTGCTCTTGTGTAAATAGAGAACATTGTAGACTTTTCTTTTTTTATTGGTTGCTCAAAACATTACAATGCTCTTGACATATCATATTTCATACATTTGATTCAAGTGGGTTATGATCTCCCATTTAAACATGTACAGATTGTAGACTTTTTAATTTAAAAAAATGGTAAATGAAGACTAATCAAGGTTCATCTCCCAGGATAACAAAGAATTTGAGATTTGTATAAAATGCTTAAAATTCATTCCACCTCACTTTCAGCAGTGAAAGAACCATCTATTCTTTTTTTTATTGATTATTTTTACTTACACATGACAGTAGTAAACATTTTGACATAATTATAAAAGCATGGAATATATCTTGTTCTAAATCAGTCCCTAGTACCTTTCCTTCCCTTCCCTACTCCTACTGCCTGATCTCTCCCTTCTATTGATCATTCTGCCACTTACCCATAATTATTTTTTAATGAATTTCTTATAGATGTACATGATGGTGAGATTACCTGGGGTATAGTCATATATGTACATAGGAAAGGTATGTCATATTAATTCCACTGTCTTTCATTGTCCCATCCCCCCTAGGAACTGTCATTCTTAACTTGGTTTAGGAAAAATCCAAACTGACATACTAAACTTTTTTCTCTTTTATGAGTTCATTTGTAGTCTAGTTTCAAGAACTTCATAAATTGTTTCCAAGGCAGTCACAGTTTTCTCCAAAGCAATTCATCTCTTTTAAATATCATTAAAGTGTGATTGGCTGCAGAGTCCTCAGGAAGCTGACACCCAGAGGGAGAAAAAACAATATTAATAGTCAGGTGCCAACTGGCTCTAAGTTGGCAATTCCCTTTCCTGGAGAAACCAAGTTCCAAAGGGGATTTGATGAAAATCAAAAGATATTCTGTAGCACCAAATTTCTGCTTTAAGTATGGGGATTCCTCCAAAAACTTGAAATTGAACTACCATTTGACTCAGTTATCCCATTCCTCTGCATATACCCAAAGGACTTAAAAGCAGCATACTACAGTGACATAGTCACATCAATGTTCATAGCAACTCAACTCATAATATGCTAAGCTATTGAACCAACCTAGGTGCCCTTCAATAGATGAATGGATAAAAGAAATGTGGTACATATACATGATGGGATATCACTCAGCCATATAGAAGAATGAAATTATGGTATTTGCCAGTAAATGGATGGAATTAGACACTATCATGCTAAGTGAAATGAGCCAATCCCCCAAAACCAAAGGCCAAATGTTCTCTCTGATATGCAGATGCTCACTTATAATAAGCAGGAGGGAAGGAGGAGTGGAGATCCACCAGATTTGACAGGAGGAAATGGGGGAAGGGAAGGGAGATGGGAATGGGAAAGACAGTAGAATGAATTGAACATAACTTTCCTACATTCATAAAAGGATACACAACTAGTGTAACTCCACATCACGTACAATCTCAAGAATGGAAAGTTATACTCCATGTACTAATGATGTGTCAAAATACATTCTACTGTCATGTATAACTAAAAAGAATAAATAAAAAACTCTACTTCAATTGGGCATGGTGATACACACCTGTAATCCCAGCAGCTCCAGAGGCTAAGAGGCAGGAGGATCATGAGTTCAAGGTCAGCCTCAGCAACTTATCAAGACCCTAAGCAACTCTATGAGACTCTGTTTTTAAATAAAAAATAAAACAGGGCTGAAGATGTGGCTCAGTGGTTAAGTGCCCCTGTGTTCAATCCCTTGTACGTCCCCCCAAAAAAATTCTGTTTGACAAGGGATGGATCAAAATTGCAATCACAACTTCATATCATGGAGTAGCTTTGATCAGAGTCCAGATACACCGTGGAAGAAACTGAACTGCAGGCTAAGATCCCATAGAAAACCCTTAACCAAGCATTTCCTTTCCTTGAACATCAATCAAAAAGGTGATTACTCTAAGACATAGTAACAATATGCCATAAGTTTACTTAGAATAAGATAGGGAGCCAAGAACCACAACAACCTACTCTCAAGGAGAGACCAATACCTTTAGAAACCAATCTTTTCTAAATATATGCCTATTATCCTAGATGTGAATTGCTGTGTCAAATGTATTATTCATTTTATATTGCCCCAAAGGGCACCCTTATTGCATATAAATGATAATTTGACTCACTTAAGTCAAAATAATACTTGGAAGTTTAAAACAAGCAAGGTAAAAGTTAAGCCAAGTTAGTAAAAGTGACAATCCAAATCATCAAGTATAAAGGGTCAAATAAGCATATCCAACAATAGGAAAAGGGCAGAAGGACATAGACTGAGTGAAATGTAAGGATACAAGAATTAAGCTTTTTATCTGAAGTGGCAATAGCAGTTGCTATTGAATGGATGGTAGGAGCAAGAGTTATAAGTACAATCTTGGTGTTAGATTACCAAGTCAGCTCTATGGGAAACTAAAATGATAATCCAAAAAGTGAAACTCTTAAAATATGAGAAGAAAACCAGTGCAGTAATTCCTCCCTGACCTAAAGCTTCAATGATATTTCTAAAATAGTGGTAAAACAATCAAACTATCAAAACAATCTAGCTTCTAAAACATGAAAGGGGGAAACACAATTAGCCAAAAGGCTTTCCTTAATTCTTGCAAAATGGAAGAATTCTATTGTTTTAATATGGTTTGTGTCTTTTGTTGTTGTTTGCTTGTTTTTTTGTATCTGGGATTGAAACTCAGGGGCATTCAACCACTGAGCCACATCCCCAGCCCTATTTTGTATTTTATTTAGAGACAGGGTCTCACTGAGTTGCTCAGTGCCTCACTTTTTCTGAGGCTGGCTTTCAACTCGTGATCCTCCTGTTTCAGCCTCCCGAGCCACTGGGATTACAGGTGTGCACCACCACACCTGGCTCTAATATGGTTTTTATTATATTTTTAAATTATCTTAGGAATTGTCTGCCTTATCTTAAGATTCTATGATTAACTCCAATTTTGAAAGAACAAAGCTAAATATGTTTATAGAATTTCATCATTTAAAAATCTGAAATTCATTTTCAATACTATATAATGAAGTTTCAGAACACTGCATAATGCTGGGCTTAACTGCTTTGTATTGTTTGCTTTTAGCTATAACGACAACTTTATATTTCAAAGAATAATGGAAACACCATTTGACCCAGCTATTCCTCTTCTAGGACTATACCCAAGGGACCTAAAAACAGTATACAACAGGGACACAGCCACATCAATGTTTATAGCAACACAATTCACAATAGCTAGACTGTGGAGCCAACCTATATGCCCTTCAATGGATGAATGGATTTAAAAAAATGTGGCATTTATACACAATGGAATATTACTCAGCACTAAAAAATAATAAGATCATGGCATTTGCAAGGAAATGGATGGCATTAGAGCAGATTATGCTAAGTGAAGTTAGCCAATCCCCAAAAAAAACAAATGTCGAATGTCTTCTCTGATATAAGGGGGAGTGACTCAAAATGGGGTAGGAAGGAAGAGCATGGGAAGAAGATTATCTCTAGATAGAGAAGTGAGGTGGGAAGGAAAGGGAGGTAGAAGGGGAATTGCATGGTGGAAGGAGACCCTCATCATTATATAAAATACATGTATGAAGATGTGAATTTGGTGTCAACATATCTTGTATACAGAGATACGATAAATTGTGGTATAAAGGTGTATTAAGAATTGTAAGGCAATAATAATAATAATAGGTCAGGAAGATGGCGGAGAAGGGAGTGCATCACCCCCGTGTACCGCGTCACTGTGCAGGAGAATGACGAGTTAGAACGGTTAAAAGCTATCTTGTTAGGAATTTCCAGCAAAATTGGGGTGCTCCAAAACCTAGAGGAAGGATTTCCATCGCACGAGGATCAGCTACGGGGGCTCAAATGCGAGCGATTTGTCCGCACGGAGGGTCAAGCTGCTTATTCAGCAAATCACCCCGCTGCTAGAGACTGCAGGTGAGCGCCAGGGAACAACGAGGTAGCGACGCAAAGATACGGAGTTGCGGATTCTGCGGGCTCCTGCCGGCTGTGCCCTCACTGTGCTCAGTGCTGAATTCTGGGTTTGAGACGGGGGAAGGAAGCGGTCCA
>NW_026000249.1:2009409-2030532 GCF_001458135.2 Marmota marmota marmota | reverse complement strand
GCTGTTTATGTGTAATTTACTAAATATGTATAGGTCAATGTTTCGAGGCGTTATATAGTGCTACCAAGACCTTAACTTCCACCAAATATTCCAGACCATTCTCCTGTTAATATCCCTCGTCAGTAGAGCAACACTCCAAGGTTGCCAAGAGATACTAACCTCAATACCATCACACCATTCGACCTAAATATAAGTCCCAAGACCAAACCGCAGATCGCTATATGCCATCAGAACCCGTACACAGTTTAGGAAATGAATGAATCTACATTAAAGTGCAACAAAGCTCATCATCTGTAGTCATAGTCTCCCATCACAAAAGAGAAACCCCAGAGACACACAAAACCAAATAAATTTATAGGAGTAAACAGTAACTTAGCAGTCAAACAGAGCAAGAAGTAACATAAGCAACATGAAAAAGCAAGGAACAAAAGGAGTACAAACAATGCAGGACAGCTTAAATATACAGGAGGACATAGAGCCATCAGAAAAATGGCCAAATAAAGAACTCAAAAATACTTTAGACAGATGGAACGGAATCTTAGAGAGGATATGAGACAGCAAATTCAAACATTGAAAGAACTCATTGAAAATGAAATACACAAGCAAATAAAAGAAGCAAACGAGCATCTTTATCAGGAGATAGAGATTATAAAAAAAACTCAAACAATAATTTTAGAAATGAAGGAAACTATAACCCAAATTAAAAACTCAATTGAGAGTATCTCCAACAGAGTGGAGCAAGTAGAAGCCAGAACGTCAGATAATGAAGACAAAATATATCATCTTGAAAAGAGTCTAGCCAACTCAGGAAGGCAGGTAAAAAATCATGAGAAAAACATCCAAGAGATATGGGATAATTTAAAAAAAACAAATTTAAGAGTCATTGGGATAGAGGAAGGCATAGAGATTCAAACCAAGGGAATGGACAACCTGTTGAATGAAATAATTATAGAAAACTTTCCAGACATAAAAAAGGAAATGGATGTACAAATTATAGATGCATACAGGACACTGAGCATNAAATCGTTGACAATACTAGTAAGAGTAGAGAACTGACTTACTAAGAGTTTACATAAAAATCATCAAAGCATTTTATTGAATTGAAGGTCAATATAAATTATCAGGGTACACTGATAGAAGAAAAGTGTTCAGAAAGGTTGAGTGCACCACTGCACTCTGTCTCAGTAGAATATTTGAAGTACTATTTTCAATTCTGTGTTCAATGTTTGAATAACATTATTGTCTAAATGCATGTTGAGGATAAAGTGATTAACATAATGAAATCATCTGAATAATTTTTGAAGGGATCCTGCAGGGTTAGTATAAGGAATCTAAGATTTGGGAGAGTTTTGGGGAAAATATTGTCTTCAACAATTTTTACAGCTATCATGTCAATTTTCACATATTATTATATGTTGAGTCTTTGACCTCTTAAAAACTAATGAAAATTTTTACATTACAAATAATATATTCAGTGAAAGAGAGAAACTTAAACAGAAACCACATCCTGAAACCATAGGATCAAAGGACAAAGTACATTAAATTTTAAAGATTCACAAACTATTGTAAACTTACATCTTTAAGGAGAAAAACTGGAGAAATAACCCGCTCGATTTTGTCTTAGTTCATTATGTCTTTAATATATCTGCCTGTTTAAAAAGTAATTGTACTTGAGCCTAGTTCAATTGCAGAGAACCTGAAAACAAATAAACAAAAACTCTGATACACTGTTGGTGAAAATGTAAATTAGTGTAAACATTATGAATAACACTATGTAAATTCTTCAAAAAATTAAAAATTTAAAATATTTGAGAGGTTCTAAAAATAACCAGTATGACACAGCATAGCACTTCAAGGATAATCAGCTTATTTTAATTTTGCTGAAAGGGAGAAAGGGACAAAGAAAGAGAGAAAGAGAAAAAGAAAGAAAGAGAAAGAGAAAAAGAGGAAGGAGAGAGAGAAAGTGAGAGAAAGGGACAGAAAAGGGAGAGACGAGAAAGAAAGGGAAAAGAATAGAAGAAGGAGAGGGAAGGGAAGGGGAGGGGAGGGGGGATAGCAGAGGTTAGGAAAGGCAGCAGAATACAACATACACTAGTATGGCAGTAGGTGAACAAGTGGATGTGCAACCGATGTGAACCTGCATTATGTATAAAGGGTAAAAATGGGAGTTCATAATCCACTTGAATCAAATGTATGAAATATGATATGTCAAGAACTTTGTAATGTTTTGAACAACTAATAAAAAAAAGAAAAAAAAAACTACAGTGAGATATCATCTCGATCTGATAAGATTGCCAATTATAAGAATACAAGAAATAAATGTTGGTGAGAATGTGAGGGAAAAGGTACATTCATACATTGCTGGTGGGAATGCAAATTGGTACAACCACTCTGGAAAGCAATATGGAAATTCCTCAGAAAACTTGGAATGGAACAACCATTTGACCCAGTTATCTCAGTCCTTTGATTTATACCCAAAGTACTTAAAATCAGCATACTACAGTGACACAGACCCATCAATGTTTACAGCAGCTTAATTCACAATAGATAAACTATGAAACCCACCTAGGTGCCCTTCAATGGATGAATGGATAAATAAAAAGTGGACATATACAATGAAATATTACTCAGCCATAAAGAAGAATGAATTTATGGTATTTTTTGATAAATGGATAAAGCTGGAGAATATCACACTAAGTAAAATACACCAATCCCAAAGAATCAAAGGCCAAATGTTCTCTCTGATATGGAGATGCTAATTCACAATAAAGGGGAGGAGTGAGGAAGAATAGAGGTACTTTGAATTAGACAGAAGGGAATGAAGGGAGGAGAGGGGATATGGAGGTAGGAAGGTAGAAGGAATCAGACATTATTACTCTATGAGCATATATGATTACAAAACCAGTTTGATTCTACATCATCTACAACCAGAAGAATGAGAAGTTATACTGTTTATGTATGATGTGCTAAAAAATCATTATACTGTCATGTATAACTAATTATAATAAAAAAGTGAAGTTAAAAAAAATAATAATAGAGCTCATATAAAAATAAATAAAAATAAAATAAAACATAAAAAATAAATAAAAACTGAAATTCTGGGTAATTCTGACCTTGTCTGCAAGTATAGTTCTTCCCATGTGAAGTAAATGAATAGTTTTTAATTAAATAAATGTCAAATAGTTCAGTTCATGCATAAGAATGGTCTCAACAATTCTTTCCTATCTACACAAATGTTGAATAACATAGCAAGAAAACAAATAATATCTTCACACCTGCAACTGTTTAGTAGAGCTCAGGATAGAAAAAAATAAATTTTGGCAGCTCCATTTTTAAGGATTTCTGCAAGTATAATATCTGCTTTCTTAATTTGCATCATAAATGCATCTTTCTGTTAAATTTACCCTAGTCAGGAAAATAGGAAGAAATCTCCTTTACACAAGAATACCATGAACTGATTCCAAATGCATTTCACAAGATACTTTTTAGTTAGAATCAACTTCTCCATTCTCTAAGAGTTTTCATACTTCATATTAAGATTTCCTTTAATGTACACATGGATCATTTCTACAGGATAGACTATAGACAATGCCACAAAACAAGTCCCAGTTAATTTGAAAAGATTGAAATTATTCAAAATATATTTTCTCACCATAGACTCTGAGAAATTAAAGGATAGTCCATATTACTGATAGAGCCTGCTGCTTCCCTTGATGAACACAATTCCGAAATAGAACACTGGACTGGGTGGCCTGGATGATATATTAAGCATAAAAAGGCTACACAGGAATATCCCAACCCTCACCCCACCTACCATCCATGTTCCACTCTAATGGGCTGGACTCCAATCTTTAGCTAAAGGTCAGTGAAGAAGTAAGTTTTGCCACTGGACCAAAGTAAACACTCTTTTCTTAGTTATATGAGAAAAGAATTAATTAATTTCCTTGTGATAAAAAATAGAAATTTAAATAGAACCCCACTCTATCTTCTAGAGGTTTATTTTTGGTATATATTTATTCCTAAATTACTGTAGGTAAACTGCATAAAATTCACATACCAGGGTAGGAGTTTAATCGTTCCTCAAAAGGTATATTGCCATCATACCCAAGCTAAAGTCAAGTACTTCCCTAGATCCTTTGTCAACAAAATTCATATATCAAAAGTTAAAAATTCATTTCCTAGTTCTTTGTCCTAAAAAAAAAACATGTAAAAATACACATAGCCTAGTTTCTCTGAGGGAGATAGTTAGCATCAACCTAAGTGGAATCAAAATTACATTGTGGTGGATAGAGGAAGATGGCGGCGAGGGGAGTGCATTGCCCCCGTGTGCTGCTTCACTGTGTGGGAGTATGACAAGTCAGGACGGCTAAAGGATATCTTGTTAGGAATTTCCAGCAATAGTGGGGTGCTCCGGAACCTGGAGGAAGGATTTCCATCACACGAGGATCGGCTACGGGGACTCAAACGCGAGAGGTTTGTCGCACGGAGGGTAACACTGCTTATTCAGCAAACCGCCCCATGGCTAGAGTCTGCAGCGCGCGCTGGGAAACGAGGAGATAGCGACACAGGGATACAGCGCTGCAGTTTCTGCCAGCCGTGCAAGCACCATACTCAGGGCTGAATTCTGGGTTCGAGACGGGGGAAGGAAGCGGTCCATCTCGGTTCTCCACACCAGTCAGACCACAGAGGAGGCCAGCAGCCACCATGTTGGAAAGCTGACGTCACCTTCCCTGTTTTCGACTGACGGCAGCTCATTCAGCCATAGAACAGGTAATTTCAGGCTGCCATTCGCCTGCGGCTTGCAGACAGATNTATAGTTGTGTGATTTTTTTTCCTTCAGTCAGTTCATGTGATGGATTAGGATTAATTATTTTTGGATGTTGACTCAGCATTGCACACCTGGAATAAATCTCACTTGATTATATTGTGTAATTTTTTCATATGTTGTTGAATTCAATTAGCTAATTTTGGGGGGGAGGATTTTTACATTTCTGTTCATGAGACACAGTGTGTGTCTGTGAGCTGGCTTAGGGATTCAAATAATTCTGGCATTATGAGTTAAGAAGCATTCTTACAATTTCCATCTACTGGAAGAAATTGTAAGAGAATTGACAAATTTCTTCCTTAAATATTTAGTAGATATTTGATAAGTATTTGGTAGATATTAAATATTCACCAGTGAACACATTGATTCCTGATAATTACTCTTTTGGAAGATTATTATTAATTCAATTTATTTAACAGATAGAGAGGCCTATTCAAATTGTCTCTTCCTCCTCTTCCTCCTCCTGCTTCTTCTACTTTTTGTCTTCTTCCTCCTCTTTCCAAGGTTGAACCCAGGGATGATTAACCATTGAGCCACATTCCCAGCCCTTTTTATTTTTTATTTTGAGACAGGGTCTCACTAAGTTGCAGGGCCTCGATAAGTTGCTGAGACTGGTTTTGACCTTGTGATCCTCCTACCTCAGCCCCCCGAGCTGCTGGGATTACAGGCATTCACCAGCATGTCTGGATATTTCTTCTTGCATGAGTTTTGGAGGATTATGTCTTTCAGGGAATTGGTATATTTCATCTAAGTTATCAAATTTGTGGGCATAGAGTTTTCACAGAATTCCTTTATTATTCTTAATTATTAATGTCTGTGAGATCTTAGGTGATGTCCTTTTCATCATTTCTGATAAAGAACTAATTTGTCTCTTCTCTCTTTTTTTATTAGAGGCTTATCAATTTTATTGGGCTTTTCAGAGAACGAGTTTTTGGTTTCATTGATTTTCTGTTTGCAATTCTGATTTCTGTTCTAATATTGATTATTTATTCTCTTTGCTTATAATGGATTTAATTTGCTCTTATATTTCTAGTTTCCTAAGATGGAAGCTTAGACGATTTATTTTAGATATTTCTTCTTTTCTACTATAAGCATTAAATGCTACGAATTACCCTCTAAGCATGTTTTCATTGCATTCCACAGATTTTGATAAGTTTTGTTTTCATTTAATCCAAAATATTTAAAAATTTCTCTTGAGATTTCCTCTTTGGTTCATGTCTTATTTAAAAGTTTATTTTTAATCTTCCCATATCTGTTATTGATTTCTAGTTCAGCTCCATGTTGTCTGAGAGGCTACACTGAGTGATTTATTTCCCTTAAATTTGTCAAGACATGTTTGATGGCCCAGAATGTAAGGTAAGTGAATGTGCCAGTGAACTTGAAAGTAATTTATGTTCAGGTGGATGAAATAATCTGTAGAGGTCAATTATTTCCAATTTTTTTTAATGGTGCCATTGAATTCAAATGTGTCCTTATTGATTTTCTGCTTGTTGTATCTATTACTGAGACAGGGATGTTGAATCTTCAACTATAATAGTAGGTTCATCTATTCTTGAAGTTCAATCACTTTTTGCCTTATGTATTTTGATGGTATGTTGTTGGGTACTTATACATTGAAAATTGTATGTCATTTTGGAACATTGACTTTTTATTATTATGTAATATCCTTCTTTATCCCTGATAATTTTTCTTCCTCTGTTGTTTGTTCTGTGTGACCATAGCTTCTATAGCTTTATTTTCATAGTGTTAGTATGATATATCTTTCTCCATCCTTTTATTTTAAAAAATCTCAAATTTTGGTAAAGAGTACAACATAAAATTTACCATCATAACCACATTTGTTTTTCCATTCATTCATCGATGGATATTTTGTTTGTTTTCACCTGTATTTGCTATTATGAATAATGCTGTTATGAACATGATTCCATAACTAGCTTTTCAAAATCTTGCTGTCATTATTTTGGATATATATTCAGAAGTGGGTTTGCTGAATCATTTTTGAAAATTCAATTTTTTTGATAATTCTATTAATTTTTTGAGAGCCCACTATACCGTTTTCCAGAGCAGCAATATCACTTCATATTTTGCCAAGAGTGCATAAGGTCTCCAGTTTCTCATCCATATCTGTTTATTTTGTCTTTTTTGTTTTTGATACATAATGGGTACAAGGTGGTATCTCATTTTGGCTTTGATTTGTGTTCATCTAATGATTAGTTGATGGTGAACATCTTTTCATATACTTTTATATTGTATATCAACTTTGGAAAAAAGTCTTTTCATTTGGCCATTTCAAATTATTTTTTTGTGGTTGAGTTGTAGAAGTTCTTTATACATTGTGGCGATTTACCCTTTATACTACAAACGATTTGCAAATATTTACTTCCATTCTTTTCTTTTGATGCATAGAAATTTTTAAGCATGGTGGAGTGCCATTTGTCTATTTTTAACACATTTGTTGCATTCGATTTTGATGTCATACCCAGAACATCATTGGCAAACTTATCTATCCTTTTACTTTTAATTTATGTGCTTTTGTATTAAAGTAAGTTTTTGTAGATTACATACAGTTCAGTCTTGTTTTATGGTCCATGCTGACAACTTCTGTTTTTAGTTGGTTATTTAGACCAGTCATGTTTAATGTGATTATTCATACAGTAGTCACCCCTTATCCACGAAGGGTATGCTCCAAGACACATGGACACATTTACAGGTGAACACACAGATAGTACTAAACTCTACATAGATATTATGTTTCTTCTATACAAACATGCATATACTAAAGCTTAACTTATCAATTTGGCACAGTAAGAGATTAACAACAGCTAATAGTAAAATATAATAATTATAATAACGTGTTGCAAAAAAGTAATGTATATGTTGTCCACTTTTGCCATTAGTTCCTTTAGCATATGCAGGTGTAGTTAATTTAATTTAAATTGTTGGTCTGACAATTCCAAAACCCTTGACGTAGCAATATGGTTCTGATCCTTCCTGTTTCTTCAAGCTGTCTTGTTTTGCCTTGTAGTATGCCTTGTAATTTTGTTTTGTTGAAAGTACTGGGCAGAAGGAACTGTGCTAACTAGGCCTTTACAGATTTGGTGGCCAGATGTCACACCATCCTATGATCAGGTGCTTGTGGGGGTTGCTCCAGAGATTCCCCCATGGCTACATAATTTACAAGCAATAAAATACATGGGTCTTAAGTGTTATACTGGATAACTTTTGACAATGTATCCACTCACATTTTATTATCAGATTTTGAGATATTGTCCATCATTTGAAAAAAATAGGGATAAAATTCACATCACTATTTTGAAATGTATAATTCATGGTTTTTAATATATTCAAAAAGCTGTGCAATCATCCCAACTGATATTTCCAGAGCATTTCTATTATCCCCAAAGAAACCCCATATTCATAAGGAGTCACTTTCCATTGCCTTCCCCCCAACCATCAGCCACTGATCTGCTCTGTCTCTGTGGGTTTTCCTGTTCTGGAAACCACACAGCACACAGCCTCTGCGTCTGGCTTCTTTCACTTAATGTCATGTTTTCAAAGTGCCTCTGTGTTCCACCATGGATCTGCACTTCAGTCTTTTATTGGTTGAATCATATTCCCTTGAACGCCAGATACCACCTTTTATTTATCCATTTATCGATTGATGAACATTAATTTTCTCCCCCAGTTTTTGACGATTACTAACAATGCTGCCATGTGTATTTTGCACACAAATTTTTATGTCCATGTGTCCTCATAGGATTGGAATTGGTAGGAACATGGTAACTGTCTGTGATTTATTCTTTGAAGGAACTTACAGACTATTTTCCAAAGTGGTTGCACCATTTGACATTCTAGTCAGCAGTATGTGAAGGCTACAATTTCTCCTCATCTCTCCAACCCTGGTTCCATCCAGGACAGTGGGAAGGAAGGGAAAGAAATGAGGGGTTGGAGGGAGAAGGAGAAGAAAAAAGAGAGAAAAAATATCCAGATTGGGAAGGGAGAATACAACTTTCTCTACTCAAAAGTAACATGATTCTGTGTAGTCACACGCCACATATTTTTATCAATGATGAACCAGGTGTATAACGGTGGTCCCAAAAGATTATAATGAGGCGGAAAAATTCTGATACCTTGTGATATCCTAGCCATCGGTACATCTGGACCTATCAGACCTTTAATGCAGTTTCGTTGAGCCTCAGTCTTAGAATCCATATCTCAAATTTTATTCCCAAAGGGACTGACTCTGGCCACTGTCCTCTCTGGCTTGGGCTCGAGGCTGTTCCCTTTCAGAATGCTCGTTTTCTTCTGTCTTCACTTTTGGCTGTCTTGGGATGAGATCCTTGCATGACACTCCCTTGGCCAACCCTAAGCTCTAACCCTTGTCCCTCCAGATGGGTTGGGACTGGAACAGACGAGCCTCTCAGCCACTGAAATCTATGACTGTTTCTTTTGGCATCAGGGAAGATCTTGGTGGTGGTTAAGGAGAAGATGCTTACGCGGAGGGGTGTGATCATGAGGATGTTCACGTGTGAGACATGCGCACGGTTCTGAGTGAGTTGTAAGGGAATAGAGAGAACTGGCTAATGACCAGGCAGATAAGGAAGCTGTGGGATTTTAGCAGGGTGGGGTTATTTTTAAAAATGAGGTTATAGTCAGGCATCACTTTGCAGCTTATTTTGATAACGTTTAAATTAGAGGGGATGCAGTAGGTGTTATATGCATACATGTTAGCAACACATTTCAAACAATGTTTGAAAATTTTACTAGCAAAATTGAAGATGGCTTGGAATTAGAAAGAATCACATGGCTTGCAATCTGCTTTAAAGACTGTAAATTGCAAATGGTATTGTTGAGTACTTGGCTGAGACTTTTTTTTTTTTTTTAAATTCGGTCTTTTTAGGCATACGTGTCAGTAAAGTGTTTTTTTTTTTTAACATATTATACATATATGGAGTATAACTTATTCAAATTGGGGTCCCGTTCTTGTGGTGGAACATAATGTGGAGTTTCACTGATTGTGTATTCGTATATGAACATAGGAAAATTGTGTCTGATTCATTCCATTATTTTTCCTATTTCTATCCCACCTCCCTTCCCTTCATCCTCCTTTGTAAAATCCAATGAATTTCTTGAGAAGTTTAACAGAGATTTTAGAGTTTGTAAATAATTGCTGGAGTCTTTATATATTTTTTGTGGTACCGGGGATTGAACCAGGGGTGTTACATCCCCAGCCCATTTTATTTTTTATTTTGAGACAGGGTCCACTGAGTTGTGGAGACTGGCCTTGAACTTGTGATCTTCCTGCCTCAGTCTCCGGAGTTAGCTGAGATTACAGGAGTGTGCCTTCAAGCCTAGCTGGAATCTATAATTCTTAAGAAAGTATCTAGGAATTTCAAGAGTTTCTGAGCAGAATATTGGTGGGGGTGGGGTGGGGGGAAGAAATTCTGTTTTCTTGGAGACCTTCCAGTGCTGAGAGAGCTGACCTCCCAACACCCTGTCAGGAAGGGACAGTCCTTCATGGAACTGGACATTTTATGTTTAGCTGTGGCAACCAGCATGGGCCTAAGAGTTGTTCCCTAAGAACTAATTCTTGGGGCTGAGGTTGTGGCTCTTGGGTAGCATGTATGAGGCTCTGGGTTCAATCCTCAGCACCACATAAAAATAAATAAATAAAATGAAGGTATTGTGAGCAATATATATATATATATATATATATATATATATATATGAATTAATGAGAGAGAGAAAAAAACAGAAAGATATAGAGAAAAAAACAGAGGAAAAATTTTTGGATAAAAAATGAACCAACCACTCAGAGATCTTTGGGAAAGTATCAAACATAAGATTTCAGGAAGGAGAGAAAAGGACAAATAAAAATAATAGCTAAAATCTTCCAACACTTGATTTAAAATATTAATTTATAGATGCAATAGCTCAACAAGTCCCAAGTCAGAAAAAAAGTAAATTCATAACTAGACAAAAATGTGGCAAAAGGAAAACTAATCACAATATATAAATTACATGATTAACAGCTAATTCCTAATCAGAAAGTTTTAGGGTTCTACAGAGAAACATAACCAATAGGATAATTTCAAGATCTGCAGTAAGCAAACTGGCACCAATATGTGATTCTAGTCTAAGTCCCAAAGCCTGAGAACCAGGAGAGTTGATGGTGTAAGCTCAAATTTAAAAACTAGCAGACTCAAGATACAGAATACTGATGTCTCAGTTCAAGTTACTAATGTTCCATCTCAAGCAGTCAGGCAAAAGGAATTCTCATTTATTTCGCCTTTTTGTTCTATTCAGGTCTTCAATTGATTGAATGAGACCCACCCATACTGAGAAGCACAATCTGCTAATTCAAATGTTAATTTCACCCAGAAACATAACCAAGGTAATGTCTGCCTAAATGTCTGGGCACCTCATGGTTCAGTCAAATTGACACTTGAAATTAACCATCAGAGCATTCATGTTGTTGAAAAGAGATAAAACAATATGAACCAAAAAGTCTACATTCAGAGTAATTGTCCTCCAAAAATGAAGGTGAAATTTAAAAAATTCTTGGATAAACAATGATAGAATTCATGGCTACCATGCCTGTTTAATAAGAAATATTAAATAAAATCCTTTGGCTGAAAGGAAGTAACATCAGATCATAGGTAAAATCCACACAGAGAAATGAAGAACATGAGAAATACTAAATATATGGGTAAGCATAAAAGTCTCTATAAGTATTATTTCTTCTTATTTCTCCTCTAAACTTTTTTAAAAGACATAAGAAACATTATAACACTATTTTTTAGGATTTATAGCATATAGAGTTACAATATGTGACAATAATAGTAAAAAAAGAAGATATACTGGAAAAAAATTTCTACATTAAAGAAAAAACTGCATTAATCTTCACATACTCTTTGAGAATAGAAAGAAGTAGCCAAAACTTCCCAATTTACTCTATGAAGCCAAAATCAAAGCCAAAAAAAAAGATACCACAAAAAAAGAAAAATACAAACCAATATCCTTGGTGAACATAGGTGGAAAATCCTTCACAAAAAATATAACCAAATCAAATTCAGCAACATGTAAAATGGATCATGCAAGCTGACCAAATGGAATACATCCTAGAAATGCAAGATATATTTAACATACTGGAAATAAAAGAATTCAATTCATTATAATTATAAAGGACAAAAGCCCTGTGATCATTTCAATGGAAGTAGAAGAAGCATTTAACCAAATCTGCCACTCATGATAAAAATTCTAAGTAAAATAAGAATAGAAAGGAACTTCCTCACCTAAGAAAGGGCACACACACACACAAAAATCCTATAGTTAAAGTGATACTTAGTTTAAGACTGAACATAAAGCACACACACCCTTGACATTTTTACTTAAGAGTGTACTAGAGATTTTAGTCAAGGTAAAAGAGCTAAAAGAGAGTGAGAGAGAAAGAAAGCACATATGCAGATTAGACATACATTTATCTTAAGATTACACAATTCCACATGTAAAAAAAATTCCAAGGACTATGCAAAAATCTATTAGAGCTGGTAAGCAAATTTAGCAACTTTATAAAATACATGGTCAATATAGAAAAATCAATTGTTTCACTGTATATTTGCAATAAATAATATGAAAATGAAGTTAAGAAAACATCCATCTGTGAGAGCATCTAAAAGAATAAATATTTTAGGAATAAGCTTAACAAAAGAAGTGTAATATTTGTACATTGAAACTTTGAAATACTGCTCAGAAAATTAGAGAAAAATATAAACAAAGGAATAGCATTCCTTATTCATGAACTGAAAGACTCAGTATTATTAAAATGACATTTTCCTGAAACCCATCTATTATTCAATACAATCCCTATAAAACTCTCAGCAGAGTATATTTTAGAATTTGACAAAATGATTGTAAAATTTATGTGGAAATGCAAAAGACCACAAGAGGTAAACATATTTTTGAAAAAAGAAGAAAGTGTTGAAGCATACCATCCAATTTCAAAATTTATTGTAAAGCTACAGTAAGCTACACAATTTGAGAGTGGCATAATGATAGGCATAGAGATCAATGGAAGAGAATTGAGAAACCAGAAATAAACCTTTTCATTTATGGTCAATTTACTTTCAACAAAGATACCATGACAATTCAATGAGAAAAAAATAGCTTTTCAACAAATTGTGCTGAGACAATTAGGAATTAGTTTCCAAAAAAAAAAAGAAAAGAATTTAGAGGCTTACTTTGTACCATACATAAGAATTAGCTCATATTGTATCCCAGTCTTAAATGTAATAGCTAAAACTATAATACTTCTAGAAGAAAACAAAAAAAAAACACTCTTAATGAACTTTAACAAGTAAGTAAATGAAATAATTATAACAACCTTACTAATTAGGGAAAAAAAACAAACAAAACAAGTAGATACCATTGCACACATTAAAATTTACTACAAAAAAAAAAACAGTATCAGAGAGATCCAACATGGCGGCAAGTGCTAGAGATCAATTCTGTGACCTCTTCAGCTGCGCAGGCAAAGGGAGTCTTAAACTGACTGAATGCTGTTTGCTCAGGATCACTTGGCAATGCTGGGCTGAAGTGGACCTGGGGCGAGCAGTTTGCGCCCTTCAGAACCCACACCAAGCCCGGAGCAGGTGAATTCAGGCTCCCCGCACGCAGTTTCTGGCTGATTGTCTGCGTCTCGCCGCCAAACCGCTGTGATTCAGCGCTACAGATGCTCCCGCGGAATAGAGAAACAACTCTTCGGTGCCTTCATGAAACTTTGAGGTGATACCAACCGAGCCTTCATAGGCAGCAGGCCCAGAATTAAGACGGGACCTGGGAGAGCTGGACCAGACCCACCCTTTGCATTGGACACCCAGCAAAGGGAATGAACGGCCGCTCTTCGCATTGGACACCATCATGGCAGAGAACTGACGTCATCGGCAAAGGGGATAGCTTCATTGAAACCGGCGACTGCAGGTGTGTGACCCCCAGCCCCTCCTCTCCACCCAGTGGGGAAATCTCAAGGGACCCCCCCAAGCTCTCCTGTAACCACGATTGTCACACCAAGGGAGTCAGGAGTGGCGCCTAACCCCTGGCTATCACTCCCACCAGCGCTCCCACAAGCGAGGTCTCTTGCGCCAGCTCCCGGGGCGTGGCTACTGGAGGGCAAGCAGAATAAGCTGATGGTTCCCAGCCCCACGCTCCACAACCTTAGGGTCTGGGGGAATGGCAAACAGAGAGAGTGTGCCCAGTCGTTCAAGAAAATAGGGCTCCTGGAAGCAGCAGACCCGGCGTGTAGCCAGTTTTGTGGTGAATGTCATCGGTGAGCGGGGCCTGGCTGGAGGAAAAGCATGGAAGTGACTGGAGACCAGGAAAGGCCCTGGGTGCCCAGGATTGGAGAGCCGCCCAGTGGGGGAGGAGGAGCCGCCTCACAGGGATTGGTTGCATATCGAGAGGAGAAGCTTGGCCCGGTGGGCACAGCTCCACCTACTGGAAGAGAAGTTAATCGAACTCTAAGACTGCATTTTTAAAATTTTTTATTTTATTTATTTTTTATTTATTTATTTTTTTTATTTTTATTTTTATTTTTTTGTCTTTTCTTTTCAACTTCCTTACTCCCCTTTTCTTGAATTCTACCGGTTTACTCTCATTCTCTTTAGTGACTTCTTCCCTCCCCTTCTAATACCTTTCCTCCCAAGCATTACAACACTGTTTATGTGTAATTAACTAAATGTGTATAGGTAAATGTTCCAAGGTGTTATAAGTGCTACCAGTTCCCCAGCTACCCCCAAATACTCCGGACCATTCTCCTGTTAATATCCCTCGTCAGTAGAGCAATCTTCCAAGGTTGCCAAGATATACCAACCTCTATACCATCACATCACTCGACCTAAACAGAAGTACCAAGACCAAACCGCAGATCGCTATATGCCATCAGAATCTGTACGCATTTTATGAAACGAATGAATCTGCTTTAAAGTGCAATAAAATTCATCATCTCTAGTCATAGTCTCCCATCACAAAGGAGAGACCCCGGAGATACACAAAACCAAAATAAATTTATAGGAGTAAACAGTAACTCAGCAGTCAAACAGAGCCGGAAGTAACATGAGCAGCATGAAAAAGCAAGGAAGAAAAGGAGTACAAACAATGCAGGACAGCCTAAATCTACAGGAGAACCTAGAGGCATCAGAAAAATGGTCAAATAAAGAACTCAAGGATTACCTTAGACAGATGGAATGGAATCTTAAAGAGGACATGAGACAGCAAATTCAAACATTGAAAGAACTCATTGAAAATGAATTACATAAACAGATAAAAGAAGCAAATAAGCAACTCTACCAGGAGATAGAGATTATTAAAAAAAATCAAACAATAATCCTAGAAATGAAGGAAACTATAAACCAAATTAAAAACTCAAACGAGAGTATCAATAGCAGAGTGGAGAAAGTAGAAGCCAGAACGTCAGATAATGAAGACAAAATATATCATCTTGAAAAGAGCCTAGCCAACTCAGAAAGGCTGGTTAAAAACCACGAGAAAAACATCCAAGAGATATGGGATAACATAAAGAAACCAAACCTACGAGTCATCGGGATAGAAGAAGGTACAGAGATTCAAACCAAGGGAATGAGTAACCTGCTGAAAGAAATAATTACAGAAAACTTTCCAGAAATAAAAAAGGAAACGGATATACAAATTGTAGATGCATACAGGACACCGAGCACACAAAATCACAGTAGACCAACGCCAAGACACATTGTTATGAAGATATCCAATATACAGAACAAAGAGAAAATATTAAAAGCTACAAGAGAAAGGAGGCAGATTACATTCAGGGGTAAACCAATAAGGTTAACAACGGATTTTTCATCACAGACGCTGAAAGCGAGAAGATCCTGGAACAACGTATTTCAAACACTGAAAGACAATGGATGCCAACCAAGAATTCTGTATCCAGCAAAATTAAGCTTCAGGTACGACAACGAAATAAAAATCTTTCATGATAAACAAAAGCTAAAAGAATTTGCAGCCAGAAAACCAGCATTGCAAAGCATCTTGAGCAAAACA
Source organism: Marmota marmota marmota (assembly GCF_001458135.2). NCBI lineage: Eukaryota > Metazoa > Chordata > Mammalia > Rodentia > Sciuridae > Marmota > Marmota marmota. The sequence goes on along the minus strand of NW_026000249.1, from coordinate 2,014,634 downwards.
CTACACGAGGAAGAAATGAAAAACAATAACCAAAACCATCAGTGGGAAGTGCCTCTATAAAGACAGAGGGCGGGGGGAAAGCTAACCATGGAGAAACAAACTAAATTAAAAAAAAAAAAAAGAAGATAAATAATCAAACATGGCTGGAAGTACAAACCATATATCAATAGTAACTCTAAACGTTAATGGCTTAAACTCTCCAATAAAGCGACATAGGCTGGTAACATGGATTAAAAAAACAAATCCAACAATATGCTGCCTTCAGGAGACACATCTGATTGGAAAAGACATACACAGGCTGAAGGTGAAAGGTTGGGAAAAATCATACCACGCACACGGTCCTCGGAAGCAAGCAGGGGTGGCCATCCTTGTATCGAATAAAATCAACTTCAAACCTAAGTTAATCAAAAGGGATAAGGAAGGACATTATATACTGTTAAAAGGAACCATTCACCAACAAGACATAACAATCATCAATATTTATGCACCAAATAATGGTGCTGCAACGTTCATAAAACAAACTCTCCTCAAGTTCAAGAATCAAATAGACCACAACACAATAATTATGGATGACTTCAACACACCTCTCTCACCATTGGACAGATCCTCCAAACAAAAGTTGAATAAAGAAACTATAGAACTCAATAACATAATCAATAACCTAGACTTAACCAACATATATAGAATATACCAACCATCATCAAGTGGATACTTTTTTCTCAGCAGCACATGGATCCTTCTCAAAAATAGACCATATATTATGCCATAGGGCAACCCTTAGTAAATATAAAGGGGTGGAGATAATACCATGCATCTTGTCTGATCATAATGGAACGAAACTGGAAATCAATGATAAAAGAAGGAAGGGAAAATCCTACATCACATGGAAAATGAACAATATGTTATTGAATGATCAATGGGTTACAGAAGACATAAAGGAGGAAATCAAAAAATTCTTAGAGATACATGAAAATACAGACACAACATATCGGAATCTATGGGACACAATGAAAGCAGTTTTAAGAGGGAAATTCATTGCCTGGAGTTCATTCCTCAGAAAACGAAAAAAACCAACAAATAAATGAGCTCACACTTCATCTCAAAACCCTAGAAAAGGAAGAGCAAAACAATAGCAAATGTAGCAGAAGGCAAGAAATAATTAAAATCAGAGCGGAAATCAACAAAATTGAAACAAAAGAAACTATTGAAAAAATTGACAAAATTAAAAGTTGGTTCTTTGAAAAAATAAATAAGATTGACAGGCCCTTAGCCATGCTAACGAAGGGAAGAAAAGAGAGAACTCAAATTACTAACATACGGGATGAAAAAGGCAATATCACAAGAGACACCACAGAAATACAGAAGATAATTAGAAATTATTTTGAAACCCTATATTCCAATAAAATAGAGGATAGTGAAGACATCGATATCAAATATCAAAGGAGGAAATAGAAGAAGCCATCAAAAGACTACCAACCAAGAAAAGCCCAGGACCGGATGGGTATACAGTGGAGTTTTACAAAACCTTTAAAGAAGAATTAATACCAATACTTTTCAAGTTATTTCAGGAAATAGAAAAAGAGGGAGCTCTTCCAAATTCATTCTATAAGGCCAACATCACCCTGATTCTGAAACCAGACAAAGACACTTCAAAGAAAGAAAACTACAGACCAATATCTCTAATGAACCTAGATGCAAAAATCCTCAATAAAATTCTGGCAAATAGGATACAAAAACATATTTAAAAAATTGTGCTATATCTCCAGCCCCATTTCTACTCATTAATTACTCAGCTATGCTGTTTCCCACTGATAAACTATATTTTTATCATTAAAAATGTGAAAATAACCTAAATGTCCTTCAAATGGGGATACCAAAAACAGAATATGATACAATGAAATAGTATTCAGCAATAAAAATAAATGATTGATATATGCTACAATCTTGATAAACATAAAAACATTGCACTAAAAAAATCGCCTGATGCAAAGAATAACATGTTGTATAATTTCATGTACATGAAATTTCAAAAATGGCAAATCTGTATGTATAGAGAGCAGATCATTTGTTGCTTGTCCTGATGGTGATGGAGTTGGGGAATATGGGGGTGAGAATTGACTACAAATGGGTTCAAGCAAAGTTTAGGTGTTGATAGGAGAATTACAACATAAGATTTTGGTGACAATTACATGGCTTTATAAACTTACTATAAAGAAACAAAGAAAACCATTGGCTCACTTTATTGAATATCTTTATTTTACAATAAGGAAAACTGCCTTGTTCAGCACAAAAACATTTACAAATATCCTTAGAGCACCTTTTGTCTGTGTATCATATTTGAACTCTGATTTGCCTTCTAATTTTTCATATTGGGGGTCCAGTTCTCCATGGGATAAAAAGCACCTGAGAATATAGGTCAAGAATCTGTTCTAGATTCTTAATGATTTAATTTGAACTGAACTTGTTTGATTTAAATTCAGAGGAATAAGGTTGGTAAGACTGAGCCATTCTCCCCACTCACAGCTAACATAGTGGCTGTGTGTGTGTGTGTGTGTGTGTGTTGCTGGGGATTGAACCCAGGGCCTTATGCATGAGACGCAAGCACTCTACCAACTTAGCTATATCCCCAGCCCCACATAATGGCTTTTCTACTCATTAATTATTCAGATTATGTTGTTACAAATTCCCTAAACATACACAAGAATATTCATATCCAGGGACAAATAAAAATAACCTCTAATATTAAAACAAACCTAAAGCCACAAATTGTACTCTCATTGTAAATTAATATTCACTTCTGCTTTTTCACCATTAGCAATATTAGTCCTACATGCAAAATGAGGAGACATACTGAGTACCAAGATTTCTTCTAGTACTAATATAAATCATGAACCCCCCCCAGTTACTTCTGAGTATAATTTATCATTTCTACCTACTATCATCTATTTTTATAGTAGTTAAACATGAATCTATTTTCGTTGTGCTGGAGTTTTTTGTTTTGTTTTTATCACATCCTTGGGAAAGTAAGATTATTTTTCACATCAAGAGTAGCAGAATATAAAATAGCATCTTTTAGGAAAAGTGAATCTAAGGACACTCTAAAATAATTTCCTCAAAACCTAACATCAATGAAAACATTTATGACTCCTAACTCAAATAATTGGCTGGTATTATTTAAAAAATAAAAAGAAATATATTGAAATAGGAGTTTTTAAACATCAACTGAAATAAAATCTAAAATATAATTTATAGTCAGAAATACAAATTCAGTCCAATATGGCTATAGAGTTAGGATGCTTAACCTCTGTCCAGAAAGGCTGTAAGGAATGTCATCTCTTATTTTAAGGATTAAACTTAGATAATATTTGGCTCATATATTTTTATTTATTTCCCAGTATTAGAAAGTAAGTTGACAATGGGGAAATGGGAAAGTGATTCACGCTGGAAAATGGAAAGAGGAAACTGTCGAAAAAAGAATGGGGATTTGGATTTTTCCCTTTATACTCTTGAACTATGAACATACAGTTTCACATTTCAAAACCTAATAAAATAGAGCTTTTTAATTTTCTCATGTTCATTTCCTTTGAAAGAAAGGGATATGTAGATGAATATTAAGAATAAAAGGCAAAATCTTTGGCATCAAAAAGATTTAGATTCAAATCCCATAGCAGTGTAGACATATATTTATCTTAAGCTTTCACCAGAATCTAACAATTAGGCTTATCTTTCTGTTTTATCCTTAAACAACTCTATACCTTATTCTAAGTTTCATTTATCATTTTTTCTAATGTCCAGCACCTTGCCTGCTATGTATTAGTTGTTTAATAAATGTTCATTAGGGGCTGGGGTTGTGGCTTAGCAGCAGAGAACTTGTCTCATACGTGTGAGGTACTGGGTTTGATCCTTAGCACCACATAAAAATGAATAAACAAAATAAAGGTATTGTGTCCAGCTACAACTAAATTTTTTTTAAAAAAAATTCTAAATAAAAAAATAAATGTTCATTAAACTGAAATGAACCACTGAAGTCTTGCTTCTCCCAACTCTCATCTTTGCAATCTTAGATTGCACACATTCAGTGACTTGCTAGAAAGACTTGTAAGCAGTTGTACTCATAGTTATTGTTTATGACAACAATCATCAGGGGAAAAAGACATATCAGAAAGAATCTAGAGGAATCCATGTAGCAGTTGCCTAAATTCTCTCCTTCACATGCAAAAAGGAATATGTCCCTTCATCTAGCAGTGAGATGTGGCAACATATGTGCATGCTTTCTTTAACAGAAGCATGCTTAAGCCTCAGAGTTCAGAGTTTCTATTAGGGATTTATCATGTAGGCACAATGACTTCCCACCACTACCAAAATTCTAGATTACCAGAAAGAAGCAGGTGTGTAGTGTCTGTTTCAGTCAGATTTTTTGCTTCTATGACTAAAAGACCTGTCAGGAACAATTTCAGAGAAGGAAAAATTTATTGGGGGGCCCACAGTTTCAGAGATCTCGATTCATATACAGCTAGCTCCATTCTTTGGGACTTAAGGTGAGAAAGAACATCACGGCAGAAGAGTATGGTAGAGGGAAGCAGCTCACAAGGTGATCAGGAAGCAGATGGAGACTCCACTTGCCAGATACAAATATATAGCTCAAAAGCATGCCCCTGATGACCAACCTCCTCCAGTCACAACCCACCTGCCTTCAGTTACTACTCAGTTAATCCCATGAGGGGATTGATTTACTGATTGGGTTAAGGCTCTTATAACCCAATCATTTCTCTTCTAAACCTTCCTGCATTGTCTCACACATGGGCTTTTGAGAGACACCTAATAACTAAAACATAACAGTGCCCTACGTCGACAAGATAACCTACCATTTACAGAATGATTCAAAAGCAAAAACTCCCAGGTGTAAGTTGGCACCACCTTAAAAGAGAGCCTTTTGAAGATAGAAGCATCAGGCCTGCTCTGTTAACTTCTTCCCACATAGCATAGCAAGTGATATGCCAGGAAGAGGGCAGAAGAGTAACAAGAACTGGGGTAAACTGAGAAAGGACAAAATGGTTGAAAGGAAAAGAGAGGGAATGAAAGAAAGGGAGGGCAAGTAAAGAAGACAGGTAACAGAAGGAAGGCAGAAAGAAGAAAAATAAATCACCTGGGTGATCTAAATTGGCTTCTTCTGGAAAAAAATACACACACACTATGTAAAAAAAAAAATATATATATATATATAT
>NW_026000249.1:2001910-2009386 GCF_001458135.2 Marmota marmota marmota | reverse complement strand
TATATATATATATATATATATATATATATATATATAATTTTTCCAATGTCACTCCTCCCAATGCCCTATCTCACACTCCACTTCCTATGCAGACACCATATATATATTTAGTGTGTGTGTGTGTATGTGTGTGTGTATTATATATATACACACACACACACATACACACACACACACACATACACACACATATTCCTTTAGTTCTGATGCTTTGGTGCTATCTGGCTTCTTTGATAAAGAGAAAAGATAAGAAGCAGGAGGGAAAGCCCAAAAGTGATAAGGTTAAATAGGAAAAGGAATTTGAGCTAAATGGAACCAGATGGCAGTAACAGGCTCAAAGAACCCCTGTGAAATTTGAAAGAAATGTAGTCCTTCTAGCTTTAAAAGACAAGAGACATTGGGAAAATATCATGGCAGAATGATCTCGACCTTTAAATTACAGTGCCCTCTTTGACTTCAGAGAGGTTACTGGTTAGTTCTCTCATTTAGATACCTAGAGCAAGTTTTTTAAAAATCTGAAAGGTGCTAAGGTTTTATTCTTCCAACCCTCCCTTTTTTGGCTTACCAAGTTCATAAAAAGGAAAAGAAGATAAAGGAGTTATTCCTTGCCCTGTGCTTTTGTAATTGAAAAAATATGACAGATCCTTTTCTCCTTTTCTCACATTTTGTATTTTAAAAATTGCCGTCAGACTAAGGCTTTGCCAAGTTTCAACCCAAAGTGAAATCTTACCAAGAAAATTAAAAGATGTATAAAAAGCAGATGGATTATAGGTATAATCATACAGCCGACTCATGTCTCATGTTTTTTTAAAACATGTTCCTTCCTCTTACATTAAATGTATAATATTAGTTATAATTGTATTTACATAGTGAAATATGGATCCTTTCATCATTCGAATTTCTTATCATCAAGGTTTCACTTTTGTAAAAATTCATCTATATCCATATGGATAAAAACAGACACCCTAGTCAAGAGAAGAAAAAAAATGATAGCTTTAAATTTTCAGTTACTTGAAAGTCTACCACATGGAAGAAGGAGAATATATTTTCACAATTCCAGAGAATGAAGGTTGACCAAATAAATAAAAGACCATTTTCATTAGGCACATTAAGTTCACTTAAGGAAAATCTTGATATCAATTAGACCCTTCTAAAAATACAATGGGCTGGGGCTGGGGATGTGGCTCAAGCGGTAGTGCGCTTGCCTGACATGCGTGAGGCCCGGGTTGGATCCTCAGCACCATATACAAACAAAGATGTTGTGTCCACCGAAAACTAAAAAATAAATATTAAAAAAAATTCTCTCTCTCTCTCTCTCTAAAAAAAAAAAAAACCAAACAAACAACCCCCCCCCCAAAAAAAAAAAAAAAACAATGGGCTGTCTTATGTAGTAGTTGTCAAGTGAGGGAAATTGTCCCGAACAGAGTTAAAGTCTAGAACCCCAGTATTAGTGAAACTGAAAAATCACTAGAGAGCCAATGGAAGGACTGGACAGAGGAATGAACACAAAGGTTCCCAAAGAGTCCATAAACAAGATTAGCAACCAGTAAGGAATTTGGAAGCTTGGGAAACCTTGGGAGGCTACAAAACTTATTGACATGGACAGATTTTAAAAGTCTAGTTTAGATGGGTTAGATTGCCAAATATAACTAAAGAGTTCAGAAGTGAAAGTTTAGCACAGATGCAGAAGGGAGTTCCAACTACATGGAGAGAAAGGGACTGAGATTCAAGAGGGAACTTAAGGGTTGAGCAAACTGAATTATGTGGAAGTAACAAATTAATCCTGAAATCTCAGTGGCTTAACATAACCTTATTTCTCACTTAGGATGCATGTCACAATGCAAAGGGAGCTGTGAGCTCTCTCTATACAGTCATTCTTGGGTCTAAGATCATGGAGGCTCCAGCTACTTATAAGTACTTCATCTGGATTAGAGAGTACTCCAAAGTCTCTGAATATAAGAACTTGGAAAAGGAAAAAACACAGACTCTTACATGTCTTGGAGCTACAGTGAGGCTTCCCTTCTGCTCATATTCCCATTGGCCAGAGTTCAGTTGCAAAGGGAGGCTGGAAAATGTAGAGGATAAAATGGTTATCTCATGAGCTCTCTACAGGAAAGTGCACTGCCGAAAGCCCAGACAGAATTTTCTCTGTATCTAAACAGAAGAGCTTCAAACATTGTGTGTGTGTGTGTGTTGCTATTGAACCCATGGCCTTATGCATGTGAGGCAAGCACTCTACCAACTGAGCTATATCTCCAGCCCCAAACATTCTTTATCTTAGCTAACTCCCTTATAAGTTCCTCCTTTCCCCAACTATTAAGTGTTCGAGGTTCTGACATGGTGAATTAGCATTACTTGGACATTCAAAAAAGACACCAGAATGACCACTATACAGGAAAAAGGCTGGCAAGGATGTGCAACAACTGTAACTCTCATTGATTGCTAATGGAAACACAAAATAGTATAGCAACTTTGGACAGTTCAGCAGTTTCTTACAAACCTAAATATTCTCCTACTGTATGATCTAGCAATCATGCCCCTTGGTATTTACTCAAATGAACTGAAAGCTTATGTACAGAAAAACCTGAACACAGATGTTTATAGCAACTTTATTCATAATTGCCCAAACTTGGAAGCAACCAAGATGTTTTTTGGTAGGTGAATGGATAAAGAAACTGTGGTTGGGCTGGGGATGTGGCTCAAGTGGTAGAGCGCTTGCCTGGCGTGCGTGCGGCCCGGGTTCGATCCTCAGTACCACATACAAACAAAGATGTTGTGTCTGCCAAAAACTAAAAAATAAACATTAAAATTCTCTCTCTCTCTCAAAAAAAACAAAAGAAACTGTGGTTCATCCAGACAATTAAATAGTAGTCAGCAATAAAAAGAAATGAGCTATCAAGGCATGGGAAGGCATGGAGGGAATTTAAATGCATATTACTCTGTGAAAGAAGCTATTTTTACAAAGGCTACATACCATATGATTCCTACTCTAAGACATTCTGGAAAGGCAAAACTATGGATACAGTAAATGTACTAGTGTTTGCCAGTGGGTAGGCAGAAAGGAGGGATGAATAGGCAGAGCACATGGGATTAGGATTTTTGTGGCAGTGAAACTATTCTGTAGGGTACTACAATGGTGGATTCATGTCATTATACATTTGTCAAACCCCATGAAGTGTACAACAGCAAGAGGAAACCCTAATATAAATTATGGACTCTGAGTAATAATGATGTGTCAACGTAGGTTCACTAATTGTAACAAATGGGCCACTCTAGTGTGGGATGTTGATAGAGGAGGAAGCTGTGTCTGTGTACAAGGGAAAAGGATATATGAGAATTCTGATCTTTTCACTCAGTTTTGCTGTGAAACTAAAATGGCTCTAAAAAGTAAAGTTTATTAATAATAAAGAAGCTGGGGATGATCCTTTTCAATAAAGTAATAGGACATATTTCTCTGGCAGGACGTGAAGCAGATGACCTCTTGAAGTCCCTTCTAACCCTGATATTCCCTGATTTCTATGCTCTGTTGAGTATTGAGAGACCACTGACTCTTAGGGCAGAAAGAGATTTTAAAGGTCGACCACTGGATGAATACTTTTTTGCAGAATGACTGCTGAGAGGTTATCTAGTCTGTGTTGGAAGATCTTCAGAGAATGGAAATTTGTTGTCTCTTTGATTAACTCTTTCAATACTTCCTGAATCACTTTTCCTGAAATGTATCCTCACACTGAGATATCTGTCTCCACATAGTTTCAGCCTGTCGGGTATATGACAATCAGAAAGACAGTGATGTCTGGAAGCAAACCTTATACTTGCTCAACAGAGAATCGCACCAATAAATAAGAAGCTCTTATTGAAGAGGTGGACTGGAAGATGATGATACAGGGATCAGCAACAACCTGACATAAACACAGAGGACATCAAGCTAGGATCAGAGTGACTTTGATGTCCTGGAGGACAAAGGCAGGGGCTCAGTTTAAGTGCTGGTGAGGTTGTCACTGTGATGGGCAAAAAGCACATTCTTTGTGCCAAGGCTATCATCCTTTTGATGGATATTGACTTTATTTCAACTAAACATCTCTAAGAGGTTCTTCTAAATTGTTTGCAAACAAGAAGATAGTTCTTAGGAGTTCACAGGCTTGTGTAGGAAAAAAACAGTCTGCCAAATTAAGTGGATACTTCTCAGTCTTTATTGTGCTTAAATTTCCTTTAATATCTAACACTCACAATATCCTTTTCCTTATCCATTTTCCCTTCCTTGTCTTTGACTTCTTTATTTTTGACCTATTTTTCTCCCAATATACTCTCTTCCCTTTCTTCTAATAGTGATTATCTTGCCAAAGCTCAATCCCAATCTTATTATCTTATATGAAACACCTTTGCTAGGTCATCTATTTTCTCCCATGGCTACATGTACACTCATGTGTTAATGAATTCCAGCTCTGTATCTCTTCTATGAGCCTCTTTACTAACTCATCTCTACCTGAGCAGTCTACAGAGACAATGAGTATGTGGGCTCACAGTGGAGCTAATTCGTTATTCACTCCCCTGTTTATGCATTTCCAACTTGGCACCATAGTTATACAGTCTCAAAAGCTTGCAGGCCAGAAATCATCCAGCATTCTTCCCTCTAAATGAGCCTTCATAATCTAGGCATAAGATCCCATCAACTCTATTCCCAGGTAGGTCTAAAATCTTCCTCTTCCTTTCATCCTCATTACTAATGCCATGGTTCCTCATCTCATTTGAGCTAGTATAATATTCTAGAATAACTTCTAAAATTTTTCATCATATTAGAGTATAGGTAGCTTTTTAATGAACAAGTTTCTTGAATAATTATCAGTCTTATCAGTTTTGCTCCTCACAAGCCACTAAAAAAATGATTCCCAGTTTTTGATCTAGTAGTTGTCTCAATATCTCTACACAGTCTGTCACAATTTCTTGAGTTATCAAAATCAGACGTTTTCTGATAACATAGGAAAAGATTTAACCCATTTCCCTTACTCACAAATTTGTAATAGCCCCTCTTCCCAAAAGTGTATATGTATCCAAGTACAATGCAAGTGTTTTCCTCAAAATTATCCCACCCAAAATAAAGCTGTTATTAAGACATTCATAATATAGGCAGACTCTCAATTACTTAATTTTTAATAATATATTACTATCTGGGAAAGACACATTAACCTGAAATGACCTCAGTCAACGCTAGATTTGGATGCTTATGATGGGGGAAGTTAAATAAATTTAACACAGATCAAGTCACTATTTCTGGAGAAATTACTTTAAACTGAAGTTCTAGTGCCATTGTATGCAAGCCCATTTAAAAATTTCTGTTAAAATACATTAAATACTTATGTTATGGAGCTCACTATGAATTATTGGGTAGATGTGAGTTAGGATAACATTCATAAATGACACTCATATTCAGATTCAAAAAGTGATGCAATCAAAAAACTTAGAGGAAGTAAATATGGCACTATGCTCTCAAGTGACTCTAGATGAAGAAGAAATGAAGGTCAATGTGCATATTCTACATTTGAAAGAAATTGTATCATAAAATATGACAGTGAAATTGAGCAACTTTGTATAACAGTATAGCTTATGTACCATGGGGTTTTAAACATGTAGATATAATTAAAGTTTAAGTTAAATATTATAGGTAGACATTGGGCCATTTAAACTCTTTCTGTAAATATTGTATATTCAAGTGAATGAAGAAAAATTATTTTAAACTTTCTTATTTAGCAAAATGATGGTTTGACTTATAATCAGGATCCACTTACATTTAGCATATATTCTAGTTATATCTCCAGCTCAAGACCTTCATTAGTCAATACCACTATCAACAGCATTCTTCCCCATTCGAAGTACACTTCTATTTTTATATTTTGTATTCTATCCAACTTACGCAATGACTCTTGCTCTCCATTTTATAATGGGAAGCAGTAATATTCTCCCCTTTCCCTCATCCTCTTTCCCAATTCCCATCAACTTGACTCTGTAGCAAAACTTGCTTATGATTTGTCCAGTAAGGGTAACAATTATTGACTTTTAAGTGAGGGTTGACATAGATGTGTTTTGTTTGACTTAAACAGAAATTTATAAATTATTTTCGCTGTATATTTTAAACTGAGAGACTATAACAGAGGTTCTATTTTCTTAATATTTCTATTGTGCTTTACTCCTTTGCCTTCTCTATGATATGACCTTCAACCTTGAATGCTCAGTCATCTGGCAGTCTGGAAACAAACCAGAATTCATTAAAGAGGAAATGAAGACAAAGTCCAAGGGAATCTCATCTTTTGATTTTCAAAAATAGGCTTAAGAAGCAGAGCACTAATCTTCCAAAACTATCTATTTTCATGAGAGAGGATTTTCTAGTTTACTTTCTTATTCTTGAGATTGCCAAGGGCCAACCTTCAAGGACTCAGCCTTATATATTTCTAGAGTAGCTTGATAAGAGGTAATCAATCTTTTCATCTTTTCCAGCTACACATATACTATGGAAGTTGAAGATAAATAAGGTCCCCATAGAGCCTATTTGTCCTCTATATTTCCAGTTTATATCTGTCTGTACATCTCATCTAGCTCCTCCTTTCACTCTCAAATATCTTCCAGATTGAATGATATATTTTATGATCATCCTAGTTACAAGAGAAGCTAAGGGAAAGACTTTTGTGATGATTAATTTTATATATTAACTTAAATGTGCCACAGGATGCCCAAATGCTTAATCAAGCATTATTCTGAATGCCTCTGTGTTTTCAGATAAGATTAACATTTAAATCTGTAGCCTGAGAAAAGCAGATTGTTCTCCCTATTCTGGGCGGGCCTCAACCAATCAGTTGAATATCTGACTAGAACAAAAAAGGCTGACTTTCTCTGAGGTAAGAGAGAACTAACAGGACTGACTCCAAACTAGTACATTGGCTTTTTCCTGGATTCAGAATTGAATTAAAGCATCAGCTCTTCTTGGATCTCAAGCCTTCTCATGTTTGACAGTTTTCAAATTAGATCTACACCATCAGCTCTCCTGGTTCTCCAGCTTACTGACAACCCTACATACCTTAGGATTGTCAGCCTCCACAATGGCATGAGTCAATTCCTTAAAATAAATATCTTTATCTATATAATGACTAATCTATATATTTTTTCTATATCTCCTATTGATTCTCTTTCTAGAGTGCCTTGACTAATACATCCTCCTGTCTTTTCATGAAAGGTATTAAGAAGAAAGAGAGCAGAGTGGAAAGTAGGGTCTCTTGATTTCTTCTCTTTAGTCTGTGCCTGCTAAGGAAGAAACACAATGGAAAAATTAGTGAGAATACTGAAAAAAATTGGACTCTCAGATGAAACTGCCTCATGCCATACTCTCCCTCTTCTTTTAAAGAGAAATTCAGAAAAAATATATACACACACACACTCAATATGTATATGTATATATATATATATATATATATATATATATATATATAT
>NW_026000249.1:1981547-2001536 GCF_001458135.2 Marmota marmota marmota | reverse complement strand
TTTTTTATATATATATATATATATATATATATATATATATATATATATTGTGTGTATGTATGTGTGTGTATGTATGTGTGTATATGTGTATATATGTGTGTGTGTATGTATGTATGTATGTATGTATATATATACACATTTATGCAGGGACATAGCATAGTTTTCATTCCCAGTACTTCCTCAAACCCTCCCCTCCTCCATCTCTTTCTCTTGATCCCCTTCCTCTGCTCTATCAGTCTCCCTTCTATTTTTGTGAGATCCTTTTTTTAATTCCTTTTTTTCTTTCTAGTTTCTATATGTAAGAGAAAACACCTGAATCTTGAATTTTGGAGTCTCTTAAGCCACTTTTTAATTTTTATTTTTTTTTTATTTTACTACTAGCAGGTAGATACAAATTCTAACTGTTATACTGTCAATGTATCTATAGCTGTTTGGGTGTGTTCATTAAAGTTTTAAAATTGCAACTGCCTTGTTCATGGGAGGAATATAGAGAAGGGGGGAAAGGTCTATCATAGCCACAGCTTTCTGCTTCCTTTAAAGGCATAGTAAGTGCTAAGTCATTATTCAGTCATCAGATTGCTCTTTTCCAGTTGTGGGTGGAAGTAGGAGCAGATAAAATCTTCATTAAATATGTTTTACAACAAACCTTATTAAAGTAGTTTCACTGTGTGATACAAGTAATGATGGAATCTAGGCAGTATATTCACTGGAACTCAGAATTTATGTCACTGATGATCAAGTCCAGGTTCTTTAAGTCCAATATCTCCGGCTACTCTGTGCTGAGGAATGGCTCAGTTCTCTTACCCATTTCCCTAGATTCAGACTAAAACAAAACACTCATTTGAACAGAGCACATTTGCACTAAAATCATGTGGCCATGAGTATCCAATGACTCATCCAGATGACTGGAAAACTGTATGTGTGTAATTTCCATCTAAATAATGATCCAAGAATTATGAATTATTGTAGCAAACCAATATACACCAAGAATACATTCTTCTGCAAGCCCATTCTAAGCCACTTTCCTAAATAGCTAATTATATTCCTCCACACCTTTACACTCTGGGCATTGGTTGTGCCTTTCTCCCTGTGCTTGCTGTTTTGTAATACATTTCTTCTTCTTCTTCTTTTTTTTTTTTTTTCTGTCTCTTTCCTCTTTGTCTGGGAGCCTTTTGAGGTCAGCAATTGCTCTTCTCTATTTCCTAAGATAAATCTAATTACTTAATACAGGATAAATGCTCTATAAATACTAGTTGATTTGAATGAAGCTCTAGATAAAACCCATCACACTTTCAAGGAGGCTCGTCAGTAAGACAAATCTGAAATAATCCGTACTTGTAATTTGCACAATACATAAAAAAGGAAATCCATTAAAAAGTACTCAAATCTTTAAGAACTTGACTTTGATGACCTACAAAGAAGACTGAGAAGAACATCCAGCTCTCCTTGACAGGTATTTATTATTTATCCTTCTTGTCAGAAATCATAGATTTTGTTTATCCTTCCTGTTTAATCAGCACCAAGAGGCATAATGGCTGTGAAAGGTCCCTAATGTCTTTGCATCCCCTCCCAGCCTCCTACTTTATGGCAGAGCAATGAGCTCATTTGCAGAGACGCTTGCCAGGCTCTGCATGTGGTTTGTAATATAAATAGATCACATCTTAGGCACATCAGCAAGATAGATGAGGCCTGCCCTCCCCAAAGTCTGCTGAAGTAAAAATTCTCACCTTAAAAAGTAGACAAGCCACCTCCACTTTTTACTTTGCAGGGAATTTAAAAGATGTGTGGAAAATTTAATCTTTGGTCTACTTAGATAAGTCCTGGAGTATCTAAAAATAAAATATGACCAAACTAAAGACTAAATGGCAGTCCTGTTTAATTTCAGATTTTCAACTATCATTAGACTTCATGTCTACATATTTACTAAGAGCAGTTAAGGTTCATGATCTGGACCATAACCTTACTATATTAGCTTTAAACATATATTGACCAGATTCCATCTTGTCATTACAAATAAAACCTGATAATTTGGCTTACTTATGATGCAAGTATCTATTAAAACAAAGATGAATCTACAAACTAAAGTTGACCATAAAACCAAATGATCTTAAGGTGAGCAACAGTCACAATCATTTTTATTTGAAATACTTTCTCACAATAAGCTGCAAACATAATGTTTTATTCTGTGTACCCTTTACCAAGTTTGCCCAAGTGAATGCTTTACATAACTATGGTACATTATCAAAACTAGGAATTTGACATTGCTATGATACTAGTAACTAACAATTTCACCTGCATTTCACTCTCTTTCTGCAAGTGTTTTAGGGGAGGGTTGCAGTACAGAGTTCTATGAAATCTTTATTACACATTTAGACTGTGTAACCAGCACTACAATCAGGATAAACATTATTCTTTTTTTAAACATTTATGGATGTCCAACAATGCACTAGACTCTGCTAGGTACCTGCACGTAATAATTTCTTATCTTCATTTTAGAGAAAGAACACTTAAAATGGGAACAGCAGACATTTCCCCTTCTTTTGGTCCTTTGCTATCAGGCATGTAGCTAAGAGGCACTCTCATTTAATGGTATTAATTTCAATATTAAGTGCTGAATTTTTTAACCTTTATATCAATCCTTTACCAAATCATAGCTCTTTAAATTCTCTTTTTTCTTTCGTTTTTTAATTTTTGTACTAGGGATTGAAGCCAGGGATGCTTTAACACTTGAGTCACATCCCCAGCCCTTTTTATTTTCTATTTTGAGTCAGGGTCTTGCTAAGTTGCTGAGGTTTGCCTCAGACTTGCAACTCTCCTGCATCATCTTCCCAAGTTGCTGGGATTACAGGTGTGCCGCACCCCACCCAAATAATATTCAAATATAGAAAGAGAAAGTTCACAAAATCTGCTCACTACTTTTTAAAAATACAATTAGGCATGAAATGATATAAGAGATTTAAAAAATAAACAAGAGACCATCCTACAGCTCAGGGTGATAACGCCACAGTTCTTAAGTCTCTTTTGCTTTTCCTCAAAACCATAGCAACTCTATTTCTGTCCTTGTTTTTCTTCTGCACCCAGACCATAACAGTTTTATCCTCTGAGGATTATTTCTAAAAATAAAATCAGAAATAAGAAACAGTAAAGGTCTCTATCTTTGGTTTCTAAGTGGTAATTTTAGCCTCCTCTTTATTTTATTCACTACTCCCTACTAGAAAACATCCTGCCTACTGCACTACCTGCAGGCTCCATGCAGTCAGAAAATATCTGATCTTAGTGTTTCTTATACTCCTGTTCCATCAACTGCCTCTGAGGATGCCATAAAAGAAACATGGTGGAGCTCAGTGGGACTGAGCCCTGAGCTCTGAGGCATTAAGTTTTGTCTGGCCTCCACCTGTCTTTCAGCAAATATTAAACCAAGTTTAACCTAAACCATTGGAAGTCTGTATATTATCTTTTCTCCTACTTCATTGATCACTCCTGAGTCTCTTCTCCCATTTCTTCCTTCTCTTTCTGCCTTCCAAATCTGGAATCATGGAAAACCATTCTCAGCCATGTCCCTAAAATGGTTACTCTCAACCAAGAGGAATTTTCACCCCAGAGGACGTTTGGCATGTCTGGATACATTTTTGGTTGTCACAGATTGGGGGAGAAAGTACTACTGGTTTCTAGTGGGTGATACCAAAGATGTTGCTAAATACCATATAATGTACAGGATGGTCCCACAGTGAAGAATGATCCCTTCCCTAATGTCAATATATTGAATAATGCTAATATTTTGAAATCCTTCTCTGAAAAAATCTTATTCAATGGTGGGTGTGCTGGTGCACAACTGAAATCCCAGAGACTAGATAGGCTGAGACAGAGTATTGAAAGTTCCGGTCCAGGCTCAGCAACTTAGCATGGTCCTGTCTCAATGTTTTCTTGGTTTTTTTTTTTTAAAGGGATGGGATATAGTTAAGTGGTTAAGGGGCCCTGGGCTCAACCTTGGTACCAAAGTTCCTTTTTTTAAAATCTTATTCAAAGCCATGATACATTCAGATGTAGTGTACAAACTAATGGCTCCCAAATTTAAATCTCAAGTTCACCCTTTTCTCCTAACTCCAGATTTCTATATCAAACCGACACCACTGACATATACATTAGTGCCTTGAACTTAACTTGTTCACAACAAAACTCTTGACATTATCCACAGACCTGTTCTTCTCCAGTCTTCCCCATATCACTGATAGATAGTTTACAGAAATTATTTCATGCAGACATACTATACTTATGATTAAATAATAGTGGAACTGTTTAAAACTTCATTTGGAAGACAAGGAGGGCTGGGCCCAGCAATTCTTGAGATGAGCCTTGTTTTACGCATTTAATGTGATGGCAGAGCCAGAATGAAAGTTTAATCCCATATAGGTTCAGGCCCATAAGCTTTCCCACAGCTCACTTGGCCCCCTTTTGTAAAATATGTAGCTCAGTTGCCTTCACTCCATTATTTTCATAAGTTCTTGTTAGAAAGGCAGTTTTGTATAGTGCAGGCATTGGCAAACTATAGACTGTGTGCCAAACCAAACCTGGGCTGCCATCTCTTTTTTTATGGCCTGTGAGCAGTATGATTTTTGAGATTTGCAAATAATTGGGATATGAATAATTCCTACTCTAAAGTAGGAACTCAACAAATATTAGCAGTAATACTAATAATACTTATTAGCACAAAATTCCTTCCCCAAATCCCCCCTTTGGTATGCTTTAAGAGTTTCTTTGTCCTATGCATTTTTCTAAAATCCAAGAGTATACATAACTTAAAATGACCATCTTAGTCCATTTCATGCATTGGTTGGATTATGACAGAATTATTTTTTCCATTTTATCATGGGTTGACAACAAATTGGAAGGAAGTTAGTATCTTTGTAATTCACATGTCATTCCACCCAATCATGAATTCCCTCAGTAATTAGTTTCCTGGAAAACTGTCTCCAGAGTAATAGAAGTGACAATATCTGAAATAGGAAATAATCATGACCTAGTGAATCTTTTGCTCAACTTTCTTATCATAAGAATGTCAGAAAATAACAGGAAATGGGAAAACTCATCATTAAATTAGTAAATGGCACATAGAAACATAGCCCCAAACTATTAGACCCCACTCTTTTGATTTCCTGGAGGATACTTACATTATCCAGGAAGAAACAAATTGGCCTGATTTTTGACTGGTCTCCCCTACAAACTTCTAAGATAAGAAATGGGGACATTCCTGATACTCACCTTGCCTGTGGCCTCTGTCGGAACCTTGACTTTAACCCTGGCCACCAACTCCAATCCTTCAAGAGATTCTGCCATCCCTGGTGGATTCTCAGACTCAGACTTGCCTTCAGACTTACAGCTCATTCCTGGAATTGAAAAGAGGTCAACTCTAGCTCTTTTTCTTTGTGTGGCCCCATCTTTTCCCCTGCTTGCATACTATCATTTCTCCTACTCCCTAAGGCAGCTTTTTCTGAGTAGAGTCACTCTCGGTCTTCTTAGACTTCCTCTTCCCACTGAACTCACCTTTCTATGGCACTTTCTGCAATGATCCACATCCCCTCACTGAGTGACAAGGCACAAGGCGTCATCCTGCTAATTAACATATGGCCTAATTATGGCTGTGTTACACTTTAGAAGACAGAATTAAAGTCTGAAGTGACCTCAGTAATTAGGAGGTGTACACAGAAACAAATGGAGGCAGCAGCAATAAGATTGGGGTGAGCAATGCCTTGGCCATATCCTATGAGACATAAAGGTCAGGGACCAGTGAAAAACAACTGGCCCTAACTCGAGTACTTTGACACCTCAGGGTCAGCTACAAGTTTTGCAAACTGTTTTTAAAAAAGGGAACATCAAATATAGGACAAGATGGGATTTTCATTATTTCTCCCTGTCTTTGTTCTCTCCTCCACTATCCCTAGATCCAAGGTTGTGTTTAATAAAAGAAAGTAAATGAATCAGAAAAATTCATGCCCACAAAGTTGAATTGTCACATGATGCTGCAAAAGAAACAGAAGTGGGGTACGTCTGATGGCATAATTGATGCACTAAAGCTGACTTGTCTGGTGAGTGGTAAGGGAAAGACTCCAACACATGAGGACACACTACATGTGTTGGCTGGGGTCTCCTAGAAGTTGACTTTGAGTCCAGAAGGTGAGTGCAGGTCATTTATTTTTGAAAAATAGCTAGGAAACCCTGGCAGGGAGTGAGAAAGCAAGAGAGGAAGAGGAAAAGGAAGGAAGGCAATCAAATTTGTGTTATCAACAAAGTTATCACTGATGGCAAATGGAGTTCAATCCAGCTAGGGAGTTATGGAAGGTAGAATAGAACAAAGGTTGGCAAACATTTTCTATATAGGACCACACAGTAAATATTTCAGGCTTTGTGGACCATGTAGTCTCTGTAATATGACTCCCTCCTGCTACTCTGTGAGAAAAAAAAGCTACAGATAATACATAATGAATAGGTATGGCTGTGTTCCAATTGAACATTTACAAAACCAGGCAGCCAGTGCAAAGGCTGTGTATTATTAACACACTGATGTAGACTAGTGTTTTTCAAACTCCTTCAGTAAAGAACCAAATTTTTAAATGTCCAATCCACTTCAAAACAAGATTTTTGTAAACACAACAAAAATAAATCATTAGAAAAATTACATTTAAAAATGGACAGGTCAATACACAATACTGGCGGGAATGTAAATTAGTGTAGCTATTATATAAAATAGTATAGACATTTCTCAAAAAAAAATTTAAAATAGAACTCACATGGTCTGGCAATCTCACTTCTGAGTATATACCCAAAGGACATAAAATCAGATGTCAAAGAGACATTTGCATTGCCATATTCATTGCAGCACTATTCACAATAGCTAATGAATGGAAGCATCTTAAGTTTCTATCAACTGATATGTAGATAAAGAAAATGTGGCATACATACACACACAATGAAGTATTGCTTAGCCATAAAAAGGATAAAATCTGGGGCTGGGGTTGTGGCTCAGCGGTAGAGCACTTGCCTCGCACTTGGGAGACCCTGGGTTCAATCCTCAGCACCACATAAGAATAAATAAGTGAAATAAAGGTATTGTTTTTTTTAAAAAAAGGATAAAATCCTGCCATCTGCAACAGCATAGATAGAACTGGAGGCCATTATGTTAAGTGAAAAAGGCAGACACAAAAAGATAAATATCACATGATCTCGTTCATATGTGGAATCTAAAAACGTTGATCTCATAGAAACTGAAAGAGAATGATGATTATCAGAGGGTAGAGAGAATAGGGAAAAGGAGAAATGGGGAGACATTTGCCTCAGTCTGGCTGGGCAAAATAACAGGGGGCGGGTGACAAGGAACTTGTGAAGGTTGATATAGCAGGAGCCACTTTATTGTAGGACAGTAGGGGTATATATACATAACTGAATACACAGCTTGTTCTTAATTAACATAAACTAGATACAGCAGTCAACCAATAAGGAATCCTCATCATCTTAATGATTACACACAGCTTAACTTAATTGACATAATCTAGACACAGCAGTCAGTCATTAAGGAATCTCTATCATCTTAATGGCTCCCTGGCATTACTCAGAAACCACTCCTCCTAGCATACTGCCAGGCGCCATCTTAACTTGGTTGTGGTCCTCATCAGACATTGGTTAGACATTGGTTAATTTTAATTAGAAGAAGCTCTGGTGTGTTATTGCACAGTAAGGTAACTAAATATAACAATAACATACGGTATATTTTAAAGACCTAGAAGAAAGGAGTTTGAATGCTTTCACCACAAAGAAATGAAAAATGTTTGAGGAGATTGGTAGCTTATACAATTATACATTGAACATTGAACATTATACAATGTATATATACATGTACTAAAACATATCATGATACCATTATATAATGTTTATGTGCCATTAAAAAGGGACAAATTATAATCCTTTTTTTAAAAATTATTAGAGTCAAAATATACAAAATTAATCTGTACAATTGTTGGAACAGTATCTAAAGGTCTAATCTGAAATTCTGTCCCTAATTTGTTACAGATCAATAAAGATTTTGACCTAATCCATCCATCACCACAGTTCCCAGCTCTATGGTCCCATTAGCAGGGGAGAAGGCCAGGGTATATAGTCACCAATACCCACCTATAATTGTCAAGGGTGCTCCCAGAGACATTGACTCCTGGTCATTCTGGCCTGCCTATCACATGGGCCAAGTACACTTCTGCAGCCTGAAATGTGCAAGTGTTTGTGGGAGGAGGCTGTAGGAATATAGAGGAAAGTAAAAACAGAAAAGTCATGGGGAGGGCACTGGCAGTGTCACTCCAGCATGAGAGGCAAGGAAATTAGGATAAAAGTCTGGGTTCTGCCAACTAACCTCTCTGTCTTCATTTTCTTATCTGAAAAATGATTATAACATTGAAAGATGTGGTGGTTAATCTGCTGCCCTATGTGTGGGTAGCACAGTCCCATAGATTGGAAACCTGGATGGAATAAAAGTTGGAAGAAGAAGGAAGCAGCAGCAGATGCAAGCTCAATTCTTCTTCGGGTGTTCTTGATTACTGCTGCAATCACTTGAGGACATCAGATTCCAACTCCTTCACTCTTCTAAAGGGGATTCTGATCAGTGACTATTCAGGAAGTTTCCACATCTTCATTCAGGGATTGGGGAGACATCATTGATCCCTCTCATTCTAAGGCACTAGTTTTTTGGACTGAGCAGTTCCTGGTTCCTCCAACTTTCCAGCCTGCAGACAGCCATTATGGGTCTATCCAGCGTCCAGTTGTATAAGCCAATCTAATAAAATCCTCTTTTTATTATTTTCTCTCTCTCTCTCTCTCTCTCTCTCTCTCTCTCTCTCACACACACACACACACACACACACACACACACACATCCTTCCTATCGGTTCTGTTCCTCTAGGAACCCTAATTCGCAAGAGTTGAGCTTCAAATGTGCTGATAAGAAGCCCTAGATATGTGGAACATTTGAGCATATTAACAAGAGCTCAGTAATTGTCCCTCTAATAAAATCCTAAAATTATATAAAAGTTAGAGTTAAAAGAAATGTAATGGATCATATCTATGAAGCCCTCTTGTATCCTTTGTTCCCCATTTTACTCATTTAACTTTGCTCACCCACCAAGGTTAAATGTATTCAGAATGAGATGGTTGAGCCATGGCTGAACCAAAAACAAGATGCAGCTGCAGCCAGAGTCTTGGAGAATGAGTGGGAATTGAATAAGGCAGGGAAAGGAAGAAGAAAATTTCAACATTAAATGTTTATTAAGTGCCTATTATATTCTAAGTTCAATGACAGAATACATAAAAATAAGAAAATTTTAAGAGTATATGGCTTAATGACAGTAAATAATAAAGCAATGAGATGAATAACAACATTGACTTTTTAATATATTTTTTAACTGTGATGCAGTTGACAACCCTATAAGAAAGAAACTGTTGACTTCATTTTAAGGATAAAAAACTGACTGACCCTCAAGGTAGGTGAATGACTCATTTAATGCCATATAGCTAGTGAGAAATAGAGCTCAAGTTCAAACCTAAGGCTGATTCTAACAATCAGCTTTTCCTATACCAAGCTGCTGAGAAAAAAAAACCTGTAAAATGAATCACTATGATATATACAGTCTGGGCTGAGAAAAGAATAAGCAAAACTCACAAAACAGGAAACAACCTAAAGTGAAGATAGCAAAAAAAATTGTTAGGAATACTGAGGTACCACAAGAAATAAAACACATGCTTGGAAGAGGGTCAGCAAGGCAAGTTTTACTTCTGCCAGAACAGTGTCAATACAGAACCTGGCTAGCAAGCACACCTGGGCAGGCACCCTACCAGCTTTTATTCCATAACTCAGCTTTGACTTATGCCCTAGGAGGAGCTCAGGGTTACAATCTACTTGATTAGCTAATTTTTAAATTGGGGTGGCCACAGGGAAGTGTTCTAATTAAAATGGCTACAATTGGATCCAATTAAGACTAAATACTATATTCTGAGAATGGACCACCTAACTTTCTATTTCTCATAGAAATGCCCTAACTGAAATTTTCAAAAATCAGAGACAGTAATAATAAGGTAACATGATTATGGACTTAGACTGCCAGACTAAGGATTTTCAAGTTATTCGTCAAGGCAGTGGACACTAGATACTCTAAGTGGGATTCTTCTAGGATCTGGGTATAATAATTTAAGATTCATATGAAAAAAATCAATTAAGAAAAATTTTAAGTGTATAATGAGGGAGAATACTCATCCTTACAGAATTTATATTTATTATGAAGCAACAAAAATTCAAATATTAAAAACAGAAATCAATTATTTGGTGATGATTAGTAGCTCATAAAATAAGCTTATTTTGTATCAAATTGAATATTTAATAAAGAAAGCATTATAATACAACAAAAAAGAAAAATTGCTTAGCATATGTTGTTGAGAAACAAATTAGGAAAAAGTACATTCTTACCTGATCAAGTTAAATTCCAAAAGGACCTAAGATTTTTTTTAAGTTAAATATAGAAAAAAAAAGGAAGAAATTTAAATTCCAAATTTAATTTCTGTCAACTATTTTTAGTAAAGAATTAAACTTATAAAACAGGAAAGTGCATAAAGATACTCACACATTCAATGTTCAGTTAAAAGTTTATTAAGAAAATGCCAGTACTTCAACTCCATGGAATAATAGGTGGTCATCCACATAATAATAAAAACTACACTAACACAAAAATAATGTTCAGGCATAATGCAACTATGAAAATTAAGGTGTATTAGTTTTCTGTTGCTGCTGTAACAAATTACCATAAATTAAGTTACTTAAAGCAATGCAAATTTATTAAATGTAAGATAAGGAGGTTAGAAGTTCAAAACAGGTCTCACTGAGCTTGAAGGTGTCAGCAGGGCTGCATTTTTTTTTTTTTCTGGAGGTCCTAAGGGATAATTCATTTCCTTGCCTTTTCAGCCTCTAGAGGGCACCCACATTCCCTGGCTTGTGACCATTTCCTCCCATCTTCAAAGCCAGCAAAGGCCAGTACAGCCCTAACATCACATTTCTCTGACATCCTGCTATAGACATTTCCTTTTGAGTCATCTTCTGCATTCCCCTTTCACTTTTAAGGACCTATATGCTTACCTCAGGCCCATTCAGATAATCTAGGATAATTTCCCAATTTGAGGTCAGTTGATAAACTACCTTCATTCCATCTACATCCTTAGTTCTCAATTTTTCATGTAACCTAACATATCCCCAGGTTCCAGGCATCAGGACATGGACATCTTTGAGTGGCAATTATTCTTTCTTACATATATGGTTTTCATAGATGGAGAAATATATATAAACATAACTATACATTAGGGTAGTGGGATAGGGGAGTAAATATTTTGTATTTTTTAAATTTTTCATAATAACATATTGCTCCCATAATCTTTTGCAGACAAAGGATTGATGGCTGATGAGAACAAAATATGAGAAAATTTTGCTAAATTTTAGCCTAATAAATGCTGGGTTAACACATGAAGTTGTTTTGCACTGCTACCATCCTTGCTTTTCTTTCACATTTTTAGATTCTCCTCAGTCTCCAGGACCCCTAGGTTGCAATAGTGACCCAATTCTTGCCAAGTTAACTCCCAAGTAATGGCACACCATCACCATTAATTTTCCTGACAATTTAAATGCATATCTGGAGCTTCCCATTAACAACTAGACAGAGGTGGTATATTGTGCTTAGGAATATTTGCTAGAGGACACTGACAACAGAGAGGAGTCAAAGCCAGCTGAGGCAGGGAGTTGAGGGAGTGCAGTCTCCTCCAAGCAGGAAAATTGTCAAATGTTAGGCATTCACCTTCTTTTTCTCCTGATACTTTTCATTGCTTTATTTATTTTTATTTACCTTTTATTGGTTCTTTTTAGTTGCACATGATAGTGGAATCCATTTTTATATAATTATACAAGCATGGAACCTTCTTTACATTTTTGAGAACTAATATTCCAGAGGAGAGTCAAGTAATATACAGAGGAATAGTCAAGGTAGGGCAGGTCATATTGAAGCAAGGGACACCTTCCTGCTTCCCTGCATACAGATTTCCTCTATGGCTATATACTGTTATGTAACTAAAAACAGTTAAAATGCCAAAGTTTGGGCCACTTTATTTTGAAAAATATTAGTTTCAAGATAGTTGAGTGGCCTCACTCTTCCTCCTCTCATTTTAACATGACTCTCAAGTCAGAAAGAGGTATGCCATTGCCCGCACAGTTTTGCAGAGTGTGGAGTGTTCCTTTGAGACTGTTGCACATATATGATATGATTAGTCTTGGTTATTCTAGATAAGAAAGAATTGGGAGCCATTAATCCATTCACAGTGGTCCTTCAGCTAGGGCTTAGTGCCCCCAGGACTGTTTCTCAGGCTTTAATGTCCATGACTCACAAATCTTGTTACAAGAATATGGGTGTAAGACTGAATTTCAGATAAGCTCCCAAATATACTGCTGGTTAATTGACCACATTTAAGTAGCAAGGTGATTAAAAACTCCCAATTCTTAGTCTACCTGGCTCCCAAAAAGATACCTTTGTATAGACTTACTAACATTTCTGGTTTGCCTGGGATTGCAGGGTTTGCACAGATGTGGATATTTCAGTGCTAAAACTAGGAAAGTTTCAGACAAACAGATGAGTTGATTATTCTATGTATGTAGATGCCTGCATGTGTAAGGACTGACATTCATTAGTGAAAACTACAGAAACCCTGGGCAACTATGCTGTATTCCCAATTAATGTCTACTTGATCACAATTCTTTTTTCCAACTAAGCCTAGACTTGGACTCAGACTCCTTAAAACTGAGTTCCAGAAACCACTACCAATCAACTGGTAATGGCAAAGGAAACGGAATCTATTTCCAATTGAACTAGAAGCCAAAAATCATTCTGCATCATTTATTGGTCTTCCTATGGAAATAATAAGCATGATGATGGAAAGAATGACAAATAATTCAGCAAAATTTTTTGTATGTTGTGAAGTCAATTTTTACATTTGTATAACAGTAATCGTAAGTGACAATAACCCATTTATATTACAAGGCATTAGCACTGACTCAGCTCTAGTTATGACCTCATGATTGAAATAAGCCAGAGTGTGATTCAGGAATCAGGATTGTTCTTATACCATGTCTCTTTTGTGAGATCTGAGGGTTCCCAATAAAACTTCAATCTCTTCCTAGTGCAATGCCCCCAATGAGCTAAAAACCTCTCACTAGGCCTTACCTTTTAATGGTTTCATACCATCTTTATACCACCAAACTGAGGTCCTCTTGAGGGATAAACCATAGCACTGCCCAACAATTTACCCTAAAATTCAGCAGCTTATAATACCATGCATGTACAATCCCACAGTTTCTGTTAGCCAGTGATGTTGGGCATGGCTTAATGGAGCCTTCTGTTTCAGGTTCTCTCACAGGGCTGCAAACAAGAATGAGTCTCACTGAAAATCTAACAGGGAATAATCCATGTCCAAGCTTACTCTGGTGGCTGCTGGCAAGAGTCACTCCTCAAGAGTTGCTGGACTGAGGTCCTTTCTGGCAGCTGACCAAGACCATTCTCAGTTTTTGTCATATTGGCCTCACCAGCTTGCTTCATTGAGATAGCAGGTAAGACAAAGAAAACTGAGGGAATATGTTGTAAGCAATAATCTTGTATAACCTAATCCTATAAGTGACATCCAATCACTTTTGATGCATTCTGTCAGTTAAAAGAAAAACACTAGAGCTAGCCTAGAGGAAGAGATGACATGAAGGTAGAATACCAGGACGTGAGGATCATTAAGACCATCTTAAAGATAACCTAGTGAAAGCACCTCTTATTGAAGCCACTAATTTCAAAGGAACTTGCACTAGACATTTTGTGAAACAACCACAGAATTATTTCCCTTATTGCTTCTAGAAATGAAAACACAACAAATATTCCTTCAATCACACTATTTAAAGAATAAAACATTAATAATGTTTATTTTATTTATTGTCATGATCCACTATCAAGACAATAAGGTTGTTTGAGGTCAGCCATGGAAAAGCTATAGTTAATGTTAAGTTTCAGAAAATTTACTGAGCTGGATTTCATGAAACTGGTTATGAAAAGATCTACTCCTCAGTTGCTCTGTAGTCTTCTCTGACTTTCCAACTTTACCAAAACCTCAAAAGTGTTCCAAGATTAACCTTCCCCTGTTCCAACCCCCTTTTCACTACATGACTGCAAATAAATCATGAATAATCCTATATCTATGTCAAAAGTCAACTGCGTATTTTGAGAATTATTTCACCTTATGACTGTAAAATGTGTTAATATCATGGATTGAATAAACCTAAATCACAAGTATTCAAAACAAGAACAAAGCTGGAAAGGATCTTAGCAATTACCTGTTTATTAGTTCTCAATCTCAATTGCACATTCAGAGTCACCAAGTGAATGCTTTTAAAAATCCTGATTCCCAGGAATACCCCAAACCTGTTTCATACTAATTCCTGGGGATAGATTTAAGAATCAGCATTTTTAAAGGCCCCTTGTGCCATTGCCAAGGTTTTGAATCACTGGTCTCATCTAGAAAATGAGTATCCAGAGATATTAAGTAACTTTACTAGATAATATAACTAAATAGTTGCAGAACCAACACTGTGCTTTCTTTAGAGATGGTACTGAATTTTTCACTGGGTGATATCCAAAGCAGTGGTCCCTAATCTGTCCCCAGATATTAGGTTGTTTAATAAAGGCCTTTTAAAAGAGAGATTCTGTCTCCATTACAACAGAGATTCTAGTTTTTGTGTTTTGTTCTGTTTTATGAAGCTCCCCAGATGATTGTACTGCATAGACAGAGTTGAGAACTGCTGATCTAAATTTTAGCATATAGTATATCATATATCTATGCATGTTCTTAACCACAGACCACAAAGTAGGAGATGTCTCCTTCATGTCCCAGGGGATTTATCAGAATGAAGTCATGTCTGTAAGCTCTTAATGTTCAGCAGGAGAATATAGAATAGGCATAATACATAAAACCACTAAAAAATGATAGGAATTCCTTTCTGAAGAATGAGAAAGATTCTCAACTGTATAGTTCACTGTTTAAAGCTGTGATATCAGAAAAAAATAAAATAGATATTAGAATCAATCTAAGGCATAAGAGAATTTATGGAACAAACATTTTCCTAAATATAAGAAGTTAAAACACGATCAAAATCTCAAATATGTTTTTAGGACCCCTGAGTGAATCACTCTGAAGAGTTATTTAGGAGTGAGACTAAAGAGATTCCCAGATTGGGAATCAACCAAGGAAGGTATATTAGGTATCTATTAATAAATATTACCTGTAAATTTAGTAGCTTAAAATAATAAACATTATCCTAAAGGTTTGTGGGTAAGGAACATGGAATCAACTTAGCTGAATGGTTCTAATCCAGGGTCTTGTGAGATTTCAGTCATGGTATTTTCTGGGCCACAATCATGTAAAGGCTTGACTGGGGATGAAAGATCTGTTTCCAAGATAGATACATGGCAGACAAGGTGATGCTGTCTGCTTACAGAAGGCCTCAGTTTCTTGCCACCTGGATATTTTCATAGGGCTGCCCTTCTGACATGGCAGTTGGGTTACTTCATAGTGAGTCTCAGAAGTCATGTATTATCACTTCCACCTTATTTATTAGAAGCAAGTCCTTAAGTCAGGTCCATATTCAACAGAAGAGGAATTAAGTTCTACTTTTTGGATAAAGTGCCAAAGAATTTGCAGATTTTAAACCATCACATAAGGCAAAAGAATAGGCAAAGACAAGAATGCATTTGCTGGTAGAACTAAGGCATTCTCCATTTTCCTGTAAGAAGCTGTTGACAAGCAATACAAGCCCTTCCCTCTTTGACAACTGTCCTAGATCTAGGAATAAGACTCTAGAAGGAAATAAAGGATTATCTTTTGGTTTTTAAGAAGACTGTACTCAATAAATGCTATCCACCTGCTTCCTGAAGTCTGGAATGATTTTAATATTGAGGCCAAAGACACAACTAGAGATAAGAGACAATAAATGAAAATGGCAGTTAAAACAAAATGATACAGCTGAAAATGGAAAAGTTTACTAGGCAATAGGTGGGGAGATTCAGATTACAAACTTAACTTTTTCATGCAGGTGGAGGATGATAGGATGAAAGAGAATTAGGAGAAAGAGAACAGAAGGGTTAGGCTGAGAACTAAAGGAGTAGACTTCAAAGACACAACAAACCCATGTGGGGTTTCCAAGTGTTCAGTAATTGTATCAGTGTATTTTCTGTTGCTAATAGTGTAACACAACAGACTGGGTAAACTACAAAGAAAACAGGTTCATTTTGGCTCATGGTTCTGGAGGTCTCAGGTAAAGAGGACACATCTGGTGATGGCATTTTGCTGGCACAGTCCCAATACAGTACAGAGCAGCACAAGACAAGAGGCAGAGAGCACAAATGTGTGTCCTGGTCTCCCTCACTCTTCTTATAAAGCCACCAATATTCAATTATGGGGGCTCCACCCTGATTATGTTAATCCAGTCATCTCCAAAGGCCCCATCTCTAAAGAATATAGTTGAATAAATTTCCACTCACTTAGTACTTCAACAATGAGGATTAAACCCCAACGTGTGTTTGAGAGGAGATAAACTATAATTAAATCATAGTAGTAACTAAACAGTTACCTCTGTGTTTTTGTTTCATACTTTACAGTGGTAAATATTTTCATTCTACTGAGTTCCAGGGATCAGTCTCAATTCTGCTCTTTTCTAGTTGCGTACTTTTAGTGAGATAACATCCTGTATCTCCCCTTCCTCAACTGGACAACAGGGAGAATAATGATGCCTACTTGATAAGTTACTGGTTAGATTAAACATTATTATTTTCTCATCATTTAAAAAACTTTTTGATAGTATAGCAAGACTCATTCAAGAGTCAATTTCAGTATTTTGTATTAGAAGCAATAATAAAATTTTTTAAAAATCTGCTTTCTCACCAGTAAGGTAGAGAAAAAGAATCAGGGAAAAGGGAGAAGAGAGGAGAGAGGATAATACAGGGGATTGACACAGAAAAATAGTTTCTATGCACTTATGAATACATCGAAATGAATCCCACTATTATGTGTAACTAAAATGCACTTAAAAATAACAAATTTGCTTCCCCAATCACTATAGATATTTGTACTTCCCAAAGACTCTGTTATGGGACCATTTTAGTGAATCTTCTTGTTCATACCCCTGTATCAGACCCTAATCATAATCCTTAGGTAGTTCCTGAGTACTCAAAACAAGTAAGGTTATAAATTCCATATTAATGAGTAGCTTTTTCAATTGTCATATCATTTTTGACATAAAATTATTTAAAAATTACCTTTGATATTTAAAAAAAATAACATTGTTAACATTCCCAGCTCAAAAACTAGTTCTTCTCAAGCTTTGAAATTCAACACACTAATCATATTATGGTATATATAAATCTACCAATTTTTTTACAATTAATCTTGAGGGATTTTTTCATTGTCAATGTAGTTGATTAGACTATAGTATGTTAAATAACATTTAAAGTTTAAGATGGTCTACTACTTCTTTTACAGGTTTCAATTATGTAATAAAACTTTCCAAGTTCTGAAGTACTATATATAAATTGAATAAATTAAATTTGTAAATATGTTGATAAACTTAAGTTTTCTGAATTTTCTAATATTTCTGATAAAGTTCACAAAGTCTCAAGCTAAAATCAGATATTTAAATAAACAAGTCAAATACATATTTTGAACTGGGATCACAAAAGTGGTTGGATAAATTAATAGGCAAAATTATTTTAAATATAGCACGCAAGGCCTAAAATACAAAATAAGTATAGTCATTCTCTAACATATAAATATTAATGCTATAGCTTTGATTGTCTTAAGTTTTTCTAAATTCTCTTTTTCCTTTGGATTAATAGATGATTGTCCATTAAAAGAATATAACTGCTTCCTTAAACATTGAGTACCTTTTCATTTTCATTCAAGCAGTTGTAGCACCCCCCAAGAACACTGGGTTACTTCCCCACATAATGGTAAAGCTTGACTTCTAGTTCCCTGAAAAAGAGGCCCATGCCTCAGCATCTACAATATTCTTATACACAACCCTGAAGGGACAGGGTTGTGTATAAGAATATTGACTATAAGAGGTTGAACCCTCTTTGTAATCAAAACATTAATGCTGTTCAAGTGGGTTGGTCTCACAGTTCATTTCTATGTAATTGATTCTTGTGTCTGCCAATAGAAACCTAAAACAACATCTCCAAATCTAAACAATTAGATTTTGAATTTATTTGGCTCATAAACATACTATCTTCTGTAACTCCAGAGACTTGAGTGGACCCTATAGTACTCAGAATCTTACTATCTAGGAAAGTAGTCCTACAGATGTTAAAATAACAACAGAAAAATATATTGTAGGGTTGGTATCATTTGAATGTGTCCCTCAAAATGTATGTTGGAAATTTAATACCAAATGCAACAGTGTTGGGAAGTAGGGCCTAATGGAAGGTATTTAAATTGTAAGGGTTCCACCTTCATAAATGGATTGATATGGATTATAAAAGAGCTTTGGAGTTTGAATTCAAAATCTTGCTCTTTCTCTCTCTCTTTTTGCCCTTCCACCAAGGGATGATGGAGCAAGAATGCTCTTGCCAGGTGTGGACCCCTCAGTCTTACACTTCCCAGCTCCCAGAACCATAAGCCAATAAATTTCTGTTGATTATAAATTACCCAGTTCCTGGAGTTCTCTTATAGCAAAATAGAACAGACTAAGATGGGAGTTAAAAACAGAAGTAGGAGGAAGATCTGGAAAAATATTTCATTGGTTCAGGTAACCGACAGGGACTAGGACCAAGATAATGTTAGTGAAGAAAAGCTGTGGGCAGATCAGGATATGTTTTAGAGGAAACACAGAACCTGGTGATGGATTATATCTTGGGGAGGGGGGAAAGGGATTCAGGGATAATGCCTCGATATTTGCATGAGCAACTAGGTTGTTTGGTGATACTGTTTACCAACCTGAGAACATTTAAACGGAAGGAGCTTTAAAGAGAAGTTCTGATAATATTCTTTTTAGACATGTTAAGGTTGAGATGCCCTTCAGACCAAATGGCAATATTATGTTACAAATTTTAGCCTGCAGGGCTGAAAAAAAAATGTCTGGGCTGTGATCACAAGTTTGCAAGTCATCAGCATAGAGACAGTAGATGAAACCATTAGATAAGATAAAGTCCCCTAGAGAGTAAGTGTAGAGAAAGGCATCCAGGAAGGAGCCCTCATGGCCCCCAGCTATGCTATAGGGCTGTATTTATTTTTAGAGAAATATATTTTATAAGAAGGATTGGTGGTTCCACATACAAGATGGTATCTGAATAGTTCTTAGGTAGGTTGGGTAGAGGAAATGGAACTTGATCATCAAGACAAAATGCAGATATCTGGTTCTTCACCAGACATTTCAACCCTTCAGCTTTATTTCCAGAAGAAAAGACAAGTTCTGTATTATCCACCAATAGGTATTGTAAAAATTGTGAGAATAAAAATGGAATCACTTATGCCAAACCCTAATAAAATGGAGTTGGAAGATGTAAGACTAGAAAAACGCCGCACCACATGACACAGATTACCAAAGAGGTTTCCACTTTATTACAAAAGGCTGTGTTGTTTATATAGGTCTAAGGAGAGGTCGCAGGGCTGAGGTAGATAACAGGTAGCCCGTTTATTGGCAAGCTCTTCCATATGTCAGTTCCAGAGCCCAATCAGTGATTTAATTCCCTGTTAGGGATTAACTGAGTGGTAATTGAAGTGGTAGGGTGTGGCTGGAGGAGGTGGTAATTGGGGCATAACTTTGGGTATATATGTATCTAGTGAATAGTCTCACTCTCTCTCTCTTCTCTCTCCCCTCTCTCTCCCCTCTCTCCCCCC
>NW_026000249.1:1963065-1981528 GCF_001458135.2 Marmota marmota marmota | reverse complement strand
CTCCCTCCCCTCTCCCTCCCCTCTCCCTCCCCCTCCTTCCTGATAACTGTGATGTGAGCTGCTTCCCTCTGATACCCTCTCCCGCCATGATGTTCAACCTCACCTATAGCCCTGAGGAATGAAGTCAGCCTTCTATGGACTAAGATCTCTGAAAATGGTGAGCCCTCAAATAAACCTTTCCTCCTTTACAGTTGTACGGGTTGGGGCCTTTTAGTCACAGCAGCAAAGAAAGCTGACTAAAACAGAGATGAAAGCTAATTAACACACATGCTTTTGATCTATCACAACACACATATCCTGGATTATAATCTCCTACTCATTCCCAAATAAATTCATTTTTGTTTAGACTTATTTTATGTTTTTTTTTAAATTTAGGTTAACAAACATATTGCAGTCTAGAACTAAGAAAAGTACTTCATTCCCCTTTTATCACCTCTATAAAAACTAATCAGCATAGAGACAGTAGATGAAACCATTAGATTGGATAAAGTTCCCTAGAGAGTAAGTGTAGAGAAAGGAGTCCAGGAAGGAGCCCTTGTGGCCTCCAGCTGTGCTATAGGGTTGTATTTATTTTTAGAGAAATACATTTTGCCTATGGCTATGGCTAACATTATTTACCTTCAAGTAACCAGAGCTATTTTCATTATACAAAGCTTTGAATGCATGCAGTCCTCTCTCACTTGATTAGTGAAAATTTGGACTGCTTTTGAAAAACTTCCACTCTTGTGAGATTAGTAAAACTTTGGATTGCTTTTAGCTCATTTCGTAGAGTGCTTGCCTCACATGCACAAAGTCCTGGGTTCAATTCCCAGCACCACACACACACACACACAACAATACTTTATTATAAAAGATATTGCTTCCATGTGGCCTAATAGTCCAGGATCCCCTATATATATTATGATGATGAAATGATTGGGCTGTGAGAGTCTTAACCCAATCAGTGATTTAATTCCCTGTTAGGGATTTAAATTTTGTGTGTCAACTTATCTACCCTATGTTTGGTCATTTGGTCAAACACTAATCTAGAAATTGCTATGAAAGTATTTTATAAATTTGATTAATGTCTACCAGAACTTGTCTTTGTGATGTGATTAACATTCCCCATCAGCTGTCTATTTTCCATCATGTGGATTGGCCTCAGTCAGTCAGTTGATGGCCTTAAATGCAAAAACTGAGGTTTCCCAGAGAAAAAGGAATTTTGACTCAATACTTGGTAACAGAAATTCTTTCTGCAATTCCAGTTTTTAAGCCTGCCTTACAGATTTCAAACATGTCAGTCCCCACAATCATGTGACCCAACTCCTTAAAATAAATCTAACAATACATACATAAACACACACAGCACATCCAACTTGTTCTGATTCTCTCAAGAATCCTGATAAAGTCACTTATTCACATAATTAATGTAGGTAAAAATACTGAGAAAATTACATTTGATGATCAAGAAGTATCCTTGGGCTCCTCTATATAAAATACTTGTGGTATATCAGAGGTGTTTCATAAGCCTTTGATGATGGGAGGAAAGAGAAAGAGAAAGAGCAATTGCCATCTGCAAACTGAGTGTGTCTGGAGTTTCTACTTGGATATAGACAGTGGTGTCTGTCATCTGTTATGGGTGGCCTTCCTGCTGATGAAGGCCAGCCTCTGCACCTCTTACATGGTTCACCATGTACACTCATAAAAGAAAAGGGCTGATGAGTTGTTCTGCATAGAAGCTAAAGAAATAGTTTCCAAAGCCATAACTATTTCCAGAGACAATGTGCCATTGATAAGAAATTATTTCAAATTGTGAAATGCATCTGTGTAAAAGAAATGCATGCGAAAACCTGCACATTCTTTTGTTAGAAAAACTGAATTCAGCTAGATAATCTTTCCCATATTATTACAAAGCAAGTTGTACACTAATTAGCAGGCTCTCCCAACAGAATGAAAGGCAGCCGATTTTCTAAATCACTTGCTTACTAATACATGATTGCAATTTAATTGGCTGCTATGAATAACTTATTTTTAGGACATATGTTTTGCATGCCATTATTTTCACAAAGAGCCATTTTAATATATAAATTGTTTTTTCCTGTCCTTGACAAAATTTTAAACAAGTAGTAAATAAGAATGTCTTCACAGGATCATGGACCTAAACATACATGCAAAACTATAAAATGTATTGAAGAAATCTGGGGAAAATGTTGACCTTTTAAGTAGGTAAAGGTTTCTTTAAATAAGACCCAAGCAGCATTAATGATAAAATAAAAAGTGATAAGTTGAACTTCATCAAAATTAAAAACCTCTGCTAACCAAAAGATACCATTAAGAAAATGAAAAGGCAAGCCACAAAATATGATAGTATTTAAAGTATATGATCCATGAGAAAGTACATGAAACTAGATGACAAAGAGCTCTACTACAAATCAATAATAAGATGACAAATGATTCAAACTTTAAAATGGGACTTGAAAATATACTTCACAAGAAAAGATTACAGATGATTGATAAGAACATGGAAGATTGGCAGTATCATTAGTCATCAGGACATGCAAATTAAAACTACAATGTGATACTACTATAAACCTAATGAAATAGTTAAAATGAAAAGACATTAACACACATTAGTAGGCTGTGGCATAATTAGCTTTTGTTGTTGTTGTTGTTGTTTTGTACTGTGGATAGAACCCAGAGGCATTTTACCACTGAGCTACATCCCCAGTCCTTCTTATTGAAATAGGGTCCCACTAAGTTGCTTAGGGTCCTGCTAGGTTTCTGAAGCTGGCCTTGAACTTGAGATCCTCCTATTTTAGCATCCCAAGTCATTGGGATTATAGGCATGCACCACTGTGCCTGGCACAATATGAATTCTAATACATCACTGATGGGGTGTAAAATGGCACAATATTTGGAAGAGTTTGACACTTTTTTTTTTTTTACAAAGTTTCCATCTTACGCCTAAGTATTCCACTCCTAGGCATTTACCTAGTGAAAATTAAGACATATTTCCACACAAAGCCTTTTATGTAAATGTTCATAGGAGCTCTGTTTGTGACCAAAATCTGGAAACACCCAAATTTCCATCAATAAGTGAGTAGATGATCAAACTGTGGTATATTTATACAATATTTTATTACTTAACAATAAATGGAAACAAATTACTTATAGATGCAACAACATAAATGAAACTCAAAATCAGCATGTTGAGTGAACAAAGCCAGATGTGGAAGTGTAAATACTGTATGGTTCTATATTTATGTGAATATTTAGAACAAAAGTTCAATAATGAAGAAATCAAGTACATGGTAGCCTCAGGTTTATGGTGGAAGAGTGGAGGATAAGATTTGACTGGAAAAGAACATGAGGGAACTTTCTAAAAAGAAAAAAATGTTCTATTTCTTGATTGAGGCAATGGGTACATGGATGTGTACCACGGTCAGAACTCACTGAACTATATACTTATGATCATTACATTCTACTGCCTGTTAACTTTGCCTTAATAGAAATTACTTCTTCATAATTAACATACATTCTCACTTCCATGATTTTCTCATTCATAAGAAAGTTTATGGAGTCTTTATAAGACAGTCAAAATTTAGAACATGAGTTAACTTTATTTCAAAGTTTCCAAATAAAGCAATACCTTAAGAAATTATAGCTGGAAATTGTGCAATATACCTGTGGTGTCAGCTACATGGGAGGCTGAGGCAAGAGGATCACTAGAGCCCAGGACTTTGAGGCCAGCCTGGACAAAATTCTTATGGTTTGGATGTGAGGTATCCCCTATAAGCTCATGTGTGAGGCAATGCAAGAAGGTTTAGAGGAGAAATGATTGGGGTTGTGAGAGCATTAACCCAATCAGTGAATTAATCTTCTGATAGGGATTAACTGAGTGGTAACTGGAGGCAGGTGGAGTGTGGCTGGAGTAGGTGGGTCACTGGGGTGTGCCTTTGGGGTATATATTTATATTTGGTGAGTGGAGTTTCTCTGATTTCTGATTGTCAAGTGAGCTGCTTCCCTCCACCACACTCTCCCACATGATGTTCCTCCTCACTTCAAGCCCCAAGAAGTAGAGCCAGTGTGTATGGATTGAGACCTCTGAAATCGGAAGCCCCCAAATAAACTTTTCCTCCTCTATAATTGTTCTGGTCAGGTCTTCTAGTAACTGCAGAAAAAAATACAGACTAATACAAACATAGTGCAAAATAATAATAATTCCAATAATTAAAAAAAAAATAAACCTGGGCATGGTGGCTCACGTTTGTAAACCCAGTGGCTTGGGAGGCTGAGGCAGGAGGATCTTGAGTTCAAAGCCAGACTCAGCAAAAGTGAGGGTAGGCAACTCAGTGAGACCCTGCCTCTAAATAAAATACACAATAGGGCTGGGGATATGGCTCAGTGATCAAGTGCCCCTGAGTTCAATCCTTGGTATTTTTCAATGTCAAAATAAATAAATAAATAAATAAATAACCCAGTCATTGGGATTACAGCACACATTGGGTAAGGGTTGTCATTACCACATTTTTAGTCTCTTCTCTTTAAAGCCATGGTATATATCCATGAACTGGTGATGGAGGAAAATTTTGATTATTAGAGGAGCCATTCTTACAATAGTTCATCTATTCTGCCTTGTCCTAAATCTCCAATCTTAATATTTACTGGACTCTTATCTCTGAAGTCTGGAGTTTCTGCTTCATCTACTTCTAAGAAGTGGACCCTGATGTTTGAAAGCATCCCCAGATCCAACCTACAGATTCCAAATCTCATTTAAGGTACTGAGTCTTTACCCGTAGATGCAAGGCCTGTCCTCCTTTCTAGGATCTTTCATTACTACCAATGTTCTTGCTCCCAATGGAGGTTGAGAAATAATATTTAATAAGTGGTATTATGTTGACGAGAAAGCCAAATATTTGAGAATAGTTTAAAAGACTCAAAGAGCAGTAGGGTTTTTTAATTTCAGTTTTAAAAATCAGGTTTTCATATTTTGTAAATGTAGTTGAAAAAGTTCCAACTTCACATAGAACTTTGGGCCACATAGGTCATACTGGAATTTTGATACATTGAAATCTTCTTTTTCCCTAAACTTAGTGTTTTTTATTGTAAATCTTGAATAGATTTTTTTGAAATTATGTAATTGCACATACACATATTCAGACATATGGGAAAATAATAGATTTTCATAAATGAATGAATGGATCAAGAAAACGGCAAGCTTTTCTATTATCTGAGAGAAATGTTTTTTTTTTTTTCCAGATACATTCATTGACTTTGAGCTAACTTATTATCTAAAAATAAAAAGGTCTTGTTTTGATCTTCTGCTCTTTTGAGTGTAGGAATCAACTTTGGTTTATGGCCAAACTCCAGAAGCACATCTTTATAGACTAAAATTCATAAAAGAAGTTTCCACAAAATTAAGTATGCATCACACTTGAAAACACTGATGTTGAAGAGAAACTTAGACACTTAAGGAAATTCTTTTGTCCCAAGCTGAGATGTAACAGAGTGAAGTTCAATTTAGAGGGCTGGAACTATAATCTATTATTTTTCACCCTAGTCACTGCACTGTTAAAATGGAAGATGTAGCTAATCAATTACAACAGCTGAGGTGGAATATGGCATAGCTTGTAATCTCTGAAGCTTAAAAGAAAATCCGTTTATAAAAATTCAGAGATACATCAAAATGACAAGGGGAATAAAAGTTCCTTCATTTTCAATTAACAACAGCCAGAGTTTTAGAAAGCCATAACATCCTTATTCCCCTTTTCCTTACCTCTTTTAAAGTCTTCCAATTTGACCATAAACATGCCATGAAAACAGAATTAATGGGATGTTTACAAAACAGATGTTTGCAAGTGATGCTAATAATATATTTAAACCCAAGATCTAACTTTCCAAAGGGATATAAATTACAAATGACAGAATGCACGGTACACAGAATGCATTAAAAATATATACCTCAGAGCAAACAAACTCATAGGAGATGTTGTCTAATCAGTACTTATTGGACATCTACTATATCCCAAATTTCTTCTGGAGGATGAATATTTTTCAATGTCAAATTATGTACTATTTGCTTAGAAGATAACACAGAAAGAAGAGTATAATATTTAACCCTATCCAGAATCAATAAAAGAGAAAAAGAATAATCAGAATACTATCTCTTATAAGTCAATAAATGATAGGAGAAATACAAACCCACACACACATACATATACACACACCCATACATACTCACCCATATGGTGCTTCCATATCCTATTATGAATAATGCTGCAATTGACACAGGAATGTAGACATCCCTTCAAAATACTGATTTAATTTCCTCTGAAAATATATCCAGAATTTGGATTTCTGGATTATACAGAAATTCTATTTTTGTTTTCTTTTTTGAATGTCTATACTGTTTTCCATAATGAAATAAAGAGGAAAATCCTGTCATTTGTGCCAACCTGGAGGATCCTGGAGGACATTATGCTAAATGAAATGAGCAAGGCACAGAAAGACAAATACTGCATGATACCACTTATATGTGGAATTTAAACAAAGCAAACTCATAGAAGCAGAAAAGAAGAGTGAGTACCAGAGATGGATGGTTGGGGGTAGACAGGGAAAGGGGAGGTGTTGTTCAAAGGATACAAAAATTTGGTTAGGGACAGCAAGTTGTAGTGATATGCACACTACAACTTATTAAATAGTACATAATTTGTATTATTATAAATTTATTATTTATTTATTTATTTATACTGGAGATTGCGCCCAGGAGTTCTCTGACACTGAGCTATGCCCCAGCCTTTTTTTTTTAATGTTTTACTTTGAGACAGGGTCTTGCTAACTTACTAAGGTTGACCTCAAACTTGCAATTCTCTTGCCTCAGCTTCCCCAGTAGCTGAAATTATAGGTGTGTGCCACCACACCATGCCCTAAAAGAGATTTTACCTCATTAAGTCCCAAGTTTTCAATTCTGTGAATATTTCAATGAAACACAGGTGCAGAAAAATAGGATAAAAATAATAATCTAGAGCTTATATTATATTAATGTAAGTATTATGTTATATAATTATATTTTCTTATGATCATTATGTGATTATATTATATGTTACATATTGTATTAAAGTTATTATGCATGTTCCACATCTGCAATAATGGGACAAAATGGGCTAAAAGTTCTTACCACAAACAAGTAATTATGTGAAGCATATATATGTAGCATGATTTAATCACTACACAATGTATGCATATATCTTAACATCAAATTATACTCTACGAATATGTACCAATGTAATTTTTCAATTCAAAATAAAATAAGTTAATATGATTAGTTGCTGCTTTAAGAACATACTAAGAATAGTGCAGAGCTGGTGGGATGCTTTAAAGGTATGTAGGTAATATGAAGAACACTGTGCCTGAAAGTGAACTAGCATTCACTTCAGTAACTGTGTGGAATTCGTGTGTATTTATTTTGTGTGTATATGTATGAATGAATGTATAGATAGACAAATATATATTAAATATTCAATATACATAAAATTAGAAGAATATAACATTATATATACTATACATGTATACATAACCAATTGAAAGGAAATTGAGGGACAAAAATGTCCCCAGGAGCCACCTCCAGCTGGTGCACATGTACTATAATAACTCAGCTGGGATCACAGTTTATATATGAAGGATGCTTTCTCCCATTCTCCTCCAAGTGAAAGGGGCCTGACCTGTACACATTGGTTCCCTTCCTGAGACAAAAGGGGCCATTTGTTTTCATGGGGTATGGAGTCCTTGGGTCCTGGGTCACTGTCACTTTGGGGCAAATCTTACAAACAGCAGCACCCGAATCTAGACTACCCAGTACCAAACTTCTGATTTTCTTCCCCTGGACTCAGTTGCTCTCATGCTTTCCTACAAATTGAAAACTCCTGAAGATTTGGGTGACCCCACTGGAACCTAGACCTCTGATGTATGTACAGCAAAAAGCCTTGAATTCAGCATTTCTTTTCTAGAATTCTGGAATGATGGAGTACCCATACTTCTTATATCTTGCTGGCCCTAGTTTCATAAATCTATCCTTTCTCATATGGCCTACTCTTTTTCCATACTATGTAACATATAGGTGATCTCAAATTGTGATGGACGAACTATAGAGGAAAAGAGAACCACCTGCCAAAGGAACCACCTGCTTGTGAGATGGAAGCTTTAAGTTGGTGGTGATCATGTTGGAATAACGGGGCAGTAGGCAATAACTATTTTCTTCTTTTTACTTTTCTGAATTTCCAAATTGTCTACCTTGACCTTCAAATGGGGAAAGGAGATAGTTATTATTTAAAATAAACTTGAAACCACCCAAAGAATAGCACCTCAAAAGAAACAAATCTACTTGGTGATTTGGTCCAGAATTATCCACTGCTTCTTTTGGAGATGTAATCTATGAGACACCAATTTTAAAGGAAGTCTAATGCCTGCCCTCAATTTATCATCTCAAAATTTGTTAGATGAGAAACTAGTCCACATCTCTTTAGTTTAGAGAATGACAGCCTCTGTTACAAAAGATTATTTCTTAGAAAATGTCTTGTTCTATCTTTACAAGTCTCCTTTCCCTTCAGGACGTTCAGAGAAGTCTCTTCTTGTGAGAAATAATAAATCAAGCTAAATAAAATAAGGCCTAAAAAGGGATTTACACTTCAATTTACGAGAATAGGTAGTGGCAGTAGATGAATCAAAGTCACCTCATTTAATTCATGGTCCTAACAAGGATGGTTATCTGGCTTCTTGGCCTATAGGAAATAAAAGATGTGATATAGGGCAGGGATAGAGAGAAAGTTCAGAGAAATAGACTGCAAGGCTAGTGGTAGTTGAATAGATACAAATAAATGCTTGTCTGATTCAGACAGTAAAAAATGAAGTGGTACCAAGAGCTACTTGACAAGTAGATGTAAATAATGTCAAACAAGATTTGGGAGGTACTATTAGATCAGACAAAGAAAGTTGAGTTTTCTGGTTTAGTTTTTTAAACAGGACCTGCTATATAGTTGACACCTTACAAATGTTTTTGAATGCATACTGAATAGATAAATAACATGGAACCCTGAGAAGGGATAATGCTAAAATGGCCACACAGACATTGCTGGTGCCAATAGTATTTGTTAGGGTCTGTAAACAAGTCAAGATGGCGCCTGGCATTTTGCCAGAGGGAGTGGTTTGTGAAGTAACGCCAGCGAGCCATTAAGTGTGGAGATTCCTTATTGGTTGACTGCTGTATCTAGTTTATGTTAATTAAGATAAGCTCTGTGGAATGTATATATACCCCTCCTGTCCTACAATAAACGGCTCCCACTCCTGCTGTATCAATGTACACAAGTTGCTCGTCACCCCCCGGTTCTTTTGCTGCAGCCGGACTGCGGCAAGTATTGGTTTTAAAAAGTAATTTAGCAAAATGAATCAGGCCTTAAAAATGCCCAAAACTTTGGAATCAGTAATTCATAGAAATCTGATTTAAGGAAATAAAGGGTTTTTAAAAAGCCTTATGCAAAAATATTTCCAATGAATAGGCAGAAACATTGGAAATAAGTCAAATTTCTAACACAGAAAGATAACTAAATAAACTTGGTGGAATATTACATAATCAGGAATATTCACTGTTCAGAAAAGCCAACAAAAATATAAGAAAAAATTTAAATTCTTTAAATTTATCTATCCATCCATCCTATACCCATATATGTATGTTCATGTATATATGCATACAAAGCATATATAGCATGATAATAATTCTGTATTGAAAGAATAAGTACTATTTCCCATATGAATTTTACTATATTATAACCAACTAATTATTGAAGGGAAATTCCTTGTCATGGAAGTATTCCAGCTAATAAATGAAAATCCAGTGAAAGGATTATAATATCATTCAGTTCATCATCTTTGCTAAGAACAAACTTACTCCAGCTTAAAACAACCCAGTTATTTTATGTTGTTTTAGCTTAAAACAACGTAGTCTGTGGTTCAAGAATTCAGGAATGGCTAGGAGTTCTGGTTCAGGCTCTTTCAGAAAATACATTTAAGATACCAGGTAGGGCTCCAGGCATCTGAAGGCATGACTTACAA
Organism: Marmota marmota marmota; assembly: GCF_001458135.2. Taxonomy (NCBI): domain Eukaryota; kingdom Metazoa; phylum Chordata; class Mammalia; order Rodentia; family Sciuridae; genus Marmota; species Marmota marmota. Next base: position 1,971,445 of record NW_026000249.1, on the reverse strand, counting down.
TCTCATTCATTATGCTATGAGCAGGAGGCCTCAGTTCCTCTCCATGTGGTCCTTGTGGCATGGATACTGGCTCTGCTCAGAGTAGCCTGTGACAGAGGAGCTGAGGCTATGTCCTAATTGGTTCACAGTCAATTTTGTTTATATTGTGTTATCCACATTTTTATCCACTTTTCCTCCTTCTCTCATATTATTTTGACATAAATCCCAAATGTCATCTCATGTAAAAGCACCTTTACAAATAGAAGCATTTTTAAAAATTTGGACAAAATAAAATATAAATAAAATATTATGTTATAGCAACTATGATATCAACATGATTTAAGAAAATGGAGTGAGGTCTGGCATTTCAAGTGTCAGCCTTATGGAATAAAACCACACTTTGAAAAAATAATAAATTAAGTGTAAATTGAGAGACTATCAAATTGAAGTGTTCTAAATGTCCAATAAATACAGACAGTGCCTCTTATGATTTCTCCACCTACCATGGTGCAAAAGCAATACACATTCAATAGAAACTGTCCTTGAATTTTTAATTTGGATCTTTTCCTTACTATGTATTAAGGTCTTCTCTCATGATGCTGGACAGCAACAGTGAGCCACACCTCTGAGTCAGCCACAGGAGCATGAGGGGAAACCACTGCTGCTCTACAGTGTGCTGTGGCTAAGATAGGATGTTGGTAGATTAGGTGTACTGAGTGTTTTTCCTACTAATGATAGTTTCCACTTATGATGACTTTTTCATGATGTAACCCCATCATGAGTTGGAAAGTATCTGCATTTCTTTTTCTCTTTTTTGTCTTGTACTTTGGAGACAGAGTCTTGCCATTGCCCAAACTGATCCTGAACTCCTGTGCTCAATTGATCCTCCTGCCTCAGTCTCCCAAGTGCCTGGGTCTACAGCTGTGCACCACTGAGCCCAGTTCAGTGTGGGGAAGATCCTCAAAATGTTCAATCTAAATAACTGTATAACTTACCAATTTCATTCTGAAACAGTTATATATCCAAGGTAATTTAAAATATATGTTTACCCCAAAATCTGAATATAAATGGTTAATCTGGGGGCCCAATATTCTACTGAGTGAACTTTGTTCCATAGATTCTTGGGGAAAAAAAAAAAATATATATATATATATATATACACACACACACACACATACACACACACACACATACATACATACACACACATACATACATACACACACATTATTGGTTTGGAGTCCATGTGGAGAGGATCACCAATGCAAAATGCTTGCTACAGCCCCAATGCAATACCCAAGTTAAATCACCTAATTTACTGCAGCTTAGAACAGACACCATCTTGACAAATTAGCTATAGAAGAGCCAACTTTGAGCAATGCTCCTGCAGTCAGAGGGGTCTAGGTATGGATTATTTGTCAACCTGGCCATCATAAAGTCCATTAGGAGCAACAGGCCCTGAAAACATGTAGCAAGCTGACTGGAAGCCAAGCCACAATTATACCAAGCCACCAGCAAAAAGAATGCAACTGCCACTAATTACTAGGTATTATCTATGTAATGCTGTCTTAAATAATTCATATTATAAGGCGACTAAAATATGCTCAGATGCTTTTCGCTTGGCTTGATCGAAATACACAGCATAGTCATCAACACTGAAAATGTAGTTCAAATACATTGTTTGATTTGCATATCCTGTAAGCAAGTCAATTTTGCAGTACATCACAGGAAAAGACATTAAATTTGGTTCACTTAGATATAGAAAATCTGAGAAACAGGACACTTTCCACTGGAAAAGAGTATCCTTAAGATGATCATTTACAATGAGATATTCAAGATAAAATAATCAGTTTAAAAGTATGAATAGTTTTCAGAAAGAACAATTTTTCCAAAATATATAGTATGAATTTTCCTAAAAAAGCATATAGATGATTCTACGAAGGCAAGTAAGTTGAAAAGTGAATGGCATGTTGTAAGCTGTTCATTCTCCACCTGCCAAGACCCAATCCTTCTGAGCTGGCAATTTACACAGTAATCTAGCAAATCGAAATAAAATAACTGTCATTTTAAGTCTCCAATAAAGTCATTACTGGTACTTTCAAACTACTCTGTGCCTTTTAGAAAATATAGGAAAAGGGATGTTCAGTTTCACAGTTGATCCTTGGCTGCCCTCTCAAGCCTGAATTACCAACATCAGTCATCAATCACCCAAGCATAGCTAATGATATCTCAATTTTGCCATCTGTGAAGATGTTTTAAGAGATGGTGGAAGAGGAAATAGGATAAGAATCTTAGAGAAACTAACCCAATGCAGGGTAACTTCTCATGTATAAACAGAATATAAGTTAGCTGGCTGACCAAAGAAACAAGTCTGCATTGCTCTGGACTGATTCTCCTCAAGGAGGCAAAAAAGAAAAATGGCCCCTCCCAGGCTCCATGGTGGGTACTAGAAGCCTGGTCCCATCAAGTTGGAGGGGGAAGCCAGCCTTTAAACGGAGTCTTCAGGGTTGGATAGAAAACCCATGAAAGGTTATACTTAGGAAGCATCAGATTGAAAGTACCCAAGAGGAAGGAAAAGTCCACTTTCAAACAGTCATTAGAAATGGATTTTATTTGTTTTTATTTTATTTTTAAGCTAGTTCTTGGAGAAACTTATGGCAAGCACAGAAGTTGAGAGGACTTTCTGTGGCAGTAGGAGCAGGATATGAGGCAATTACTGCAATTCTAATGATGCAGAAATTGTCCATCTAAAGCAGTTCATGCATTGCCCATGTGCTTACCAAATCCAAAGGCTATTTTAATAAAACACAAGATATGTGGAACAGGATACACAAGAGAAGGTAATCAAATTCCTTCATATGTACAATATAGGCACTTTGTAAAAATGACACTCTAGGGACATGGAATGTTCTTTCAATCCCTTCTGTGCACACTTTGAGCCACTCTTCTCTCTCCATAGCTCTGCTGCATAATATCAAGAGACAGAGGCCTGAGATTCCTCCCTGTGTGGAAGGGTGGTGACAGCCCGGCCCAGGATGGAAAATATGATGACACAACCACAAAAGTTAGTATTTTCACCTTAGGTCTTAAAGACCGTTAGTACTTGTCATTCAACACCTGAGAAAAACCAAGCCCAGAGGGAAGAAATATAAAAGAGTATTTCTATTCTGGTGTCTCGTTTGTAAGAAATAAAATATGATCTCATAAAATGCTGAAGTATCATGGATGAAATATGAGATGTTAAGAGTTTACAGAAAAATGCAGAGGTCAAAAAATCAGTAACTACTAAAAAGCGGTCAAGAGGGTTTGAAATCATGACTTTCCTTTTGATGTATTATGCATACCTAAGAAAGCAAATATTTGGAGTCGTGGGAACATAAAGCTTGTAAATACATTTTGCAAATAAAAACTATCCCACTGTTTGCCTTTTAATTCCCAAATAGAATTTCACATTATTAAATATCCATTCTCCCAAGACATTATGTGATTTTATAGAATCTAGAAGGTAATCAAGTAAAAGAATGGTTGTTCCTTCATGCATGGCCCTCAAGTAGTAAACAGATTCAATGCATGATACTTGATTTATTCATATTGAATGATGGCAACACAAAAATAAGTACAAGTTCACTATGTTTTGTATTTCTCCAGTTAGTTTCAGATAGTTTATGTGGGTACTATTAGAGATATGAAACTTGGGTAGATTCTCTGCAAATATGGCTACTTAGTAGTCTATTCTCACCATCAATTTATTTTCCCTCTCCTTCAATCTGTGATGGCCCTGTGACTTAACTGTGACAGCAAAATATGGCAAAAGAGTCATGGATGCTTCTGTTTTTGCTCTTGGAGCTCTGAGTCACCCTGTGAAGAGTTTGTCTTCCTCACTGGAGAGGAAAGCATCACCAGTCCCTGATACACTAGGTATGGTGTCAGTCATTGAACAAAACCATCTTGGAGGCCATAGTCCCAAAATGAGTTCCCAGTTAGATGTGGTCACAGGAGTGACCACAGCCAACACTATGTGGAACAGTCTATACAACTGACAGAATGGTGAGAATAAATCATTGTGGCTTTAAAACACAAGTTTTGTCATTTATGCAGCAACAAATGAATTCAATTTAAGGGTTTGATGTTCCATTTAATATTTCAAAAACTTTCTTTAGGATAGTTACTTAAAAATAGTCCTAAAACAGGACAACTCCATCATCTTCTTTTATCTTAAGAAACATCATTCTGTTCAGATGGCAGTGTGAGCAGATTGGATGAAAATTCCTCTCATAAACTACATGTGAGACACAGAAAATCGTCTCAAAAGAGCCAAATCATTTGGCAACAACAAAAAGATACAAAATATAACCTAAATTCTGGGGAAACATTTTTAAAATTCACATCTCAGCAGTCGGGGCTTTCAGAATCTCATCTTTAAGAATACATTTCCCCTCAATCTACTTGTTTGATTAAACAGCAAATGGGTCAGATGAAAAACAGACTTTGTGAAAATCAAAAACACATTTTTGAATTTGAGTTGGCTGATGACAGGTGACTCGTAATTGACTAGTAATACAAAGATCAAAGTTGATAAATACTCCCGGGAGTGGGGGGTAGAAAATAGCTAAACAGATGAAAATAATGAGAAGGAAATTGATGCAAATTGACTAAAAGTCCCCTTGGAGTCAGAGACACCTGGAGCCAATTAGATTTACTTTGGGGTATTGGAAAGGGGACTCAGGTAAGTTTATTTAAGTTGTCTTTAAAGAAAACAAGCAACTTCAACTGACCACTGAAATATACCTGCCTAAAAAAGGAGACTAAAATGGCACAACTTCTATGGAAAACAGTATGAAGATTCCTCAAAAATTAAAAAAGAGAATTACCATATCATCCAGCAATCCCACTTCTGAGTATGTATCCACCCCCAAAATAAGGCAGATTCTCACATATTTGTGCACACATATTCACTGCAGCATTGCTCCCAATAGCCAAGACTTGGAAGCAGCCTAAATGTCTATCAACAGAGGAACCAATGAACAAAATGTGGTAAAGCATACTATGGAATATTATTTGTACTTAAAAATGAAAGAAATTCAGACACATGTCACAACATGGATGAACCTTGGGAATATTACAATAGTTAAAATAATCCAGGCACAAAAAGGACAAATATTGTATGATTCCACTTATGTGATGTTCCTAGCATAGTCAAATTCAGAGACAAAAAGCAGAATGGTAGTTGTAAGCACTGGCTTGGGGGAGAAAAGGGAATGGGAGTTGTTCAATGGGTACAAAATTCCAGTTCCACACTGTGAAAACATTCTAGAAATATGCTGCACCACAATGTGAACATACTTCACACCTCTGGATTATATGCTTTAAATGGTTAAGATAATAAATTTTATGTAATATATTTTTTAAACAAAAGTTACAAAACTAAAAGCCTGACTTAGAAAAGAAACTAGAAGAAAAACTTCAAAATGATTATAGTGACTAGCTATGGCAATGGAATAATGGATGGTTGCTTTTAATATCTTTATTTTTATTTGTTTATTTTTAAGTGGTGCTGAGGCTAGAACCCAGGGCCTCACGTGTGTGAGGTTGTACACACTGAGCTACAACCCCAGCCCCTAATAGATGATTTTTTAATTTTCTTCTGCCTTTTAGTTTTTAAGTTTTTGATTATAACTGAAAATATTAGTTTCCTGTGATATAAAAGAAAGGGAGGTAAATTGGTTCAAAAATATTTGTCAAGACTAGTAGGATAAAGGAAATAATTAAAGCATAAAAAGAAAAGTATAGCCCCTCTTTATAAATCCAAGACAAAATTCCTGAAAGAAATATAACAAAAGAACACTTTTGCCAAATATAATCAACAAAATATGAAAGTGCCCATTAAATATTCTATAATTTCTAAATGTAATTAAATAATTAAATTAAATTATGAGAGTTAAAGTAGATAACAGCAGCTACTGAAAAAAATTGAAAATGGAAGAAATCACAAGGCAGGAACAACTGTAATATATTTGAAAATGTAGATCAGGTTTACCAAATTTTATCTGCAAAGGACCGGATAATAAATATTTTCAGCTTTGCAGGCTATGCAGTCTCTGTAACAGCCACTCAATCTCTGCCATTTTAATATGAAAGCAAACATGGACAGTATATAAATAAATGGGTATGGCCATATTCCAATAAATCTTTGTTGAAAAAAAACAGGCATTGGGTCAGATTAGGCCCACTGGTTGTAGTTTGCAGGTTAAATGACAGAGTCCAGGTCCCTTTTCTCTCTTTCTTCTAAAATCTGGCCTCTCCATCATGGTGATAATTGTTACCAATGCAATACAGAACCACAGCTATTTTCTTTTTCTCCTGGACCACTGACATCTCTTTATCTATAGTATTCCTAATTAGATTCTAGACCCCCTGAATCCACAGTTATTGATCTTCAACTTTTCATATTTTGTACTAAAAAATCAAAGTTTCTTAAATCCTAGAAGGCAAACAAAGGGAAAATAAAAAGTACATCTTAACCTACTAACAAGAAATCTATTCTCAGGAAATATCTCAGGTTTACTCCTTGATAAAAGAAAAATACAGACTGAAAACTTGTCATTCTAAAAGCTTCTGGGTATGAGAACCAAGTCTCCAGGTCTTGGTGAAATTAATTAGAATAGGGAACTGTAGCCAAAACTCAGAGAGATCACAAATTCATAAACCGTGGCTTCTCTTTGATATATCTGCCAGGGAAGTTACCCAAACTCAGATTTAACATTCCTCTTTAGGTCCCATTAAAAAAATAGGGCTGGGATCCAATGCAGTGGCCCTCATCTCTTAATTCCAGGTACTGGTGAAGCCAAGGCATGAGGATCACAAGTTCGAGGTCAGCCTGGGAAAATTACTGAGACTCTCTCCCAAATTAGAAAAAAAAAAAGGGCTGGGACATAGCTTATTGGTAAGAATGTCCCCTGGGTTCAATACTGGTTTAAAAAGTGGGTGGGGGACCATGTAGGGGGCCATTTGAGGAGGAGGAGAGGCAGGAGAGATGTAGTTCAGCAGTACAGTGCTTGCCTAGCACACTGGAGGCCCTTGGCTAATTCAGAGCAAAATAATAATAATAATAATAATAATAATGCAACAAAAAGTAATCATAAGACTGAGCATGGTGGCACATGCCTGTAATCCCAGCAATTTGAGAAGCTGAGGCTGAAGAATTGCAAGTTCACAATCAGCCTCAGCAACTTAGCTACACTCTATCTCAAAATTAAAGAAAACAAGAAGGGCTGGGGATGTAGATTAGTGTTTAAGTGCCCCTGGGTTTACGCATACATACACACACACACACACACACACACACACACAAACACACAAACACCATAAGCATCACTGAAGAAACTAGGTAAATCGTAAAACTTCAGAAAAGAACTGGGCCCTGATTATTTCAAAGCCAATTTGTTTCAAACTTGTAAGTCCTGAATGCCGACAATTTAGAAGTTCAAAAATAAAAACATGAAGAGTTATGCAATTAATTTTAGAAAATTTAAACAGAGACTTTCCAGAGGTAAAATCTCCCAGGTGGTTCTAATAGCAATCTGTTTGGAGATAGCATTTGGGAAGTGCAGGACATTAGGGTTAAATGTAAAAATGGACAAAAGACAAAGTTTAAGTTAATTAACTGTACTAGAGAAGGCTAACTCACAAAGATTAGTGTGGGAAACAATTGAAAAAAAAATATATTCAGGACTTTAATCATATTTATACATGTTGATACCTGTGGAAGAAGGTTATCCACCTGTTGCCGGAACCTGTTGAGAGGAAGATTTCGGGCTAAAGTTCGTCTGAGAAAGGGATGCCTCCCAGCCGATGGTATCATCGATCCAGATTAATAATTCTGGATTTGCTGAAAGGCATAAGGAGCAATCAGTCTCTATGGGCCTGAGCGCCATTGGATCCGGTACAGGAAAACAAGCCAATCAGGATGAAACCCCTCCCACCGTTGTGCCTTGCCTCTCTAATCCCCCCTACTTGTAGAATATAATGGGAAGTATGCAGGCAAAGGAAAACCCTGGTTTGCAGTCTGTTCTCAGAAAAAAAACAGAGCACTTAAGATATAGACTGGGAGCTGCCTGATAATCACTCAGAGACTGGCAACACCTGAAACCTCTTTATAAAATTTCCCCCAAGTGTACAAAATATTCCAGCTATTTAAAATGCTAGTGCCTTGATTCAAAAAATATTAAAGGATAGAGCTAAGAAACCATCATCAGATATTCCTTTAAGAGAGATTTCTGGAAGTAAGCAGGAGTTGGTAAACTTGGAAGTAAACTTGGGAATTTTGAAGACAATGATGTCATTTTCCAGTAGTTTTATTTCTCCTCATTTGTTCTTTCTTTCTTTTTTTTTTTTTCTGTAC
>NW_026000249.1:1958364-1962050 GCF_001458135.2 Marmota marmota marmota | reverse complement strand
TTTTTTTTTTTTTTTTTTTTTTTTTTTTGGTGCCAGAGATTGAACCCAGGGGCACTTAACCACTGACCGACATCCCCAGGCCTTTTCATTTTTTGAGACTGGCTCTGACTAAGTTGTTTAGGGTCTTACTAAGTTGCTTAGGGCCCCAAACTTCAGATCCTCCTACCTCAGCCTCCCAAGTTTCTGGGACTACAAGTGTACACCACCACACCCAGCAGTTGCACACAATTTCTCTGGGAATGTTTATTTATTATGAGGGCAGGCTTCTTGTGTGCCAATTCACTTTTGACAGGAGATGTGTAAAATCTAAGAGCACTTAATTACCTATAGCTTAAGTAACAAAAGTAATTTTCTCCTGTTTACAGCAGGAAAATCATTTGATCTTACCATGACCATGTTTGCCATACCATATGTTGGCATGGTAAAATACTTTTTTAAAACTTGACTTCTCCATTGAGAAAAATGAAAAGACTAATTTTCATTATTGAATAATAAATCTGAGACCTCTTGGAAATGATCTAATGTGATGTGTTTTCTCTGCTCGGCACAATATTGAGTTCTCATAAATCATTAATAAAAAACAATATATTATACAAACATACATCTGTATGTGCATAATGTATACATAAATACATAAACATGGCTCATATCACCCAGCAGGTTAACCCAGACTTGTTTACCTCTCAGCAAGGTTTCAAAGGAGAAAATGGAAGTGAGAACTTCTGCCACATATTCTTAGCTAATGCAAGTCACAAAGTCAGACAAAATTTAAGGAAAATAGACATAACTTCTTTATTAGAGGAACTTCAAATTCACCTTTCAAAGGTTGGGGACTTGGGTAAGAGTGGCAATGGGGGTGATGTAAAAGATTTAGAAACATTGAAAAATGCAGGAGATGAAATCTTCTACACCATGTATTATGGTTTAGATGTGAGGTGTCCCCTAAAAGCTCACATGTGAGACAATGCAAGAAGGGTCAGAGGATAAATGATTGGGTTATAAAAGCCTTAACCCAATCAGTGAATTAATTCCCTGATGGGATTAACTGAGTTGTGACTAGAGGTGAGTAGGATGTGTCTGGAGGAGGTGGGCATTAGGGGAGTGCCCTTGGAGTGTGTATTTTGTATATGGCCGGTGGTGTCTCTCTCTCTCTCTGTTTTCTGATCCTCTTGTGAGCCACTTCGCTCTGCTTTACTCTTCCACCATTATGTTCTCCCTCACCTTGAGCCCTGAGGAATGGAGCCAGATATCTATGTACTGAGGCCTCTGAAAGCATGAGCCTTCATCTACAGTTGTTCTGGTTGGGTCTTTTAATCACAGCAGCGAAAAAGCTGACTAAAACACCATGGCTTCTTATGGACCACTAAATTGACAAAGATTTCCAATGCTTTGTTGGTTAGTTAAGCTTTATGTGCTAAATAACATAAAAGATAAGGTGGAATACCATATATCAAAAGAAAATCTTACTAGGCTTTCCCTTCAACAGAGTGTTTTCGAATTTTAGACTATTTTATGTATTGTCCAAGCACATTTAAACAGCCTTCATCCTGTGACACTAAGAGGTATGTTGCCATACAGCTCACAAATCATCTTATACAAAATTATTTCCTGGATACTAATAGACAACTAATAGAAGATAGTGACCTGAAATTGTTTCAAAAGTCACCTTTACAATAGTGAAGATTGAGCAGTAAATATAGCCTCCTGGCTGGTGTAATTTACCTTGTGCCAAAGCATATCTCCACAATGACTTATTAAATCATCCCAGTGAAAGTTATAAATCTAAGTGGAAAAAGTACAAATCAATAGAAAAATACAGTTGAGCACTTTACTACCTAAGATTTTCATGACCTTATGGAAGGATGAAGATTGATGTCACAAAGAAATTCCAAAATATGAAGAGTTGTAAAATTAAATAGCTCTGGTTTGCATTATTCTTAACAATTTATTTTATTTTTTCTGTCACTAACCTCTTTCTTTTTAAGCTTTTGTGCTTATATCATATTATCACCATATACTTATTCCTTGTGCCCTGTCTGCTATGGAGAATTTTAAAGCCAAATAAATTTGAAGATTTGTCAATCTCATATTTGCTTACAAAGGAAATTGTATAAAGGCACAGATAGCACCGAGGTTTCTGGCCTTCAGATGAAGTGTGAACTTGAAGACCCTTTGTCTTCCTTAGGCAATGATGCATGAAAGAAGCCACACTGGATTGTTGGATTAAATAGCCCTTACCCTTTCAAAAAAAAATGGATTTTCATGGTGTGTTTTTTTTAAATTTTATGCATTACCAAATATCTAGATCCCATCTTTTAAAATTAAGATATAAAATGACATACCATAAAATTTACCCTTTAAGAATGAAATCAACCAAATAATGTTATGTGCATGCATGAACATGTCACAATGGATTCCACTTTTACATGTGATTACAATGCACCAATTAAAAAATAAATAAATGGAAGGATGACCAATAGAGTTAGAAGAAAGGGATCGGGGGGAGGGAGGGAGGAAGGAAATGGGGAAATGCTGGGGAATGAAGTGTGGTAAATTATGTATACGCATGACTATGTACCAATGAAACTCACTATTATGTATAATTATAATGCACTAATAAAAACAATAAAAATAAAAAGATATACTGAAAATGGAGAGACAAAAGTCAATATGTATATTTATCTATGATTCAAAAAAATATACCCTTTAAAACCATACAATTTGATAGTTTATAGAAATTCAGAGTAGTACAACAATCACTACTATGTCATTCCAGAAATCCCCTTTATTTCCAAAAGAAACCACATACCTATTAGTAGTTAGTCTCAATTTCCACCTTCCCCCATCCTCTGACAACCACTAATCTACTTTCTGTCTATAGATTTGCCTGGTTGGGGCATTTCCTTCAATTGGAATCATATAATATGTGCCCTTTAGTTTCTGGCTTTTCCCAGCTCCCTTCTGATGAGTGAAAGAACATATGAACCCAGTGTTACCAACTCTTGGCATATTCTTGCTTTTTCCCCACCAACCGGAGGGCGGGACTCAGCCTGGCAACCCATCTCCACAAGAGCTCAAAAGCATGACCCCCATCTCCTCAAGTGCTTAGGAAATGGTTGATATTTGGGCAGAGATAAAGGGGAAGCTTATGCAGCATATGGTACAGCACATATGCCCCCAAGTCCTCTTTCAAGCTTTCTCTTTTTTGCCAGCGGGTTCTTCATTGCTTGTCTTTTCTTTTCTCTTTAGAAATCTCTACCATCCCCTTGATAGTTCAACTTCCTCCCTAGTTCCTTCTCCAAGCCCTTCCTTTGCAGATCTCTTTTAACAAAAGGAAGCAAAGGCCCCACCCTACCCCACACTGTTCCTCAGGTCCCCTTGGGAGCTTTCCTTTTCTTTTATCCCATATCCCAGTCAAGTACTGTAGGGCCTGAAGTCTCTATTATCAGGGATGCCCTTTTAAGAAATAGAACACTAAATTACAACTATGAAATTGAGGTTTTCAAAAAGGTATACTCAAGTGAACAAGGGACTCTGAACTTTAACTTCACCAGTTCCACTGTAATTATAAATCTATTCCAAGGTCAATATCACTGATTGTTGGATCATCTGAGTAACACAAATGTCTGCTCGCCTCACCAGGCTGGGATTCTATGGTAGAGAGAATAATTGCCCCCCCCCCCCCC
>NW_026000249.1:1943905-1957379 GCF_001458135.2 Marmota marmota marmota | reverse complement strand
ACATTCTAAAACCCAGAACCTGTGAATATACTACTGAGATAAAAATTTGAGAATATGGGCTGGGGATGTGGCTCAAGTGGTAGCACGCTCGCCTGGCATGCATGCGGCCTGGGTTCAATCTTCAGCACCACATGCAAATAAAGATGTGTGTCCGCCGAAAACTAAAAAATAAATATTAAAAAAATTATCTCTCTCTCTCTCTCTTTCTGTCTCAAAAAAAAAAAAAATGAGAATATAGCGAGAACACTTAGTCTCAAAAGAGAAGAAAAAATGCCCACAAACCCTGGGAATACTGAACAACTTAGCCTGTATCCTTGTGCCACGTTCATGCCCACAGTTTGCCAATTCACTGATGAAAAAGTAATCAAACTGCAAGATAACCACAAGGCATTGGAAGGAACTACTCCTTTAGGGAGTATATTCATTAAAGGCTTTGGTGACCAAGAAATGATCCCTGTAGGTGGAGATTTGAGATGCTAATGAGGAAGCAGCAGGGTTACAACATGCAAAAGTCATCTGCAAGTACAAGGGATTACTGGCATGAAATTGCATAACCCTGCCCTGACTACTCTACCTCTAGTCCAGCCCCCTAGCTACTATCCCTTTATAAAAGCTAAAGTCTCAAACATGAGATCTCTCTCTCTCTCTCTCTCTCTCTCTCTCTCTCTCTCCCCACTCTCCCATTCACCAGTGTGTTCTTTTACCTTTATATAATAAATCTCTTGCTCTGGTACTTACATTTGACACATCCTTAAATTTTTTTCTGAGACATGGTCAATAACCTGGAAGGTACAAGTACAGGTCTTCTCTCCTTCAGAAGACTTCCTTGGACCCCCATATGGTGACATTAACTCACATAGCCGATAGAACTTTGCAGATATGAAACAGAGACCCTTTCTTAGATTTAGTCAGAGAAAGAGAGGAAGCAGCACAAAGAGGGACTCAGCCCCAAATTACTGGTTTTCAACATGAAGAAAAGAGCCACCAGCAAAGGAATGCACACAGCCTCCAGAACCTGGAAAAGACAAGGACATAGATTCTCCCTGAGAGCCTTCAGAAGGAACACAGCTTTCTGTCATCTTGATCTTAGCTGATAAGAACTGTTGAAATTCTGAAGTCCAGAGCTGCAAGATAACAAAGTTGTGTTAGATTAAGTCACTAGATTTATTATTATAGCAACAGTAGAAAATCAATATTAACTCCAAAATGTAAATGTGTTATAATTTGAGCATGAGTAAACAAGATTCTTATCCCTCTGCACACCTACCCTGGTGGGAACCAAACTCCATAACACAGGCCTCTCAGTGTTTTCTGTGACTCATTCTAGATCATTTGGTTAGCCATAATCACTCTGCAGTCAGTCAAGGTCTTCCTCTCTAACAAACTAAGGAGCTCCTTGCAGGAGGAGGAGGAGGAGAAAGAGAAGGAAAAAGAGGAGGTAGAGGTGGGGAGGAGGAGGAGAAAAGTAGGAAAATACTAGAAGGATGATTTTGAAGCTCCCTGAGGGAGACTGGCCTCTCTTACTGCGGTGATAGGGCCATAATAAGAGTATATTAATGTATTTTGGACTGCCTCCAGATGGTCCCAAGCTTTAGACCTCATGAAGCCACAGAAGTATTAAGCTTATGTTACCTCTGTCATCTGGCTCCGCAAAGAGCTCTGCTTGAATCTCCAGATGTTCTTGTAAAATTCCCTTAGCTTTTGGCCTCCTGCTTTGTCCAGAGGCCCAGCAAATCCCTCAGGAAAGATGTGCCTTGGTTTAACAGACCTCTATTGCTGAGGACTCCAGTTGTCCCTGGAGGTGGACAGGGAAAAGATTTCAGACCACTCTATTTATCCTTTATCTCCTGGTACTCACTTCTCCTAAATTTATTTTCCTATACATTGGCTAGAAACTATCTCATATATTTTGATACATGAACATATTAAGGGGAGGACAGGAACAGAGAGAAAGTATTGTCTAAGCCAGCAACCTCAGAACCCTACTCAGTCAATAAAAAAGGTTTTGAGATGGATGTGGACATTTCTATGATTTAAATGTGTCCCAAGAGCCTACATTCTGGAGGTTTGGTCCCCCGGGTGGTGGTACAGGGAACTGATGGGATCTGTAAGAGGTGGGCTTGTGCAAAGGTCCTTAGTTCTTGCTGGAGGTACTACTCTTGAAAGGTTTAAGGTAGCTCTGGTTCAATCCCTTGGTAGTTCTCACTAGAAAGTTGTTATAAAAGGAGCAGGCCTGGTCCCTACCCACCTTTGCTCTACTGATACCCATACTTTTCTGATGTAAAGTTCTAATATTTAGAGCTAATAAATAAAAATCACATTAAATAAGTGATATAAAGTACAAACACAAAATAAAAATTAAATAGTTATTGATAAAGCTAATGTTCCTGAGCCTCTATCTACATTTGCACTCATACCCAGATGTAACTACTGTTATGATTTGATAGATGACTGTCCAAACACTTTTTTTTTTTGGTGCCTGGGATTGAATTCAGGAGCCCTCTACCACTGAGCCCCATCCCAAGCCCTATTTTGTCTTTTTTTAGAGACAGGGTCTCACTGAGTTGCTTAGCACCTCACCATTGCTGAAGCTGGCTTTGAACTCATGATTCCCCCCCCTCAGCTTCCCAAGCCACTGGGATTATAGGTGTGTGCCTTAGACTAAGCCTGGCTTGTCCTCACATTTTTGTATAGATATACATGTCAGTTCCTGGGTCTAATTCTCTTGTCTTATTGTCTGTATCATATTTCAAATGAGTATAACATTATAAAATAGAAGCTCCTCAACTTATGGTGGGGCTATGTCCCAAAATATCCTAAGTGGAAAATGCATGGAATACATCTGACCTATAGAACAACCTAGTGGCATAGTACACTGCAGAGCGTTGATTGGTTCCCCTTGCAATTGTGAGGCTGACTAGGAGCTGCAGCTCATTGCCACTGCCAAGCATTGAGAGAATTGCACTGCATATAGCCAGGCTGGGTAAACATCAAAATTCAAACCATGAAGTATATTTTCTACTGAATGTGTATGGCTTTCTCAACATGGCAAAGTTGAAAAATCAGTCAAACCATTGTAAGACAGGGAATATCTGCATATGATCATCTTGTGGAAGATACCCTTTCATATTTTCTTAAATTTGTTTTCAGAGCCTCATAGATAAACATAAAGGTGGAATTTACTATGATTTATATAGTTACATTCTCATATGAGTAAATAGACTTCTTTGCCTTTTTCTTGCTTTTATTTTTTTTTCCAGTGCTGAGGATCAAAATAGGTTCTCATATATGTGAGGCAAGAACTCTAATGTGAACTATATCCCTGGCCTTTTTTATGATTTTTGCTGTAGACAGGTCTGTCTCCTACTAGCTGGAGACTGAGTAGAGAATTCATCACAGAGAATCATGCAGCAGCAAGCCCAGAAATGATATAGAAGCTCAGCTCTGGAGACCCTAGTATGGAGGGCCACAGAAGCCTAGATGTGCTATTCCTGTCATCCTGAACTCTGCAGTATTGAATTATGCACTCTGATAGTTGCCCGATATTGGTTAGGCTGTTATGACTGGCAGGATTTGAAGTTGTTTTTTTAGGAGGATGGCAGAGTCTGAAGTACCAGGAGGGTCTCTTAGTTTCACTCACAGTTTTTCTGGAAATGAAATCTAAGTCCAAATTTTTTGTTGTTATTTTGTACTACAGATTGAACCTAGAAGATTACATATGATAAATACATGCTGACCTCTGAGTTACACCCCCAGCAAGTCCAAAATTATTTGTAATCAGCATTTTAAATATATGTTTTATCCCTGACTTTAACATTTGTTGTATTGATAAGAAACCTGATGTCCTTTTCAAATATATATATTTTTTTATTTCTTTACATTTCCTTTTTTTTTCACGGCTGGGGATGGAACCCAGGGCCTTGTACATTCTAGTCAAGGGCTCTACCACTGGGCACCATCCCAGCCCTGATGTCCCTATTTTCTTCTCAATCCATACTCTTTCCCCAGGTGATCTCAGCCAATATCAGCATTTATCATTTATTTCTGGTGACCATTGTTCCCAATCAGTCCTCCCTCCTGAGATACAACTTCAATCTCATATTGAGAGTCAAAATATTCTCCCTTTACCCATTCCCATGTCTATACTTTTGTTGAGTCCACAAACTTTCAACTAATACAACCTCCATGCTGTAGTTAAGTGAGATTAAAAAGTGAGATTGCAAACCTAATTAGCAAAGTTTCCAAGTTGATATCCCAGGATAATGTACAGCCCTTTATGATCTGTCACTTGTCCCTTGACCTGTTACTTCTTGACCTCCTAAATAAGCTCCAGCCAAACAATCCTCCATGAAATTCCAAGTACACTTTTACCTCAGTGTCTTAGTCTAGGCTGTTCCCTCTGGCTAAGTGTGCTTCCCCCAGTATTTGCATGTTCCTCTCCCTTTCTACCTTTAGGTTTTGCTCAAATGTCATCAATAAGTGATACATGGAACTATAACCACATAGAACTACAATCACTTTTTTAAGTGTTAATTTTGACTTTAGGAATAGGGTCTATTAATTACTAGAAAATTTATTGGTGTGTTAGTTCATGTTTCATTATTCTGACCTGATACAAACAACTAAAAGGAGAAAATATTTATTTTGGCTCATGATTTCAAAGGTTCAGTCCATTGTTGGACACCTCCATAGCAGTGAGCCTGTGATGAGGCAGAACATGAAGGTAGAAAGGTGTGATGAAGGAAACCTGCTTTGTACTTGGCATCCAGGAAGGAGAGGGGGAGGGGCAGCAGGGAAAGGGGCAGGGAGGAATGCAGTCCAAGTCCACACCCTCTGTGACCTACTTCTTTCAATGAGGTCCCACCTCCTAGTAATCCTTTCAGCTATCAATGGATTAATCAATCCACTGATGAGATCAGAGCCTTCATGATCCAATTATTTCCTAAAAGTCCCACCTATAAATACATGAGCTTTTTGTGGACATTCCATATCTAAACCATAACAATATGCATTCAGAATAGATGATAACTTTAGTAAGACTGATAAAAAGGACAAAATTATTTGATAATAAAAATGCAAGATCCTACTATTGTGTCCATTTATATAAATCATGTTAAGTCCATAGAAATCAGTTAAGTATGAGCAGACCAATATGTGAAAATTATTTCCTGATTGTCACTTGAATTACTTTTGCTGGGCTAGAGAGAAATTTCTAGTACTCTTTGAATGCAGCTATGATAACCCTGTCCATTTAGCAGTTATTCCATTTTACAGCTCTTATTATACCTTACGCAACAAAGGATTTAGATGCCAAAATTGAGATATTTTGTTAAATTTTCTAGGAAACCAAACATTCATAAAACTCTTGAAAATGTGATTAATAAAAGTATAATTGAATCTTGAATGAACTTATTAAATTTCTTCTTTGGAATCAGCCCTCAGATTTCAGAATCATGAAAAATTTACCCAACTTTGATCTAGCTATGAAAACAACAAATCCTTCAACTAAGAACTACTTATTCCTTTAAGATTAGAATCCAGCAAATGGCCAAACAGATGGTGGTTTAAAACAGTAAGAATCCTGGGGGGCATGTGGGAAGGATGAGGACAGTGGAGAAAGTGAAAAGACTGCAGAAAATGATTCCTTTCCCCCATTCCTTCCCTCTACCTTCTGATTTATAAAACTTGCCTATTGCCTTGCCTCAACTGGATAAACTGGGAGAAAATAGAGTTAGAATCAGAAGATACCTTAGTTTGAAACTTCCCTTGGTTTCTAACAATGTGAATTCTTATTCCTAGATTTATGTAAGTGATAATACCTTCCTTATGCAGCTGTTCTGAGGACAAAAGGAAGAATGTGAAAAAGTGTGCATAAAAGGCCATCTACATCTGAATCTCATTTCCTGTCCCTGATTTCATACATCCTAACCTCCAACATCTGATAACCATCTTACTCAAGGTGTAGGCTGAGAATAAGCAGCATCAGCAGCCCTGTGAGCTCCTTAAAAGTGCAGACTTCTGAGCCACACTCCAGATCTGCCGGGTTTAAACCCATATTCTAGCAAGAGTGCATTAACATATAAGCATCACTGTCCTATAGGAAAGGTCCCTATTATTTTCAACAACACCACTGTTTGACCACACATGAACGCTTATTTCACTTATTTGTCCATTTATAGTGATTGTATACCCTGCCATATGATGAAAGATTTTANCTTTGTGTGGTCTTTCCAGTGAATTTTTTATATGAGCTAATTGTGGATGGAGATTTCTTTTGTGGATTTGTTTTGGAAATTACTGTGTTCTCTAGGTAACCACGAACACTTATGATAACCATACCAACAACCAATTCTCCAACTCTCCAGGTACCAAGAAGGTATCCAATAATTAATTATATTCTAATATTAACTACCTAGAGTTTACATCATACCTGCATATAAAGGACTCAGTCCTACAAGACTATCTTCCAAACACATGCCAATCATAAGTTCCAGGCCTCTGGTACTTTAGAGGAACCAGCTATAAGTTAGAGATTCTCAAGTCTCCTTCTTTGGGCTGGATAATTTACTAGAACAAGTCACAGAACTCAGGAAAACGGCTTACTTATGATTATTATACAACAAGATTATACAATAATTACTGTTTATTACAATAGACACAGCCAGATAGATGAGATATATAGGGCAAAGAATGGAGAAGGGATGCTGAGCTCCCATACATTCTCCAGGTGGGCCACCCTCCCAGCACCTCCATGTTTTCACCAGTCTGGAAGCTCTCGGAACCCTGTTGTTTAGGATTTTATGGAGGTTTCAGTACATAGGCATGCTTGACTAATCTTTGGCCATTAATGGCTGAATTTATTTATTTATTTATTTATTTATTTATTTATTTATTTTTGATTCTTTCAAACAAAACAGGTGACACTTTATTTAGATCACCAAAAATAACACTTTATAGAAATGGAACCATAACATTACACAACAAAGTATAGCTGTAAAGTCTCCAACAAGACAGGCAATGCTTTATTTAGATAACCAAAAATAATGTTTTCACATTAGATATATTTAGATAACCAAAAATAATGTTTCACAGAGAGGGAACTGTTACAAGCAAATGTATAGCTGCAAGTTTTCTTTTGCCGTCAATATCAATTCCCTCTAAAGTACTTTTGAGACTATTTTGCACTTTCTAAGTACAAACTACAATTCGTTGAACAGAGTTGCTTAGCCTCCTCTCAAGAATGAAAATAGTTTGCAAAAATATTTTGTTTAATGCTAACAAATAACTAAACAATGTGGTTCTTGCTAACAACAAACTGCAACATCTACCAAAACAACTTCGTCTATGTACGCTTTCATGAACATTTCTTTATGAACACAACTGTTCTTTTCCTGCCATCACAGATGGCCTGTGCAGCAGCAAATGTGACATCACAGCATGTTCAGGCACCTAGAAAGTAATTTATAACAAACAACTCAAAGAACTACAGTATGTGGGCAACTCAAATAACAGAGCCTGCCTCTCACAGAGCCCTCCAGGGTAGGCCCAGTGTTTGTGCTCTCTGTAAAGAAAGCTGAGTACCTCATCAGTTCTTAACCTGGAACCCAGAATACAAAGCCAGACAGAGCAACTGTTCTTATAGAACCATTAAAACTTTAATAAATTGCCCTGGGGTTCTTGGTGCTGTAGTGTGCCTCACAGGCAGCAACATAAGCAGATTCTGGGAAGAAGTCATCATGGTATTCTGCTAAAAACCTGGAAAAAGGAAAAAAAATTATCTCAGTGAGCATCAGTAAACACAATATTAACTTTCAATGCACTATAATATTTCAACTTTTTTGATATTAGGAAGAAAAACTGTTACCATCTTCATTTATACATAATGATTGCTTTCATCACATTTATCTGGCTTCTATGTGATTTACTATTTTTCAGAAGCCTTTTACCATCACTGGGTGTAAAAGTACCTAAATTAAAATCTAAACTCCACTAGGTGGCAGTCTGACTATACAAACACTTTATGAAGCCTCGAAGAATATTTTCCTATTTTTCAAACTATAAAAAAAGAACAAATTATGAACTCAATGTCACTTAAGAAATTCACATTGTGTATATGAATGAAGTTATTTGAAAACTGATCTGAATAACTAATTTTGTATTTTGTGTCCTAAGTTGCCACGCCAAAAGGTGTCACAGTTCCAACTGCAATATCAAAACCCATAAAAGACTGACCTAAAACTATCTGAAGATGGATGTTAAAATGTGGCCAGTCATTCAAGAATCTTTGACATATAGATAATATGTTGACTCAAACTTCAACTGATTTTCCATAAAGGGTTAAAGTACTCTTAAGTATGCAAAATACTCACTAGTAAGCTCCTACATGTTTAAATCTCTAAAAATATGCAACACCTTTTTTTAGTAAAAACTGAGTCAAAATTCATTTGACAGCCAGGTATTTTTTCTTCTATGATTGCACACTTTTTTGCAGTCATTACTGAGTCCACTGATTTTAACTGATATCTTCAGACACATTTTTAAAACCTTCATCTATATTTATTTGTAAATCCTCCTAAGTTATTTTCTAAACTCCTACCTTTATTTATTATTTATTTATTTATTTATTTTTGGTACTGGGGATTGAACCCAGGGGCGATTAACCATATCCCCAGCTCTTTTATTATTTATTATGAGACAGTGTCTCACTAATTTGCTTAGGGCCTAAGTTGCTGCGGCTGGCCTCAAACTTGTAATCCTCCTGCCTCAGGCTTCCAAACTACTGGGATTATAGGCATGTACCACTGTGCCCAGGTAAAGTCCTACGTTTTATTTTGTATGGTGAATACTTCAAACTAGAAGGCTTCCATACAATAAGCTGCAGCAGTCTCTTCATATTTTCTTGGCATTTGATTTCAGTGTTTTATGTCACATAGATTTATGGATTTGTTTGAGGGGGATGTTGGGAGGGAAGAAGGTATTTTTGAAACTTCTTTCCAATAAAATGTTTTAAAGTCTAATTCCTCTCAGGATACTTTATTCCTAATTCCTAAAGATAAGTATCTTTTTAAACCATGAGACTGATTTCTGTAGGTGGGGCACTCTTTACTCTGGCAAATCCTAAATTAGTGTGGGTCCTGCCTAGAAGGAAGTATCCTTAAAGAGAAGAAAGAAATAAAGTCAGGTAGCAAGGTTGAGCAAGGTGAGACAGGGTGAAGGCTAGTCCCAAAGACCAAGGTAAGGACATCTGAATGGGAGAGGGGGACAATGAAGCTGGGTCACAGTCTGGGGGATGAAGATAGGAGGCAGATCCTCAGGTCAAACAGTCCTATTAGACAAGAAAATGATGGAATTCAGGAATACTGGCACAGACTAGGGATTATTTATCTTAACTTTAAATTAAATGCCAAAATCAAACCCATAGATGCTAATATAACAAAGAAAAGTCCTGAATAAAAAATGTCAATTATCGTCAATCTCAATCACTTCTATTTTACAAATTTATTTTCTATTTACAAGTTTGTCCAACTGTATTCTTCTGGTAACAGAAAAATACTTTACCTCTGTAAAATGAGTACTCTTGACTCTGAAACTGGAGAAATTAGGGGGAAAATAAAACAAATACCAAAAACACTTGTGTATTACCATTTTGGTTAGAACCCACATCACTTAAGTAACACTGCTACTATTTAAACCATCACACTGCTACCTTCCACAAGTGCTGAAGAGAAGCTTAGATAAGTCCCATATACAGCAGTAGAGGTAAGTTCTGAGAGAGTAATAAAAATACCTCAGAAAGAGATCAAAGTGCTTCAGTAAAGCCTTCAGGTTCTTCTCAGAAAAGGACATCTTTCCAAGGATTTCTGGAAGTTTTACTGCATTAAAAAAAGGGCCAAACATTTACAATTAGAAGAATCTATAAATGTGTAGGAAACACTCAGGGGTCATCTGGATCTCTCTTTTTCCTTTTAGGAAATGAAATTAACATCTACATTATCAAACAAAAGCTCTTATTGAACAAAGTTAGAACAGTGGTACCAATATAAAAGTACAACTTTTGTGAAATTTAAACTTTATTTAATACTTTTCCTTTGAAGCGGTCACCTTTAGATGATTTTTTAGAACCCCAAATGGAAAGTAAGTATCCACATTAGTCAGATATTTGCAGCCCAAACCACAAAATGACATGAATTAATAAGTGTTAAAAACAAAGCTAAATGAAAAATGGAATAAGAGAGCAGAAACCAGGATCTTACCAAATAATCGCAACAAATGTTGTGCCCCATAAATATAAGAGGGTGGTGGAGGCTGGTCACCTGGCGGGTAATTGTCAGGCACAAGCTTCCAGGAGAGGACCTGGAAAAAGCATGAGTTGAAGGCTTTCACTATTCCTCATGGAGACACTTCTAATCACATATATCTTATGATGGTTAATTGTATATAGAAGGAAAAATACAACTACATCAAAACAAACAGAGCTTTACAAAAATAAACAAAATTGCAGGATATAATGACTTAAATTTAAAGAAACATTCTTAATTCTCAATAGTTAATACTAACTTTAACTGTTTTGGTCACTTGGTTCTTTTTTCCTTTATTGGAAATCTTACAATGTTAAAGAATGAAGCATTTAAAAACAAACTAAAAACATGTGTTGAGCAATATTTCCATTGTTTAAAAATTCCTTAATTTCTTGCAGTTGAGTTCACTATGGAATCTAATTTGAATCTCCAAACCCCTTGAATCAACCAGAAATAGGCTTCCAACCTGGTAAATGGTTTCCTTGCCTTTACTGTGAATTTCAGAACTTAACGGCTTTTGTTAAAGTAAGAGGTGTATTTCAAAACACTCTGATGAATTTCCCTGGAAATACATCAGCAAACCAGACATCCTGAGCCTATTCTACTGAGTTACCACTTTGGCTTTTGCAACATGTAAACTTTGATTGGAGAAAAGTGAGCGATAAGACATTAGGATAAGGAATCTAGTTAAAATACCATGATGGAGGCACTTAAGGAGGTGGGAATTCACTAAGGTCTCTTTAGTTCATTTACCAGAAATCATCCTTCTTTTCTATGGCCTGCAGCTGTACCTGTGACCACTAGATGGCAGAATTGCACAGCTGACCACAGTGGGAATGATGGTCCTTGTCTAAATATTAGATGCCCTTTAAAAGAAATGCTGTTTTCCTTTAAATAATAAAACCTGCAGTGCCTCCTTGTCTGAAAAAAAAATGTGTTGGAGAATGCTTATAATAGTAATTCATTAATCTATCCTCAACAATTACCATAACATAAATAAGGGTACATCAGGGTCGGCCAACTATAGCCCATGTTAAATCTAGTCCAAGGCTTATGTACAAAAAAAAAAAAAATCAAATGTATACTTCCAGCATCTATGAATGAATGAATTTGGGGGACACAAGCCACACTCATTTATTTATTTATCATCTCTTGCTTTCACACTGTAACAGCAGAGTTCATAGTGTCAAAGAAGAACATACTGTTCTCAACCCTGAAAATATTTACAGTCTAACTCTTTACAGAGGTAGTTTACTGGCCCCAGTTTCCAGCATCAGATGCACTTTGACTACTAAAGCCATGTTCCTCTGAGCAAACCTATCTACCCCAAAGAAATAAGGAAATCCCAACCTAAGGGAGAGTCAAGGGATATCCCAAGAACTAAGACTTCTTCTGAACCCTTGAAATGCTTACTAGCTACATCTCCTAAGTGACACTAAAAAAAGGTTTCAAAAAGAAAATTTTTCATATATCAAATGATATGTGGTAGCAAGGGCTGTTTTCAGGAATTTAAGGTAATAGGTTCAATTATCTGTCACAATGTTGGCATACGACATGCTTTCAAATGGATGAATATTAGTATTACTGTTAATAATGTAGGAAATTCAGATGTCTAAAGTAGGGGTCAGCAAATGACAATGTGCTGCTTACATCTGGCCAAACATTCTGCCAGCTTCTATACTGCCCATAAGCTAAAAATGGAATCCATATTTTTAAATGATTGAAAAGATACAAAAAGACAATACTTTGCAGCATATGAAAATCATATGCTATTCCATTTTCAGTGTTCATAAATAAAGTTTTACTGGAACACAGAGCACCCATTCTATTTACATGTTGCCTGTGGCTATATTTGGACCTGGCTAGTTTTAACAGACACCATGTGGTCCACAAAGCCTAAAAGATTTACTTTCTGGCCCGTACCACAAAAAGTATGCTGATGCCTATTCTACAGAATGAAAATATTAGTGTTTCAATAATTGTACTTATCTAAGATAAAAGATGATATCTTTTAGGGTTGGAATCCTAACAATATTCTCTATTTTGAAACCAAAAGCACACTGTTAAGAATAATTCTGCAAACACTTTTGTTAATATTTACAGTAATAGCAGCAAAATGCTTCAGGACCCTAGGATTCAAACAACCACAAATGGTGAAAGAATCACTGGAGATAAACATCAAATACTAACTCTTTACCTCATTTATCTCATTAGTTCTTCTCCCCTCAAAGCCAGCAAACACAGCACTCCCTTCCTTACTAGGAGTTAGAGGAATGGGGGAAGATGATCTGCTATGAACTGGTGTCTCTTCAAAAGAAAAAGATATTTGCTTATAAGTTACACAGGAATTGAATTAAACAATATCATTAAGACTTATAAACAGCAGAACAAAAATCTAGTCAGTTCTCTAGAACAATAAGGCTTTTCTCTTATAAAAGATAACAGTAGAAAATTATTTGGTTAAAAAAAAGAATAAAGTAATAATACATGCTAGAGTGTGGAAAAATCTTGAAAACATGCTAAGAGAAAGGAACCCATCACAAAGGGCCACATATCATATGATTCCATGTCCATGAAAGTTACAGGACAAGCAAATCCATAGAGAGAAAGTAGACTAGGGTTGAAAGGAGCTTGCAAAAGGAGGAAATGGGGAGTGAATGCTAATGGGTACAGGGTTTCTTTTGAGGGTGCTAAAAATGTTTCGGATTCAGATGGGTGCACAACTCTATGAAACTAAAAACCACTGAACTGTACACTTCAAATGGGTGAATTGTGGGGCATACAGGGTTTATCTCCATAAACTTGTTAAAAAGTATGGTATCACTGAGCCATTTACTTTATTTTTTTATTTTTTTTTAATTTTTATTGTTGGTTGTTCAAAACATTACATAGTTCTTGATATATCATATTTCACATTTTGATTCAAGTGGGTTATGAACTCCCATTTTTACCCCGTATACAGATTGCAGAATCACATCAGTTACACATCCATTGATTTACACATTGCCATACTAGTGTCTGTTGTGTTCTGCTGCCTTTCCTATCCTCTACTATCCCCCCTCCCCTCCCCTCCCCTCCCCTCTTCTCTCTCTGCCCCCTCTACTGTCATTCATTTCTCCCCCTTGTATTATTTTTCCCTTTCCCCTCACTTCCTCTTGTATGTACTTTTGTATAAC
>NW_026000249.1:1932888-1939218 GCF_001458135.2 Marmota marmota marmota | reverse complement strand
TACTCCAATTGGGGTGGCGTGACTACCACGCTGGCAGGTCGCTGGGCCTGTTCTGGGCGCGGGTGGCAGCTCTGCTCTGCCCCTACTCCTACTGGGGTAACGTGACTACCACGCCGGTGGGTCGCTGGGCCTGTTCCGGGTGCGGGCGGCAGCTCTGCTCTGCCCCTACTCCAACTGGGGTGACGTGACTACAATGCCGGCGGGCCACTGGGCCTGTCCCGCCGGTTGGTCGCAGGTCTGCCTACCTTGCGGGCGCGGGCGGCGGCTCTGCTCTGCCCCTACTCCAATTGGGGTGACATGTCTACCACGCCGGTGGGCCGCTGGGCCTATTCCGGGTGCGGGCAGAGGCTCTGCTCTGCCCTTTTACAATTGGGGTGACGTGTCTACCATGCCGGCGGGCCGCTGGGCCTGTTCCAGGTCCCATTTACTTTAAAATGGTTAATCTTACATGTGAATTTTGCCTCAATAAATAAATAATGCCCCCAGTGGCTCGGGAGGCTGAGGCAGGAGGATTGCAAGTTCAAAGCCAGTCTCAGCAATCAGCGAGGCACTAAGAACTCAGTGAGATCCTGTCTCTAAATAAAATACAAAAATAGGGCAGGGAATGTGGCTCAGTGGTTGAGTGTT
Source organism: Marmota marmota marmota (assembly GCF_001458135.2). Lineage (NCBI taxonomy): Eukaryota > Metazoa > Chordata > Mammalia > Rodentia > Sciuridae > Marmota > Marmota marmota. The sequence continues at coordinate 1,938,591 of NW_026000249.1, read as the reverse complement.
CCTGAGTTCAATCCCCAGTACCCACCCCAAATAAATAAATAAATAATGCCAAGAAAAAGAAAAAGCTAGCCCTTCATGTTTTAGTATTTTTTTAAACGGGTTTGTCTTTTACTTTTCCCAGCTAAACTTCCCCAATCTCCAATCAATACTTAATAATCACCTACATACATAGTATATGATTCTATTTATATAAAATGAAGTCATTTTCTATAGGAAAATCTATAGAGATAGATTAATGGTTGCCAAGGATATGGGGAGGGCCACATGAGAAGTGACTGCTAATGCATATGGGATATCTTTTATGTGGTAGTAAAAATGTTTGGAACTGATTTTGGTGATGATTTAATAAGTCTGAATATACTAAAAACCACTTAAAATGGGTAAATTGTATGGTATGTGGATTATAATCTCAATAAACCTGACAAAGCATAGCATCTGATTTTTCTTAACATTCAAAAGGATTTTTTTAAACATTTTTCTTTTAGTTGTGAGTGGACACAATACCTTTGTTTTATTTTTACGTGGTGCTGAGGATGGAACCCAGTACCTCACGCATACTAGGCAAACACTCTAGCTCTGAGCCACAACCCCAGCCCTCAAAAAGATTTTTTAAATATCTTTTTAGTTGTCAATGGACCTCTATTTTATTTATTTACATGTGGTGCTGAGAATTGAACCCAGTGCCCCACACATGCTAGGCAAGTGCTCTATCACTGAGCCACAACTCTAGCTCTCAAAAGGATTTTTTTAAAGGTAGGTTTTTAAGATAAGAAAAAAATCAAAACAATCCACTAGAACTGCTCATTTTGAATATATCATTAGGATTATACAAAACATAGAATTCCAACAATGCAATTTGTTCCCAAGAAGTGGTAGAGAGTGACAGTGAAAAAGGAAAGCTTAGGACCCAAAGTTGCACTATGCCACCTATGCCACATGTACTTTGTCTTTTTATGGCTTGGTTTACCCTTCTGGAAAGTAGGTGGCCTAATAGAATTCAGACCATAGTCTGGGAAACACATAAACTGTCCATACACACTTAAGTGTGTGGCCTGGCCCAGACTGAGCACAAAGGAAGTGACAGCTCTCCCCAGCCTGGAGCTCCCAGGATGGAACTTACTCTTTTCCAGGTGCAGGAATAATTTGGGCATGCTGGAGGATGTGTCCTGCTGCCTTCGCTTGGGCTGAGGTGAAGCGCTACTCTCAGATAGCCTGTCACAGTTGGTGCTATGGCGTGTGGACCGCCTCAGAGACTGCAGTGCTTCTGGCTCAGCTTTGCGCCTCTTGGGGGTGGCTGGTTCACCAGTGGTAGGCTGACTCTCTGTGGACTGTGGTGTAGATGGATTCAACAAAGGTGGGCTTGGAGAGAGCTCTTCCTGGCTCCTAGGCAATAAAGAGAGAATGTCACACACAGCTACCATGTCACATGCCGTCACTCTGCAGAACCCCACAGCTTCTTAAAGGACCTCCTAAAGCCAGAACAGGAAGCCCACTCCCCAAACCAGTAGGGCTCTATATCTATGCCTCCAAGTATGACAAAATACACACTTTCTCAAAGAGTTATTCAACAGATGAAGTCATTTGAATCCTCTCCATAACTTTTCAAGGCATGCTGATATTATAAAGATTGTGATGCTCCTTTTATATTTTCTGAGACTGGTGGCTCTATTATGGGAACAATTTTGCCCTAATAAGGGACAGCTGGCAATATATGGAGACAGTTTTGGTTAACACAACTGAGAGAAGGTGAGCTACTGCTGTCTAGTGAGGGGAGACCAGGGATGCTGCTAAAGATTGTACACTGCACAGGACAGTCCCCACCTCAAAGATCCTGTTCAAAACATCAGTGGGGCTGAGACTGAGAAACCCTAGTCTAGGCAAGAATAATATGGTATCACCTCATCAAAATGTAACTAACAGCAGGATTTGAAAAAGTTACAAGCATCAGAGAGAGTACACCCTGGACACTAGAAATCTCCAGGTGTGGGAACATCAATACAGGTGCCCAGTGAGTCTCAAAGACCTCTCAGCTAGGGTGAAACTGACATGGGGGGAAAGGAGAAAAGAGAAAAGCCACCAAAAGGCTTGGTAGAGAGGCAGAGAGAATTGGGAAAGGCAGGAGCCATGGAGACCAAGGGACAAAGGAAGGGTGGGAAAAAGTGGTTGATGCAAAATCCAACCTGTGGCAAGTGGGAAATTATTAATGCCCTTGTAGGAAGTTATTAGTTGGGTACTAATAGATTAAAGCAGGTGGTAAGGGGTTAAGAGAGATGGATAAATGAAAGTCTTGAGAGCAGGTCACCCTCTCAAAAAGGAAGGAGTGAGAGAGAGTAGCCTAGCATTACACAGATTAAGAGAAGACTTTAAGCTAGGGAGTCCCCCCTCCAAATAACAGAGAATGAAGCATGCTTGTTTATTGAGGGAAGAAAAATGGTTACATAGCAGACCACTAAGGAAACTAACTTTTACTAAGGGCTGAAATTTGCTTATTTAATACTACCAGAGAGACAGATGTCCATTCCATTTACAGAGACAAACACGACAGGCTCAGAAGGAATATTCCCAAGTGACATACAGCAAGTGAGGGAGCTCAGATCAAGCCTACCCTTTCCACCCTTCTTGGCCTGTGCTCTCTTCACTCTAGCCCCCACCGTCTTCTGAAAGATGGGCCAGCTGCTCATAATCCCACCTAAATTCTCTACACTGGAATCTTCACTTGGGGAAAAATCTTCTGGAGCCATGAGAAAGTAAAGAACAACTTTAGCTTACCTAGGAAAAAAGAAATTACCAGTATGGGAACTTTTCAATTGTTCCCTTCCTCCAAACACACTGGCCCCCACAGCATCAGACTGGACTCTTCCAAGAAGGATTTTAATATGTTAATGCTGACATCTGAGGGTGAAAGTGCAAGTTATCTAACTTACCTATTAGTGTTTGTGGCACTTTCCTTAATTGGAAGAAAAAATTTAGACGAAGTCACCTTTTTATACTGAGCTTGTTCATATGGGTAGAGCAAAACCAGTGGGAGAGTATAATCAAAGGTTATTCTTAATCCATCCACCATCTCCTTACAAAGGTCCACACTGGGAGGAGAAAAAGAAAAGATAAGAGATGCGATAATGAAACAGATACTCTCTAAATTTTCACAACAAAGTTGTACATTCTTAATATAGAAGAGGTTTAAACTTAAACATTATATATTACACCTACACCTATAAAGAAGGAAATGAATCTATGGATGTTAATAATTAATGTTAAAATAGGGACATAGATTCATACTATAAAGTGCAGAAAGTACGTCAGCAACTACAACATACCTATTTAACACAAATAAGTCCAATGTTACTTGTGGAGATCCAGAATCCTGTGCTACTAAGAGTTGTCAACTGGACAGAACCCACCAGACTCCCAACCCCTGCTTCAACTCTGACACTCTACCTCTCCGACTCTGCTCCAGTCATGTTGGGTAGGCAGGGTGGGATATGAGGATGACTACTTTGACTAGAATAAAGACCTGTTTAGAAACAAGCTTTGTTCAAACTCACATTGCCCATTCTGGTGTTTCTCAAGGAAAAAAAGGTAAGTTATTGCCTGCATGATACCACTTAAAATACCAGTCTTAGTGACAAGGTGGTGCACTCTCAATACATCTAGGCCAGATGTGCAAAGACAGTTCTCAAAGAATTCACAAACGTAACAATATTTGGCTATGGTTATTCAAAGAGTTAGTAATAAATCATTAAATTATATATTAAATAAATTCAAAATTACTGAACAGAGAAAGGAATTCCCTGGTCTAAATGGGAACAGCTTTTCTAACACACAATGAGAATCATGAGATGCCAAACATGCCAGTACTCACTTTTTTTCTGCTGGGACATAATGCACATTCATATTGGCGTGTACCATAGCATGATGGTGACGAGGCCTCTCATTGGCAGAAAAGGCTGCATTAATAGCAAAATGCTTCACATAGGATTCCAAAATAGTTATGATGTTGGTCTGGCATGGAAGTTTCACTAACTGTTAACAAAATTAAAAACATCTGATGTATGTATACGATAATAATAAACAATATATTCCAAGAAAGGGTGGTTGTACCTCTTTCACTTTTTAACTCAAAAATAAAGGAAAGTTGGGCTGGAGCTATAGCTTGGCTGGTAGAGTGCTTCCCTCACATGCAGAAGGCTATGGGTTCAATCCCCAGCACCACAATCAATCAATCAATCAATCAAGTGAAGTCAATTCTGCTTAGATAAAACTTTTAAAATAAATATGTACTGAAGTTCTGTGATCTTTTTTTTATCATGTCCTCATGTTGATTACACTGTTGCTTTTTGGAGTAGATGTAAGCAGTGATTCTCAATCTTAGTGTCAAATTAGAACAATTCTGGGAGCCTCTAAGAGTACATAACCTTTAAAACCTAACTCAGTATAAAACCAAAAATGTAAAAGTTCATTCCTCCAAGCTTCTCAATTGTTGGATACTGTGATTGCAAAATACAGTTAAATGAAAGCACACTAATAACTCTGTGTTTCACATATTCTCCCCACTTACCCGTTTCCTCCTGTTAATATAGTAACAATCATCTTCAAGCTGCTTCTTCAGAACTTCGGGGATGTCTATAGTTATTGTCCTTTCTTCCATTTCTTTTTTTGTTTGCAGCTCTAGTTCTTCTTTCTGAAACATCACAATTCCATTTTTAATTAATTAAAATAGGAGCAGAGTCTGTACCAAAAATAGGATAGTAGATGAGAGACCGCTATAAAAAAGTACCAGTGTATCCTCAACATTCACATTTTGTCCCAGTTCTAAGTATGCTAAAGGCCACAAGTTAACTTGTTCTAGGATGTTAACTATGTTGCAAATGCTTATTTTGTTTCTTCTTCCTTTAAGTTTACCACTGGGGTTATGGTAACTTTGCAAGCAGGCAGAAGAGCCCAAACTCTGTTGTGCTCCATTAAAAAATTCATCATTACAAAATGCAGCTCACAATTTTATTGGGGAAAAAGAGATAATTTATAGAAACACTCCATAGGTATAAAGAGTCACTGAGAGGCTCACATAGTGACTGTAAATAAGGATCACTTTTCTTAAAATGTCAAGCAAATTTTATTATTTTGGTTTAAAATATATCTTTATAAAATCATTCATAAGTACAGAATTTTACTATGAAATTTTACTACTAAAATATATACTAAAGCCAAAGTTTTTATGACAAGAACTTTTTTACCACTTCAGTCTTTTCTTCACTATCACTTCCTTCACTTATTTCTTCATCCTTTTCTTCACCACTGTCATCAGAGGAACTGCTTATGGCTAAGTGAAAAAAAAAACATCAGACAAACTTTTATTATATATTTTTCCTATTGTTATGCTTACAAATCTATAGGTATAGTGTGCATCCTACCAAGAATGATGATTTGCAGTCCTGCATATATTTTAAATGCTGAACACAAATACTGTGCCTTTCTGAAATTTATTTTGATAAATATAACATCAACTTCAACAGATGCAAAAATCACACAAGCTAATGACCTGAAAGTGCTTTGTCAGCTAGGATTCAATGGTTCTTTGTTGGATTCATAAATGCTGGAGGTACTGAGAAGAGAATGAACCATGGGAAAGGAGCTGTGTGGGGTTCACTGGCCAAAAAGGCAGTGGTCAAGAGTATGACTCTGATAAGTCTCAGTGATTTGCTG
>NW_026000249.1:1845183-1930073 GCF_001458135.2 Marmota marmota marmota | reverse complement strand
GGGGCGCTTAGGGAGAGAGCCGGTCTGGGGTGGGCACCAGGCTGCGGGGAGGCTGGATGGCGTCTGCCCCCAGGAGCTGCCCAGCCGCGCGCGCGCGTCAGCCCCCTTGGCAGAGCTGCGCGCCGATGAGTGTGGCCACGCGAGAAGGACGCTGTGCTGGAGTTGGCTGGAGACAGGCTGTGGCCTTGGGCGAGGGGAGGAGGACATTCCGGGCAGTGAATAGAACACTTGGTCATCCTTCCGAGAGGACAAGCAGGTGGCAGGCACGGAGCCCCCAAGTGACGGAGCGAGCAGTGGACGGCGAGGCAGATGGGTCCTTAAAGGGTCGTTAACATCTTATGTGTCAGCTTCCAGCACTCCGGAATTGCTCCCTCAAGGCCTTCCTTCAGTAGATGAAAAACTCCCTTCAGACTGGAAGCACTATCGAGACCGCTGTTAACGCGGTACCTGCACAGATGAAGTGCTAAGTAAATACAAGATGAAGGAAAGACCTCCAGAGAAAGGAAGGATGATGCTGGACTGTTTCATTTTCAGTACTGGAAAGACACTGGGCAGTGTAGTTGGATTAAGACGGGGCTGGAGACCAGCATATAGGCTAATCTCTGCAGTCCTTGTGAACTGCCACTTTTCTTTCCCATACTACTCTGTTCATATCTTAAGAAAATTGTGCTTGCCTCCCTTTCCCCACTATTCCCTCACCAGGTTCTGGGCACATATTCTTCATATTTTAGCTTGGGCATTGCCAAGAGAAAATCCCTCAGGCTTCCCAGAAGGAGTCATACCCCTCCAGTGTTCCCTCCCAGCACTGTACTTACCCTTTTCTTGCATTTACTGCTCTGCTGTAGAATGGGTTGTTCATTTGCAAGAACCCCTCATTAAGATGGTAAGCTCCTTGAAGCTGGGGGTGGGATGTATCTCATCCAGTTCATCATTGTATACTCCTAGCACACAATAAATATTTAATTAATGAACAGATTGCAGATTTATAAAATAGAATCCATAAAACTCAGTGGCTTCCTGGTATAAGGAGCTGAGTGAGTGATGGTTCCACTAATTAAGAATAAAGGCTGGGATCTTTATTCCCTCCTCTGAGAGGAATGACCATGGGGGGGAAGATGGCCAAATAATGACCTGTACTAAGGTCATATAGCACAGAAGCCAGAACTGGAACCAAGATTCCTCTCTAGATTGTGCTTTATTAGATGAGGAAAGTAGATGGTCGTGTTCCTCCCAAATGGCAGGAGGAGATTTGACACATAGGTAATTGCATGTCACGTATAAATCTTGCCTGAAGTATTAATGTTGCGATTTTTTCTTGCCCTTAAAGAGTTCTACTCTAGGCTCAAGCCTTTGGGGTGTTTTCCATTTCCACACTTATGTCATTGAGCATGGCCTCTTTCTCTTCCCCACCCTCCTCCAAAGTCCAAGAAATGAAAAGCCTCCAGGGATCTAAAAGCTAAACATTAGCCAATGGCAGCACCCCCTGCAGTCCTCCTCAGGGTTAGGCTCCACTAGAGAGGTCCCTATCTTTAGCACTGGTGGAGCAGTCTTTGCCTTCTGGGGCCTAAAGGTAAAGAATGTGGTGAGCTCCCTAATCTATTCTCACAGAGAATAGTGTCCTAGCTTGTCACCTTGTACAAGCGATTAATCTGTGATGCTCTTTTGTTATGTTTTAAATTAATATAATGGCTCTTACCTGGTAGGGTTGTTTAAGTATTGGTGTGCATGGTTTCATATAGTGACTGGCATGTAAGTGCTGGGTGAATATTTACTATTGACATTAGGTGTGTTTCTCATCTGTTTTTTCTGGTCCTCCATTCATTCACGCAATAAATATTTATTGAGTGTCCTAGACACACAAATTAGAATACATATATTATCACTGACCTCCATGATGGTATATTGGAGGATGGCAGAGCAGCAGACAAGCAAATTGCAGCTTTATGGGTACTGGGATAAAGCTGTTGTGAATTAGAGGAGACACATGCCATTACTTCTTCCTAGGAAGAGGCACAATGTTAGAAAAACTTTCTCTCCTTCAGAGAGGAAGTTACTCAGGAACTGAAATTTATAAGGTGTTTTCCTCACTTTTCAGTTTTCATCAGGGATCAGGGAATTAAGATAGCCATTAAATCTCTTAAAGCAAGTCTTTTCACTTCTCATTATATGTCACCTAGTGGGTGACTGACCTAGGGTGATCCTTTCTCTTAGCTATAGCAGTGTGCATCCAGCTGGCAATGTAATCATTTGTATCCCTGACCCATCCCTGTCCATCAGTTTTTATCTTTGTTATTTTTATTTTATTTTATTTTTGACAGGGTGTCTGTGTTGCCCGGGCTGTCCTGGAACTCCTAAATTCAGATCATCCTCCTGCCTCAGCCTACTAGGTAGCTGGCATGTGCTGCCACGCCCAGCAGCAGAGCTCCAGTATAGTTCAGATGTTTGTCTTTCCTGCATCTGAAGAGATGTCCCACCAGAGATGTCCCACAGTAGGACTCCCCAGGGGATACATTTGTAACAGTTGAGGAACTTTTAACAACACTGATGCCAGGCTTTGAAATTTTGTTTCCAAAGCTCTAAGGTGAAGTCAATAAGTATGCAGAGATGCAGAGGTCTAAACCAATCACAGCAATCCCTTTTCTCTTGCAGAGATTGGTTTAAGTGTGACCATGTGACACACTTCTGGCCAATGAGAAGTTTTCATGGTGAAAGCAGGTGGAGGAGGGTGTTTATGGAAAAGATTTTGTCCCTTCAACTCCCAAAAGAAATAGATGTGGCATAATGTCTTCTCTTACTTGCTGGGCATCAGTGTGTGCAGGGGAATGTAAGTGCTGCAGCCATCTTGGCACCATGGAGCTGGCCCTCATCACTGAGGCTTTGAGGATGAAAGACCAAAGGTAGGGCTTGCTGACCTGGTCATTAATGCATCCTTGAGTCCCTTGACTGAGTTAACTAAACAAACCTGCTGCCTAACTCCAGGCTTCTTGCTATGTAGCCTAAAATGCCTGTGCATCCCAAAACATCTTGATTATACCTCTTCTGCAGTTTTCAAGAGCTAAATTATTGTCATCTAGTGTGAACTATACTGCTAACTTTGGTGATATTCGTGAGCTGGACCTTCAACAGCAAGAATTTCTGTGGATGTGTAGACATAATGGAGTATTTGAAATAGAATTTCACAAATATTCAGGAGTAAATAAGCTTCAGGAATGACATGTAAACCCAATCACCATGTATTATATAGTTTTAATTTGAATGTCAATTTTATTTTTGACCCAAACTTTGATTTCTGGGCCAGTGCATTTATGAAATAAGAGCAGTCTATTACCTTTCAACCAGATAACTTTATGATTGCATACATTTTTGTCTGAGGTATTATGCAGACAACCATTTTAAGAATGTGTTTGTGGTTAATGAATATTCGGATACTAAGTTGTACTGATCCTTTTACAGAAGTTGCAATACTTTTGATACTTGGCGTTTCTTAAATCAAAAGTGGGAATGACTTCCATTGCTCCTTGGCTCACATCCATGGTGGTTTTGTTTTGTTTTTGTATTGGGATTGAAACCAGAGAGGCTGTACCACTGAGCTACATGCCTGCCTTTATTTATTTATTTATTTTGAGACAGGGTCTTGATAAGTTGCCTAGTGCCTCACTAAATTGCTGAGGCTCTCCTCGAACTTGAGATCCTCCTGTCTCAAGTCTCCCAAGTCTAGACTAGAGATGTGGTCACTATACCTGGCTCCCAACCAATGTTCTTCAAATGATGTAAGGACATAGTTGCAAAGAGACCCAAGCTCCCTAAATTGTAGTTCTATGATGAAGAAAGGCCTCCAGAGTAATACCATCAGCGCCCTCCAGCCCAAGATGATCAGGAACACACTTGTTGAAAATAAACAAGTTGGGTTTACTGCTCATTTCAGCCAGAAAGAAGCCACAGGAGTTGTGGGCATCTCAGGAAGGATTAAGAATAGGCTCATTGGAGGATTTGGACTTGTGTTATGTGATTTGGGGAAGGGTTAAGAAAGCAGGACTTTGCTCTTGGTAGGAGTCTGTCCAGGAGAGAATTCGATTTATGCTTGGGTATTTATCTTTCCTAGGAGGAGAAAAGATGAGATTGAAGCTGAAATTGTAGTTGATTAAAAAAAAAAAGCAGCTGCTACTCCTATTTAGCTTGAAAAACAGACTGTTTCCAAGTTTGTGATTTGGAATGTAGTTGTGCTTTGTTTTGTGTTTGGACATGATGATAGAGTGGTCTTGTTTTTGTTTTGATCCATCACCGTCACTAAGTGGTTTTATCTGATATTCTGTGATATTGTTTATGGTCAACAGGAAAACAGCCAGGCCTAGCTGTGAATGTATGGCCAGTTCCTGGATATCTGGGGATTTTTTTTTTTTTTTTTGGCCTCAGTGTTCAAGGTTTGTCAAGTGTTTACTATATAATAATCACTGTGCTAAGCGTTTTATGCAGATTGGATTATCCTCATAACTTTATGAGGTGATATTAGGATCATCCTCACTTAACAGATATGGAAACGGGGACCTGTAAACATCTTGTCCCAAGTTGGGGTGTGAGTTTAGGCTGTTGATGATGTACTTAATCACTCATCTCTACAAAACCACACAGCAGCTGTGTGTGACTCAAGACTCAAATCACTTACTTTATAAACAGCAAGAGCTTTAACATATGACATGTCTGTCTTGGACTAAAATCCAATAACAAGTCAGAAACAAATTATAATAGTACACCTATATTATGAAGTGATTTTAAATTATATTGTAGAAAGATAGGTTTTGACATGGAAAAACTGCTAACAGTATGGTAACAACAACAGCACATTACAAACACAACTTGAGCCAATTAAGGAACTTTGTTAAACTGCCATTTAGACCCCCAGATTGATATATTAGGATGAGGTTCTGGTATCCGTATAACAAATAACTGAAACTTATAGTTTCAGCCTAGAGTTCTGTTTGAGGGGTAGACCACAGCAGGTCAGGCTTTTCTATTGTATGATCAAGAGCCTTAAAGTTAACACTCAGGATATAATTGGGTCCTGATGAATTCAGGGCTGTGGGATGTGGTCATTTAATATTTTCTTGCAATAGTATACTTAATTAGGATCAGTTGGTGCTTTTGAAGATGGTGAGAATGATAATTTACATTATTAGCAAGTTTGAATAAAGCCATTTTGGATATAGATTTGTCCCTGCTGATGAATTAAAAAAAAAAAAAAAACTTTTGGTGTTCAGCCTTCTTATTCAAGATTAAATGTTCAAATCTGCAACTTACTTCCGGTAATAGAACCAAGTAACAATAGCAGCTATTTATCAAGTGGCTACATGCCAGGTTTTCCTTTGTTCATTTTATTTAGCCCTATAAACTGTTCTCCACAAGTAGATCTTCTTATCTCCAGTTAAAAACAAGAAAAGTAAGGCTCAGAGATGTTAAGGGATTTATCCAAGGTGGCCCATGAATATACATCAGCAGCAAAATGTTTTCAGAGTTCATTATAATTCCCATGCCCTGCTTTCTCAGTTTACTTGTTAACATCCCAACGAGTTTTACTGCTTTGAAAGAGGCTTATAAACGCTAAAGGTTTCAAATAGCAGTGTATTTGTACTCTCTGCACCTGTGACATATCAAATTAGCACTACACCAGGAATGTTATTTGCATAAACAAGGACACCAAGCTTGCAGTCATACAATCATTTGTCTTCATGATATTGGGAGTCTATTAGCTTCAAAAGCCATATTACAAAAATATCCTTACAGTTAGAATTTTAAGGAAATTTAGAGAAAATAATTTGCTAAAAATTCAAAATATCAAGTTAGGCTTTTTAAACAATTTGACTAATAAAGAGTTTCCAAATACCAACACCTCTGAAGTATTAAAGCCATATGGTGTACCAGTTTTTTTTTAAACTTAATTGTTGTATTTTATAGATGCCTTCAGAATAAAGTATTTCTTTTATTTATTTATTTATACTATGTATCTTTTTAAAAAAATTTTTATTAGTTACACATGACAGTACAATGATCTTGACAATTCATACATTTGAATCAAATGGGGTATAATTTCTCATTTTTCTGATTGTACAGGTTGCAGAATCACATTGGTCATACAGTCACCTATATACATACAGCAATAATAATGTCTATTTTATTCTGGTGTACAAGTTTTAAAGGAACCTTGAATGTATTTAAATTGAAAATTTCTGAATTGAAAATTTGCTTTATTGAGATTCAGATGACGTTCCTGAATGGAGTAGTTGTGTCCTTGACTATTTTCATAAAAATGACTTGGTGAGGTGAACCGCTACACTGCATAATCCAGCCTAAAATGACTTTGCATTATAAATAATTAAACTAACATGCATTGTATAATACGAATTAGGGGTGAACCTTAGCTAATGAACAAAATACCCATAAACTCTAAATTGTGCTATTAGCCATATTCTGAAAATTGTTAGTTTCTCAATTATTTAAAATATTATATTCCAGTCAGAGAATCTTGAAAATAGTGTTTTTTTGTTTTATCATATTTGAAAATGACTTTTTGTTCCATGTAATTTACTTTATAAAAAGTTTTTGAAGGAGTAGTAAAGCAAAGTTACATTGGAATATTTATTATTGGCTTTCATTTCTCCCAGGGATAATGGATATATTGATACATACATAGATCTATAAACATATGTTTGTATGTATAAATATGTATGTTTACATATCTATGTATATATTATTATCTATGCATTTATGTATCAATATATGTATATATCAATATATATGTATTTATGTATCAATATATGCATCTTTGTATATAAGAAATATATCTGCTTTTTATTCAAATCTATAATTGATGTTTATAAGGTGTCATTTTGACATTATTTTTGAAACAAACTCATGAACAAATTACCATGTAAGTCAGAAGTCAGTGATTAATGGGTCATGAAAATATTAGCTCAATTTTCATGTTAAAAATTGACATAGGTTACACTTCAGTAGATTTGGATTGTATGTAGTAAAACCTACACTAAAATGGAAATAACTAAAAATGATTTTCAGAGATTAATAATTTACTACAAATATATTTTCAAACCCTTCAAATTTCCAGGGTTGTTTAATGACAATCTTGTTCTGTCTACATACATAGTACTCCTCGATGACAATTGCCATTTGCAATGTGACTTTTTCTTTCTTTCTTTTTGTACTGGGGATTGACACTCTTCCACTGAACTACACCCTGGCCTTTTTTTGAAACAGTGTCTTGCTAAGTTACTTAGGGCCTCACTGAATTGCTGAGGCTGGCCTCCAACTCAGGTCCTCCTGCTTCAGCCTCCTGAACCACTGGGATTACAGGCATGTGTGACTGCACTTGGGCACAGTGATTCTAAAGTATTTTCAGATCTTTTTTTTTCACGCCACCTAAAGTATTGGATTCTGGTTATTATTGCTGTGTAGATTGTGTGGTAGTGATTATATTTGGCCTATTTGGTAAGATTTGCCATCTTCTCTATTATGATAGCAGATCTTTCCTTCTAGCCACAGTTTGGGCTCAGGGATAAGAAATTGCTTAAGGTAAAGTCTCACCTCCTTACCAAGGTGGATGGGCAAAATTCCAAACACTATGGTGGAGTTAGGACTAATCAGAATCATTCCCTGTCCTTGCTACGTGGACCTGGGGATAAAGTAACTCAGGTGGAAAGGAAGCAGCCAATGTTTCAGATGTCACTTACAGCCAAGTGTACAAATAATTAATATGATCAACCTATTTGCAAATAAAAATAATAATTATTATAATTAACCTACTGAGTACTTGCTGATGTAACCACATTTTTGTATGTAGCGATAGCCAAATTATTTTTGACGTATTTTAAACAAGGTCTGAAATAAATTTTTTTCTCAGCATTTGTACCAAGCTTTTTATTTTATTGTCATCTAATAAAATTTTAATAATTTGTATATATGTATTATATATACATTATTATGTTACATATATGTGTGTGTGTGTGTGTGTGTTATGGTGAGTATTCTAATCCCATCCAGAGTTTGCAGATAGTTTCCTGAAATTGATACACCTGAGCCTGGCATGTGCGTACTGTTTGATAAATATTCAGTGTGTCATAGTAGTAGGCTAGAAAGGATTGTAAAAGACCACTTCTTGGACAGGGACCCAAAATGGTGATTCCTCATGCCTCTGTCTGAGCTCCAGATTTTTCCCAAGTGTCAGACTCCTGTCTCTAAACTGTTTGAATGCTTTGTACACATGGAATGCCTGGAGTATCTAAACGCAACAAGTCCAAATGGGACTCATTTTATTTTTTCCTAAACCTCTTACTGTGTCTCAGCCAATCTCAGTGGCTGTATCATCATTCACCCTATTGTTTAGGCCTGATATCTGGTTACCACCCAGTCACTTTTCTTCCTCACCCCCAACATTCAATCAGTTCTACTTCCTAAGTAGCTTGGAAAGTTTGGAATCATTTTTGACAACCCCCTTCTCTCTGTTCCTGGTAATCCCTAGAAAAATCATTTTATTCTTTTTAGATATATATGACATTAGAGTATACCTTGACATATTATACATACATGGAGTATAACTTATTCTAATTAGGATCCCACTCTTGTAGTTGTACATGATGTGGAGTTTCATTGGCCATGTATTCATATATGAACATAGGAAAGTTATGTCTAATTCATTTTACTCTCTTTCCTATTCCCATTTTTTGGTGTAGCATTTGTAATAGAATATAAACAACTTCTTGTATGCTTTAATACCTCTCCAAATATGTGTAATACAATTTAAATGCTATGCAAATGGCTGTTATATTAAGAAATAATGACAAGAAAAGTCTGTAAGTGTTCAGTACAGATGAAATTATTTTCTGAATATTTTGGATCCATGGTTGGTTGAATTTTAGGATTCAGCCCAAAGAACTTGAGGATATGGAAGGCTGACTGGATCATACTGTAACAGAGATTTTTGGAATATTTATATGCATATAATGAGATATCTTGGGGATGTGACCTAACCCTATAAACATGAAATTCATATATATCTCATATACACCTTATACACATAGACTCAAGGTAATTTTATGTAACATTTTTGCATGTCTGTGTTTTGACTAAGACATGAAATATGAGGTCAGATGTGAAAGTTTTACACTTAAAGTATTATGTCAGCACTGTGACCCAGGTGTTACATTCCTAGCTATATATGCCCTGAAGAAATTCACACATAATTTACCAAACAATATGTCCAAAATATTCATAGTATCTTCTTTGGAATAGTCCCCAAACTGTCAGCCATCCAAATACCTATCAACTTCAGACTGGATACATTGTAATATATTCATACAATGAAATATAATATAATAGCACAGACGAATCTCTCTCTCAAGAGTATAAATGAAAGGGATGTGGCTGTAGCTCAGTGGCAGAGCACTTGCCTAGCATGTGTGAGGCACTAGGTTCAATCCTTAGCACACCACATGAAAATAAATAAAGTTATGCTATCTATGTACAACTACAATGTTTTAAAAAATATAATTGAAAAAAGAAGCCACTTACTAAATAATACATAGTGGATAATTCCATGTATGTAAAGCTAAAAAAAATTAAAAAATGATGCATAGTGTTAGGGATTATAATAGAGTTTACCTTTGGGAGAGGAGATATTCTGGGAGCTAATAATGTTCTGTTTCATAATGTGGCCACTGGTAACTTTTGTGAAAATTGCTGAATTGTGCTTGTATTATGAGCTGTGTAATTTTATGTCTGTATATTATATGTTAATTTAAAATTTTACTTAAATATTTTGTTCATTAGAGTGGGGGAAAAAGGTGTTACAGAAGGAGAATTTTTAGAGAATGCTCAAAATCAATAAGGAAAACATTAATGACCAAAAAGAAAAATAAGCAAGGAAAAAAGTAGAAAAATTACATGGGAGAATAGTGAAGGAATCATTTGAAAATATGTATAAGCTTGTATATAAAAATCTCCTCATTCTCAAATTGACAGAAATGGAAAGGCTAGATAATACAACATGCTGGTTAAGATACCAAGAGGGGGCTGCAGTTATAGCTCAGTGGTAGAGCGCATGCATGAGGCACTGGGTTTGATCCACAGCACCACATAGAAATAAATAAAATAAAATAAGGGTATTTTGTCCATATACACCTAAAAAAGTTTTAAAAATATACCAAGAGGTACAAATTCATATCTGTAGCTTAGTGGGAGTGCAAATGGGGGAAACTGCTTTGGAAAACAAATTGGCTAATATGGTAGTTGAAGATGCATTTGTTCTTGTATTCAGCAATTCTGTATTTAGTTATCTATCTAGAAATCTTCTTTAATAGGAGACAAATATTAGAATGTTCTTTTGGGTTTTGCTTGTTACTACAGAAATTTGTGAAAATTATCTAAACATGGTAAGGAGACTGGATAAAATGTGCCATATGTTCATAAAAATGGGGTATAATACAGCAAATAAATATCATAAAGTCATTGTATCAAAACCATAATATTCAATAAAACATAATTTTTGTGGTGCTGGGGATTGAACCCAGGGCCTTGTGCATGCAAGGCAAGCACTCTACCAACTGAGCTATATCCCCAACCCAAAACATAATTAAAAAAAAATTCTTTTAGTTGTTGATAGACATTTATTTTATTTATTTATTTTTGTGTGGTGCTGAGGATTGAACCCAGTACCTCACACATGCTAGGCAAGTGCTCTACCACTGAGCTACAGCACCAGTCCCAATAAAACATAATTTTAAAAGCACACAAAACCATAGTGTATACAGGGTGAGCCTCCCTAACCCAAAAATCTGAAATGCAAAATGCTCTTAAAGTGAAATCTTTTTTAGTGTCAACATGATGCCACAAGTGAAAAATCAAAATATTGCATAAAATTACCTTGAGGCTATGTGTATAAGGTGTATATAAGACATATATAAACTTCATGTTTAAACTTGAGTCACATCCCCAAGATATCTCATATGTACCTACAAATATTCCCAAATCTCCCTCCCCCAAAATATGAAATCTGAAACATTTCTGGTCCCAAGCATTTTAGATAAGGGATATTCAACCTGTATTTGATGCTTGCATAAAAATTCGTGGGAAAAATAAACAAATTAAGAATGGCAGTTGCTTCCAAGAAAGGAGAGAAACAGGATAAAGTGGGGGGGGGGGAGGTAGTGTTCTATCTGCATAATTATTTTTTATTTAAAAATATTTGAAACAAATAGGACATGATATAAAGATTTGATAAAGCTATATAGTGAATATACAGGTATATTATTCTCATTTTCTCTATTTGTAATATGTACTAGGTTTCTCTAGAGGAATAGAATCAACAGAACACACACACACACACACACACACACACAATTATAAAAAGGGGATTTATTTGATTAACTTACATGACCAGAAGCTGGATAGTCCAAAATGGCCATCTGCAGGCTGGAGCCTGGAGGAACCAGTAGCTGCACACTCCAAGATGCTGAAGCCTCAAAACAAGAGGGATTAGTGGTATTGCCCCAGTGCAAGACCAAAAGCTTTTGGAAACTTCCTAGAGAATCACTGGCAGAGTCTGCTTTGGACAAGTGAAGAAGTTAGAGTCTGATGTCCACAGGTGATCACAGCAGCAATCAAGAACCAGTTCAAGAAGAATTTAGCTTACATCTGCTACTGGTTCCTTGTTCTCTGACTTTTATTCCATCCAAGCTTCCAACCTTGTTGGATGATGGTGCCCATGCTTAGGGAGGGTCTCCATTTCAGTTCACTATCCCACATGCCAGTCATTCCTAGAAACACCCTTATTGGCACATCCAAAAGCCTCTTAATCTTTGGCATCTCTTAATCCAATCAAGTTGACAATTCAAATTAACCGTTACATAATATTTCATATTAAGAAAGTTTTACAGGAATAAGTGGTCAAATATTGGGCTACTTTCTGCAAAAGTATCCCCTCCCCAGAAAAAGAACTATTTGTATGTTCATGTGGCAGATGGCACCTCAATGGATAGATCTTCCTGCTCATTCTTGTGATCCTGTTTTCAAAAAATATATTGAAATGCAAAGAAAAATGGTTTTCGATAATACCTAGTGCTTATATATGCCTATTTTATGTCGGGCTCTTTCTTTCTTGACCCTCTCTGTCTTTCTTTCTCTCTTTTCTTTCTTCCTTCCTTTTGTCCCTTGTTCTTTCCTTTCTCCCTTCTTACCCCTCCCTCTCTTTCCTCCTTTTTCTCATTCAAGATTTTTTAAAAATAATATATTCCACACATAAAAACTTCATACAAATGCACACATGCCTATAACAAGTCATTATAAAGCATGTTTATATAACTGCAACTGAGCAAACCAAGGTAGGCAGTGGTGGAGCATGTATTCCAACTGAAGCCGTTTGCTTCCATGCTCTGCATAATGTATATGTACAAACACACATCTCATTTTCTTTATCTGTCAATTGAGTAAAATATTCATGTCAAACTCAGGGTTGTTGGGAAGATTAAATGATGATGTAGTTTAAAGTACTTAGAACTATGTAATTGTTTGTTGCCACAATCATCCTCATCCTCCATTATTTTATTCTGTTTCTTAGATTCCTCTGTAGGTTGTCAACTGTAAACCCCAAAAGTACAAATTAGCACTATCTTCAAAACTTCCCTTTCTTTTTTGCAGCAATATCTGAGCAGGCAAACTCATGGAAAAAGGTTATCAAATGAGATGCATGTAGAATTTTCCTTTTTAATACTGTTTTGGTTTAGATGTTAGGTATCCTCCAAAAGGTCATGTGTGATACAATGCAAGAATTTTCAGAGGTGAAAAGATTGGTTAAGAGAGTCTTAACCTAATCAGTGGATTAATCCACTAATATGAATTAACTGAGTGGTAATTGTAAGCAGGTGGGGTATTGTTGGAGAAAGTGGGTCACTGGGATATGCCTTTGTGGTGTGTGTGTGTATACATACATACGTATGTACATACATACGTGTGTTTGCACATACACATTATGAAGATTATACGCACACACACAGACACACACACGCACACACTCACACACAGTTTGGTACCTGGGCTTGAACTTGGGGGTGCTTAACCACTGAGCCACCTCCCCAGCCCTTTTTAAGATCTCACTGAAATGCTTAGGGCCTTGCTAAGTTGGTGATGCTGGCTTTAGGTTGTGATCCTCCTGCCTCAGCCTCCTGAGTTGCTAGGATTACAGGTGTGCACCACTGTATCTGTCTTGTTTTCGGTAATACCTAGTGCTTATGTATGCCTATTTTATGTCAGGCTCTTTCTTTCTTGACCCTCTCTGTCTTTCTTTCTCTCTTCTCTTCCCTCCTTCTTTTTCTCCCTGGTGAGCAGAATTCTTTCTTCTTCCTCTTCCTGACTGTCATGTCCTAAGCTGCTTTCCTCCTTCATTTCCTTCTGCCCTGAGGTTCTGCCTTACCTCAGGCTCAGAACAATGGAACTGGCCATCTATGGACTGACACGTCTGGAACTTCCCCTCTAAAATTGTTCTCATCGGGTCTTTTGGTCACAGTGACAAAAAAACTGACTAAAATACCAAAAATAATCCTTATGTTTATAGAAGACACAATAGAATTTGAGAGTCCTAAAGAGACCTGTTCCTTTTCTGCCCAGAAGTACTTTGACACCAAGGAGAAAGTTTACATGGCAATAAATCTGTAGTTTAAAGGCTATGTTTTAAAAGATGCATGTACAACAGGAAGAGAAAGACAGGGACTGAGAGACACCAAGGATAAGAAGGAGAATTATGCAGTGTGACATCTTTGATCATTGCATCATCCAAAAAGTCTTTAGAAGACACTAAACTCAGGAGATGTCAGCATAAAAGTCCTGCCCCCAGCCTCGTGAAGCCAAAAATAGTTGGGTAGACAGATGAATTTACAAACAATTAAGAAAATAAATATACTGAGAAAGTGTGTATGGAGTACCCATAGGAGCACAACTTCATGTTCACTGGTGATGGAAGTGTTTCTTGGGGAGATACCATGATGAACAAAGGAGAGGAGACATTGATCATGGAACTAAATGGGCAAAGTATGGAATATGTGAACAAAGCCTGCTTTGGCTGAACTTTAGATGTCTGAAGGAGCTTCAGGAGTTGCTTAATGCCCCACATGGCCTTTTTAACCACAGTTGACAAGAGAAAAAATGTGCTCAAGGATGTCACATCAGCTAACCATGTGTCCTAAATCCTTATACTGAACTGTGATTGATCCAAGTCCCTTTTCTTATAAATGCACTTAACATAATTAGGCTCTTCTCACTGAGATTGATATATTAAATGTGATAACTTTATAGTGTCCTATATTGAATCTTTCCTGCCATTTTCCTTTGTTTATGTCCCAAAGGAAAAAAATGCAAATAATACTGGATTAATTTTATAAACAGAAAACTAGTAGATTTCCTATAAAGACAGATTTGTGGAAACTTGCCTTTTTTGGAAATCTTTAAAAATTTTCATCCAAAGATGTTTAAAAAACAATTTTTGGGGATTATAATCAACTTATGTTGTAAAATAGTATTTGAGACATGTCAGGCATTCCTTACTCACTGTGTAAACAGTGTCACTTCAACAAGACCCAAATATTAATTCACTTTTATTAACTCAAAAACATTTTTCAGGCAATGTTTAAATGAGTAGTGGTTATTTTGCCAAAGGGGCTCTTATAGACTTGGAACAAAAGGGCATCCAAAAAGGAATATGAAAAAGGAAAAAATTACATTCTAAATTTTAATTTCTTTCATAAGTGAGGATAAAGCTTATGGAATGAAATACATATATGTATATCTTCAACTTACATCCTGATTTAAATTATATGTTATTTACACCAATTTGTATGTACATCAGCATGGTTTATAAGTTCCAGGGCACAAAAATGTGAGTGATATATTATTCAGAGTTATTTAATAAATTATTATAGAAGACAAATGAATATGGTGGGCTTTCTCATTGGTTTCATGATAGAAATTAAATGTAAAACCCGAGGCATCTTTGTCCTCCTAATGATACTTCTTGAGAGCATTTGACTCTCATTTTCCATGTGTTAGCTAAAGGTAGCCATGCATGTTGCTCTTCAGATCACTACCTCTCATCAATCTTTTAAAGTATGCTATAATTGTACTCCTTTCTTTTTTCTTTTAATTTTGTTTTTAGTTGTAGATGGACACAATACCTTTATTTATTTATATATGGTGCTGAGGATTGAACCCAGTGCCTCACACACGCAAGGCAAGCACTCTACCACTGAGCCACCACCCTAGCCCCTCATACACCTTTCTTACTATGTTTATAATTTGGAGGTACAAGGCTAGATCCTGAAGGGTAACTCAACTCTTGCCTAGGAAGTTACTTGAGCAGGTACGTTCTAAATTTCAATTAGTGATTTAATTTCATTTCACCAGTAATATAGAGGCTGGTTTGTTAAAACAGCTTATTATGATAATCCGCCAGTTAAGTTAAATCTCTAAAGTCAATATGAACTGACTCTGAGCACTTAAACAAGCAGTACAACCTTTTAACAAAGGTATATAATGTCCCCTCTTTCAATCCAATAACCCCTTTATTTTCTTCAGAGGGATTCAGTGTTTGTTCCATTAAGCTCTTTTCTTCCAAACCGCTGATGACCTTGGTACTAAACTGGGTAATAACTTAATTTCCAATCTTGCTCTTTGTGGCCCTCTCATGGCATTTACCTAGTTGACGACTCTTGCCTTCTGAGACACTCTACTCCTTTGACTTCTGTTTCCCAGTTCTTTCCCATTCTTCCAAACTCTAGGGATATTTTTTTGCACACTCCTCTTCATTTATATGTTGATGGTCCTTATGCTTGTTTTTCTCATTCTATACAAGTTCTTTTTAATTTCCTTTAAACATTTTTTGTTGGCAAAATATACTCAGTAGATTAAAAAAATTGAAAGTACAAAAGGTGTAATGTGAAAAGTCTCCTTTGCATTTATCTCTCAGTTACTTGGTTACTCTTTTTAGGGAAATCTCTGTTATGGGTTTCTTATGTATCATTGCAGAGATATTCTATACACACATAATCATACGCATGCACAAAACACTGTATAATACTATGTGTATGAATCATCTTTTATTGTTTAACAATGTATCATGTAACTTGGACCATATACATATTTGTAAACTGCATCTTTTGTATGCATGTGGATAATGGTACATCTAGATGTATCATAATTAACCAAGCTTCTTGTATTATAGTTCAATGTAGGAAGTTTATTAAAGAGAGTTAGGTGAGATGAAGTAATTCAAAGGGGTGAAGGAGTGGAAATCATTGGGTTGCCATTGGATTGGTGATTTCAATGTTACCCCATCTTAGTCATCAATCAGAGATCCAGAAGTTGTGGTGTCCATAGCCATAGTTGCCACTGCTATTTATGAGGCTGCTGAGTAAACCCTGGAAAATTAAAGCCCACAGCCACACGCACTCACATACATCTCTCTGACTTTGTACTCTGCCTGCATAACATCACAGAGATGGCTCTTGTCTCACATGGCACTTGGATACTTTTGGGCTTGGATTCACTTTTTTGTAATAACTACTCTTGGCAGAACCTAAATAGAGCAGACAGAGTAGTAGAAATGGATACCAAGGCTGATTGATCAACACTGTCCACCCCTTTGGCTACTCATCATAAATACACAATCTTCCACCTGACCTTAAATTGCAACAATATCATGGTCACAAGTATGCAATGGAATGATACCTTACACAAGTGAAAAATATGTTCATCTTCTCCATATGACATAAGCAATTCTATCAGTTATAGAATCCATATCTGGGTGATTATAATTACTCTTTAAATTAGCCACAATTGAAAATTTTTATCCTGTAATGCAAGGACTAGATGGTAAAAATAACTACTATTTTTACACCATGGTATAAAATAATAGTAGAAAGGAAGAGGGAGAATAGGAATTTGGTTATATATAAAGATGTATACCTAAACTGGCAAGGAAAAATATGTGTAGCTATTCCTGGTATTCTAGATATTTTAAGTAGAAAGAGTATTTTAGTACAGGAAGTTAGATGCTTGGAAACTTATTGGAAGCAGATCAAGAGAGGAATTGAGATGGTTGCCAATGAATTAATGGTTTAAACTCATGACATATTTGTTGTGATTACAAAGTCAGGAAGCTGCTACTGTTGCTGACCCTACTGGCACACAACTGAGTCTCTTACTCATGTACTAAGTGAAGAAGCAGAGGTTGGAGTGAGGCACTTTGAAGATGGAATAAGGGTTCTCCAGAAATTGGAAAATGCAAAGAAACATATTCTTTCCTGGAGCCTATAGAAGGAACCAGCCTTGCCAATACCTTGATTTTTAGATCCTTAACACTTGTTTCAGACTTTTTAAAATTTATTTTTTAGTTGTGGATGGACTTTTATTTACTTATTTATTTATAAGTGGGTTGAGAATTAAACCCAGTGCCTCATACACACCAGGCAAGCATTCTACCACTGAGACACAACCCCAACCCCAGAAATATGAGAATAAATTTCTCCTGCTAAAGTCACTAAGTTCTTGGTAGTTTGTTACATCAGGCATTAGTATTATTGATGTTATAACAGAGAAGTTAGCAACAATTTAGCCCTAGGAATTTAACAAATTTACCCAATTCAGTATAACCACTGGAATCATGAGTTCAGACAATACAATATTCAAGCCCATCTTCAATTTTTTAAAATTAAAAACTGTACACAGTCTAATCACACAGAAACCCTCTCCTATTACCTTAAAACTCCATACATTGTTAGTGACTAGATCATTATCAAAAGAGATGGAAGGAATGAGTCATAGAACCTTGTTTCTCGGGTCCCATGTGGTGTTCTTACATTCTTCATCTTTTAGACTCTTAGCATGTTTGACACATAATACCTTTCTGCAAACACTGGAAAAGTTCTAGCACTGTTGTGTTTCTCAAATAGGGAAAAATATTATCAGGTAAAGAGAAAAACAGGAAAATATTGGGTAAAGAACAAAGGGCAGTGAGACATGCCCAAAGGTGAAGAAATATATAAGGCAATAAAGAATTGTGACTGAATTTGGGGAGTAGGGGAGAGAAACAAATAAGAATGCATTTGTGTAGTCCTCATGTATTAAAAATAATTTTATGAAGAAAGTTTCTGGACTCTAGTAGCTTAATGTTGATGAAATAAAGGCATGGAAACAGAACTACCATTCATGAATCAAACCAGATAAAAGGAAGCAAATGCTTTATATTGACCTTCATGATCAGTCTGGCTAAGGATTAATAATGAAAGAAAAACATATGACATCCAGATGATGAAAGAAAAAGAATCAGAAGCAGAAATAGAGAAGATCATGAATATCTAAAAGGAAGAATCTATTTTGTGTATCTTTGTTCTTCTGGTCCTAGTGCAGTTCTGGTTCTTTGTAGGTGTGCATGCTACCTATTTATTGGCTGACTGGATAAACAAATGGACAGATGGTACAATCCCATCATGTCTGGATCAATTCTCATACATCCATGATGGAGAGAGATGTTATCCCAGCCTACATTCTGCTGCTGTAACAGAATATTACAGATTAGGTAAATTATGAAATATAGAAATTTATTTGGTACGTAGTTCTAGAGGTTGGGCAACCTAAATTCGAGGTGCAATGTTTAGTCAGGGCCTTCTTGCTTTATCATAGCATGGCAAAGAGCATCACATGGTGAGAGCATGAGAGGAGGAGGAGAAAGAACAGTTCAAACTCCCACATTTCTTAACTAATTCACTTCCAAAATAATGGCTTTAATTCATTCATGAGGGCAGTGCTCCTATGACCTAACTGTCCCATCTCTCAACATTGTTGAGCAGGTATTACTTTTCCAACATACAAATGTTGGGAGACAAAGTCAGACCATACCAAATGTGTAAACACTACTTGGTCTATTATAGTCATTGTGGCCCCCATGTGACTTTTACTATTTTTGTTTTGGTACTAGGGATTGAATCCAGGGGCACTTAACCTCTGAGCCACATCCCCAGCCCATCTTTTGCTATTGGCATTCTGCTTATCTGCTCACTTCCTAGAATGGAATCTGGTCTATCAAAGAATCCTTTTGTTCATAATAACCCACTTTATAAGAATCACATTCCATTGTCCTTATCCTAACCCTGGTAAAAAAATAACAATTATCACAAGTAGTTTTTAGTGAAGAAATTCAGAGGATCTATCAATAGGGAAAACAAACTATTTTATATGTGGTACCATTATACATAAATGTGATCTGTAATTAGTCATTTAGTCTCATGTGATTTGCCATTGCTCTTCATGACTATCTCAATTGCTGAACCATTCTTGCTGAGGCCAGTCTCTGTAACTGGAGCATTTGTGTCATAGTACTGTGCATTCTGATCCCCTAAATCAGAACTTACTTCTTTCTCTTTGGTGGTATTGATGGACATGAATTGGTCTATTATATTCTTTCACAAGGTGCTCTTACTTATCAACAGTGCCAATTTATTAGAAGATACAGAAACCCGAAGTGCCCACCAATCTGAGAATCCTAAATTTATTAAATAGAACTGAGAAATGACAGACAACCCAATGAGTCAAAATTCTGCCATGCATTTGCTTTTATTAATCAAAGAATTAAATGGTCTAATCGAAATGTACAGTTCCTCAAGAACTTATAAATCATTATTACTTATCAACCATTAGCCAGAATTGGCTCATCAGATTTTCTGTGTACTTACTTACGATGATGTTGAGACAATGAGGTAGTAAATACATCAGCATTGATAGTGAGAAGTAGGAAAGAAATATCTGGAACAAGAATGGTAACCCCAGCTGGGTGTGGTGGTCCACACCTGTAATCCCAGCACTTGGGAGGCTGAGGTAAGAGGATCACTTGAGTCTGGAGTTTGAGACTATGCTGGGCAGCATAACAACACCCTGTTCTAAACAAAACAGAGCACAGAAAACCCAAGTCATGCATGCTTTCCACTTCCACTTCCCATCCCATGGCAAACAACAGACTTACTAGCCTAGGCCAGACAGAGCCTCATAATCCTTCTCAACAGAAGGCCCTAGAAAATCACTGTGGATTCATTAGTGTTGGCATGTTAATTGAAAAATATTTGTCTTTTCTGATTTAGAATATGAGGAAGAATGCTATAAAAGTACCAGAGGAAGATGTAAGAGTGCTACAATGCACAATGGAGGTAGGTAGGTACAACAGGAAGAGGCTAAGCTGCTAGGGAACCTGACGTTGCAAAGGGACACAATATAGTGACCAATTCAACAATTATCTCCATATTCATAATCTAATAGCAGTACCTCTTTATTTATCGAAGCATTAGGGTTTTGTTGAAATGCAGATTGTGATTCTAGAAATCTGAATGGGAGTCAGGGATTCTGCAATTCTAACAATATAGGTGGTATGGAAGTTGCTCAAAGGTGACACTTTGAGTAATGAGGATGGAATTACTTAATGAGAATTAAAACTCATATCCTGGGCACAGGACTCTATGTTGTTCCTCTGAGCTGAGGAACACTGGAGTAGGAGTCAGAACATTGAAGTTTGGATTTGAGTCAACCACTTATTTCGTGATTCCAGTCTTTGAGATTCATTTATCTGTAAAAGGAGAACACATATCTCATGTGATGTTCATGAAAATTTTGTTTGCATTGCCATTTGGTATAGGGCTCAGTAAATGATCACTGTGAACCAGCCATAATCAACAGTATTCCAAAAAGACACAGAAATTCTGGCTGTGTACTACCACAGTATCCAGAAGAACAATTTTATCAGCCTTCCAGATGGTTAGTTACATGATGCCAAACATGCAAATATTTGGAATGTATTCAGAACATACTCAACAAGTATCCTCCTTTTCAGATGGGGGTGTTGGCCTCAAGAAGAAAAAGAGCAAGGGGCTTTTATGTAGAAAGATGTTATCTATCTAACTTCACTGACTCTCTTGTATACTTTGGAGCAGCTTACAGACACTTTTGAAAATGGTAATGCATGCAACATGGATAATCTCAATTCTCAGAAACCCTTTGATACTGTTCCATATAATGGGCTGCTTAAACCCAAGACAGCAGGATTCTTGATGAAACCCTGGGAAAAAAGAGAAATTGGCAAGAGAACAAAACAAAAACTTGAGAATGAATCAGAATGGAAAATAGATAGAAGATGGGGTTACTTTCAAAGAGTAGGAGAGGAAGTGTGGATGTTGCAATTGTAACTGTGACATAGGTTGGTACACAAGTGTGGGCAACAGCAGAAATGGTAATTGGAACTGTGGCTCACTCATTCATAAGCATCAAGCTTGACAGTGCTATGACCTTTATAGAGATGTATCTTAGGATTATAAGAACTACATGTTCATTTGACTAGAAAGTTGTTAAGGATACTTGAAATAATATGAAGCCAGTTTCAAATTAAGAATAAAAATATCCAGCTGAATTATAAGGATTTAGAAGAAATTTTAGATGTTTAATTAATTATTCATCATAATCCTGAGCAAATACGAAATTATATAGCCTTCTAAACCAATGGTTATCAACTGGAGGTGGTTCACTTCTCCACCCCAAGAACATTTGGCAATGCCTTGAGACATTTTTGGTTGTCACATCTTGGGAGGAGGGTATGTTACCCCTGTCATCTAGAGGTGGAGACCAAAGGTACTGGTAAACATCCTACAGTGAACAGGACAGTATCTTACAAAAGAGAGTTAACCAGCCCCAAATGTCACTGATGCCAAGGCTGAGAAGCCCTGGTCTAAACCATCATATCCTGTTGTGTGCACATAAGAGAAATATTCACAAGGTTAGAATTCTCTACACAAACCATATGAAAAACCGCTATGATTCATGCATTAAAGTATTCATTGTCACTAAACTATAATATGATTCTCTAAAGCTAAAAACTGGAGTTAAGGAGGAGAGGAGAATAGCATAGAAATTTAAGGAGAAGTAATAATAGAGAATACAGAACAAAACACATTTAAACTCTGCTAGGACTTTGGTGCTCTCTCACCCTGCTTCTTTGTGAACCTTCTGCTCAGTTCATTTCAAATGGATCCATCTGGTGTTTGCTACAGAATAGGATCTGTAAAAATCATCAGGTTCCAATCTGGTAAACAGATGTTTGACTCTGCATATGCCAGCTAGTCTTACAGATGTCATTTTCTTTTAAAGAAAAAAGCAAATCCAACAGGAGAATGAGGAAGGCAGTTGGAATAAAGAATTTCATGACTTTTTTAGGTGCATGAAATTGCTTATTTTCTTTTGCTTTCTGATATATAATTCAGAGAAGAAAATAATTCTTCTAACTAGATTTTCCTAGAAGGTTCATTCAAAGTCAAGACAGTCCAACTTTTAATGACTGGTTTCTAGGACCCAAGGAAGAGGGCATTAGGTGGATTCAGGGGTTCTACAAGGAACCTGGGCCCTGCTGTTAACCCTATCTCCTGTCATTTCCTGGTTATTGCCTCTTTCTTCAGAAGTTTGTCTCCTATTGTGACATGCATATTCTGTGCAAGGCTCCCCTCAAGCAACTTCCTAAATTAACTCTATTGTTTATTTAATGAAGAAGATGAACCAGAGTAGAACATAGCTTGGGAAATGAAGAAAATTAGGAGCAAAGAAAATTCACTGATGATAGGTAGCAGAAAAAGCTTCCTTACTTTATATTTCCCTGAAAAATCAGACTTGTTTATAAGAAGGCAGTGCCCTGTATCATTTAACATTTTACTCTCTACTTGGATGAGTTCAACTTTTGGAAATTTGTCAGGTAAGTGAAATAATGTGGCATTTGTCTTTCTGTAATTGGCTTATTTCTCTTAACATAGTGTCTTCCAGGTTCATTCGTGTCATTATATATGACAAGATTTCCTTATTTTTAAAGGCTGAATTGTATTCCATGGTGTGCATATGTATGTGTATGCTTCTTTCTCCATTCATCAGTTCATGGATCCTCTGGAGGATTCCATATCTTGGCTATTGTGAACGTGGCAGTGCAAATGTCTCTGACATATTGATTTAATTTCCTTTATATATACTCAGTTGTGGGATTGCTGGATCATACACTTCTATTTTTAGTTTATTTATGAAGTCCAAAACTGTTTTCCATAATGGCTGTACCAATTTACATGTATACCAACAGTGCACAAATACTCCTTTTTCTTAACATGTTTGCTAACACGTATCTTTGATCTTTTTGTTATAAGCTATCCTAAAAGGTGTCAGGTGATATCTTGTGGTATTAATTTCGCTGATGATTAGTGATGTTGAAAATTTTTTCATATACCAATTGGTCATTTGTAATTCTTTTGAGAAATGTCTATTCATATCCTTTGTCCAACTTTTAATCATGTTATTTGTTTTCTTGCTATTGAATTGAGTTCCTTATGTATTTTGGATGTTAGCCCTTTATCGGATATATGTTTTACAAATATGCTCTCCCATTCTGTAAGTTGTCTTTTCACTCTCTTAATTGTTTTCTTTGCTGTACAGAGGCATTTTAGTTCAGTGTAAATTATTTTTTATTTGGTTTGTGAGATGTACATGTGCACATGAATACACATAAACTCACTCTGTCCTACCTAAATGGCTAAATTTGAACATTGTTTTTTTATTTGAATTTTATTTTACACTTTGTATTACACTAATGAATTTAAAGGACTATACTTGATATGATTAGGGTCAGGTACACTTTCCTTTATTTCTTACCTGGGGATTCAAGTCATCATTGAACAATTCATACTTCAGTTTGCAAGTGGGAGGGAGCAACCACTTACCTTCAACTGAACTCTCAGTGACAGGGATCAGAAGAAACATTTGTATACACAAAGGGGAGGGCATTTTATATATACATATATATGTATACACACATACATATATGCACACTTATATATGTGTAGTTAATATGCTTCCCAAAGGAAATAAATTCTTAGTATGATTGATATCAGCCACTTACACTATGCCACCAAAAATATAAGTAGGCGCTCATTTGTTTTGCAGATATTTCATGTTCTATAGAATGATAGAAGAGAGAAATTGGGGTGTCTCAAGCATAAAGATGGTTACTAACTGGCCCTTAAAATACTGGTGGTCTGTTCAGAAATCTATTTTGCATATACACAAGGTTTGGAGCCATTTTAAATCACATGAACACTCCATTTTGTCCTCATTTACTTCAGAACACTTAAAGGAATGTTGAGTAGCACTAATAATTGAAAACTTCACAACTTAAAACTTCTCAGTCTGCATATGTTGATTGTCATAAAGCATCATAAAGCATCATGATGTACAATCAGGTGGTCCAATGAAATGTGGAAGAATATAGAGAAACAAATAAAGAAAGGAGAATTAGGGGCTGGGATTGTGGCTTAGTAGTACAGCGCTTGTCTAGTACGTGCAAGGTGCTGGGTTTGATCCTCAGCACCACACAAAAATAAGTAAAATAAAGGTATTGTGTCCAACTACAACTAAAAAAAATTTAAAAAGGAGAATTACCAATTTGAAGCAGCTTAATAAGGAAGATTGAATATTTGTTTTACATGTTGTTCTTTACACATAATACCCATTTAAAAATATGCTGTTGGCACTGTCCCTTACAAATTTTAAGTTGGCGTGTATGTTCTGTTGGAGGAAAATATCATCTGTAATCTAATTCTGTATCGTCCTCTAATGTCCTGTAACCTTAGACAAAGTGGTATTGGGCCCAATTTACCAAGCACCTATGGTGTGTGAACTTCTGACTTTGGAGGGCACAAATGTCTCCTGAGAAATCATCTTTACCCTCAAGGAAATTAATTAATAATGGTGAGGAGAAGACACACTTGAAGAAGTTCAATGACAATAAAATATTTTGATTATATATGGGGACATTAATAATAGACATGTCATTAGTGAAAAATATAATTAATCTTTCTGTTCTAGGCATAATAATGATCCCCTAAAACATCCACATCCTAATCCCCACAAATTGAATATGCTACCTTGCAGAGTCAAAGGGACTTTTCAGGCATGACTAATTTAAGGATATCAAAATAAGAATATTTTATATTATCTAGGTAGACCCATTGTAATGAAGCCTTTATAATATGGAGGTAGGAGGGTCAGAGGCAAAGAAATAAATGTGAGGGGGGAATCAGGTCAGTGTAAGGCAGGGGCATCAAATGAGAAACTCTGCCATCCTCTAGAATCTGGGAGAGGGCAAGGAATCAAATTCTCCCCTAGATCATCCAGAAGGAACATGACCCTGCTGGTTTATTTTTGATTTCTGATCTTGCCAACTGTTAGCTAATTTTTTGTTGTGTTAAGCCACTGAGTTTGTGGTAAGTTGTTACAGTATCCATAGAAATCTAATACACTAGCTGTTATAATTTGGGCATTTCAGTGGGTTCCCAAAGTTCACAGCTGTCAACTGGGAGACATAAGACTGAATCAGTACTCTATCAACCCAAATTATACCCTTATTGAATGCAACATTGCAGTATGCTAGCTTTAGAGATGAGGGAGCTAGTAGAGGAAAAGCAGTCAAAGTGAGAAGAAGTAGAAGGTGCTGGGCAGTTTCTTTGGACCTCTGCTGATTGATTTGCAAAGCATACGATAAAGATAATATGCTTCCCAGTTCTCTAGCCTGTGTGAGGTGAAGTAGATAAGAAGTAAGGCCAAAGATAACTGTGGCCCAAGCTTATCAAGCCATTAATTGTTTAATGTTCAATAATGAACAAAGGATTTTAATGTTTTCAATTTGACCCAAACTCATGTCCCTATTATCAGTTAATATTCAAGTATTACAGCATGAACTTGTTCTTCTTTTCTAATTACCACTCTACAAAACTTTAGTTGAAAATTTTTTACAAAGAAATACTTTTGATGTATAGAAGACATTGTAAGAGGAGCATGGGCAGATATGAAAGACAAATCAAAATAGAAATGCTAATCCAAGGACAGTTGTGGAAGTCAATTTCTCCCTAATTATCAAACACATTTCTTGATGAAATTCACAAGGAAAAGATCAAGTGCCCTTATCCTAAGCTGTATAAAAATCAAAGTATTAAAAAGTTCACTTAACAGTGAGGAACCACTTGGTGTTCAAAGAAATTTATTTTTATTGCACTTTATTTTTAAGTTCACCTCCCAGGAATGGCTAAGTGACATAGGCTTCTCATTTCTTAAAGATATCAGCAAGTTCTGACTTCAAGACAAGGTGATAAATAAAAATAACTCTATGCATATAGGAAAATCCAGATATCTAAGTGACATTAGAGGATCCAAATAAAGCTTAATAACTCCAATGGCATACTCAATCATGATACAATGAATGACATTTCTTACTGGAGAAAGTGGTCAGGATGGGACTCGGCATGAGATTTCAGATAAATCAAAAAGAATACGATTCAGATCCACAAGAGAGACAAAGACAGGAATTAAGACAAAATTTTTTTATGCAAGAACATCAGAAGAGAGAACACTTCAGTTATTGAAGGGGATCTCAGGTATCACCTTGGTTCCAAATCAATTCCACACTCTGAATTGTCTCTCCTATACACTCCTCTTCCTTCCAGCTACAGTAATAGTTATAACCAACAAGACACAGACCCTGTGCTGTCTCCCCTGCATTAGTTGCCACAGTCTCCTTTTGGAAGATAGATTGACAAATGAGAAACCAAAACTTCAATCATTGTTCCAAGATCCCAGCTTTCAAGGGATGGAACCATGAACAAACCCAAATCTGATTCCAGACTTCATGTTTTCAAGCACTCCACTGTACTAAAATTCAGTTTATACATGCTTAAAAGAATATTTTCTGGACATATGTCCTCCATTATACCTTCACTCTCTCTATATACCTCCAAGTCTTATTAGTGTTCATATTTTGTTGGACCTTATCATTTTATGTCTTGTTTCTTTTCTTTAGCACTTTCTATATCTTTGCCCTTCCATATTATGGTTTGGTGTCTGTCTCTCAATTCAAAGTTCTCTGTATAACTCTTTAACTAATATATTGACTTCTTTATTTTAATGATCAAATCAGATTCTCTCTTACCTCTAGTTCTTTATAATTTCTCGTGGCATTTAATTTCCTTAGATGGTTTGTAAATTCTGTGAACTCATCTTCAGAACAACTATCTTCTATAGGGTTCTTTTTTGGGCCTATTATTTGCTTTCATGGTCCTCTTTGTCAGGGCTCTATAGGTCTCAAAATTCCTTGACCAGATGGTGCACTTGTCTCACAACTACACATTTATTATTACATGGAGATGCCTATAAGATACCTGGTGCAAATGCATAGTATGTATCACATAGGCTAGAATAGGGGTCTACAAACTGTAGACTGAGGGCCACCTCCCACCTGTTGCCTGCTTTTCCAAGACCTATAAGATAAAAAGGTCTTTTGCATTGGAATATTGAAATGCTTGAAATAAATGTGAATAATGTTTTGTGACATGAAAATGCCATGAAATTCCAATTTATTATCTATAAACAATGATTTATTGGACACATTGTGTTCATTTGTGTGCATATCACTCTTATCCTACACCATAAGAATTGACTAATTGAAAATTAGACAATATGGCCCATAAAGCCTAAAATATTTACTATCTGGCTCTTTGAAGAAAAAGTTTGCAGGGCTAGGTCATTTAATTAAAATCATTCCTGTTTGAAAATAAAAGTACACCACACAGGTGCATTAAAATTTTCTGATGATATAAAAACTCAGAGGAACACAAGAAAAAAGAGAGGATATTATTGTCAACCCCATAAGATACCAAGAAAATGTATCCTAAAATTCTCCTAGTTTTATAGTCACCCATCTTTTCTGCTCAGGAAAATATGCCATTCCCCAATATGACCACCAGATGGCGAATGCCAATGATAGTTCTATGATAAACCAACATTTATTGTGGAGAATACATTATGTATAATTTTAAAACAACACTTTGTGAGCAGTAAGAATTTAAAGATCAACAAAGCAATGCCAAAGTCAGAATATCTTTGGTGAGGAAACAGACTGTCCCAGAGCTTAGCTTTGGGGGAGCTGGGAGCTTCCCTGGAGTAAGTACTCTATGCTAGCTTGATCTTAGTGGTCTCAAATGTAATGTATAATCGCCCAGACTACTTGCTAACAGACAGTCCTCAAGCCAATCTGTTAGAGATTCATCCTCAGCAATCTGAAGACAGTATTTTATCAACACATTTAATTCTGTTGCAGGTGTTATAGTTTGTCTGTGATTCATATAAATTGTCCACATAGAGCTTGCGTTATGAATTACATAGGTAGGGAGGAAAGAAAAGGAACCAGAGGGAAAGAGACCAAATCTCTTTGGACAGATAATATTTTACCACCATCAGTAAACAGAGATGTGGTTTTGATAGAACCTTTTATGACTGTTCATATTGACTGCATTCATGAATCATGTGGAATAACTCTGGAAGCATCAATGGCTCTCTTTCCATATTTCAGTAAATCTAAAACAACAGTACTTAGTTCACCTAACCAAATGTACTTTGGAAGACAATGTTTTCTGTGCTGTGTTCATTTCTGTTTAGGTTTTCTCTTGACAGCATATGAAAAAGAGAAATAAACATTTCAAATATTGGATATAACTATGTCAAACATTCTTCAGTTAAATAGCAAAAAAATGATAACAAATTCTTAAATATTCAGTACTTTTATTTAATGCTTCCTTTATTAATGACTCTAAGGGCTGGGGATATAGCTTAGATGGTGGAGTGCTTGCCTTGCAAATACAAGGCCCTGGGTTTAATCTCCAGTACCACAAAACAAAACAAAACAAAACAAACAAACAAGCCAGAATAATGACTCTAAAAATTGATCATTGAGAGAATATTTTTATCTACCATATTTTAAAATTCAAGTTTGAGAGATTTTACAACTCAGACATCTTAGAATTCTGGCTTCTGACCACAAAATCCTCAGATAAATAATATGGAAAAGTTAAAGAAAACTCAGCAGTTTTATTTTTGTAACTGAGCATGCAGGAAGACACACTCAGATTCACGATTTTTCTCTGTTCAGTTGCAAATATAGATTAAAAGATTCCTGAACAAATATAGGAATGGTCTCCCCAAAGATGATAAATCATCTTTTCCTAAATGAAGCCAAAACCAGTTAAAGACTTTACATTGAGTTAGCAGAGAGGCCATTCAAATTAGGAATGGTGAATATAAGAGGACCATGTCTTGGTTTTCTTTACTATTATTAAAGACATTTAATCACCTTTTATCCTCATATAGGTAGACTAGAGCAGTTGTTGATTTTGTCCTTCAGGTGACATTTGGTGATATCTGGAGGTAAAGGTGCTGTTGGCATCTTATGGGTGGAGATTAGAAACATTAACTCTGAGTTTTCAATAGGTATGCATCTCATTTACATTGATTCCATTCTCAAATCTGATTTAGAATGTTAAGGCCTTTATTATTGCAGATTATTTGATAGAGCCCTAAAATCATGACTCTAGGAATTTCTCACACAAACTTTGCAACTTGTAATTGTAAAAGCTGATTAAATTTGTAATTTAAATCTGTATGCATTATTCCTATGTGGAGGTTTTCCTTACACTAAAACATAGACTTAAGAATACCCACAATAAGGCTGGGGTTGTGGCTCAGTGGTAGAGTGCTTGCGTAGCACATATGAGGCACTGGGTTCAATCATCAGCACCACATAAAAATAAATAAATAAAATAAAGACACTGTGTCCATCTACAACTAAAAAAAAAAATTAAAAAGAATGCCCACAATAAGGGGAGTGGGGAAGAATAGAAATTTAGTGGATTAGACAAAGGGGAATTGAAGGGAAGGGAAGGGGTATAGGAAAAGGAAAGACAGTGGAATGAATCTGACATAACTTTCTTATGTACATGAATACACCATGTATGAATATACCACAATGAACCTCACTATTGTGTGCAGCCACAAGACTGGGATCCTAATTAGAACAAGATATATTCCATAATTATATTATATAATTATATTATATTCCATAATTATATCAAAATGGATTTTACTGTCATGTATAACTAAAAAGAACCAATTAAAATAATTACTACGATAAGATGTGTCCTCATTAGTAAACTGTTATCGCTGAGCAAGCTCAGTGTTCTAAACTCGTCTCTTGGATAATAGAGACTGAGAGTTCATAAATTTTACTTTTGCCAGTTGACATCTTATTAGGTTTAGCCAAAAGGGTGGCTAAATGGAGACTTCACAGCTAGAGGAGGCAGGAGACAGGTGGAGGCAGTTGTACTGTTCTCTTCTTGTTCCTGACAATGTCATCCCAACAATAGCTCTTCACTTGGCAGTGACAATTGGTTAAAATACCATTTTTTTTCTGCAATCTGTATTTGGGGTAAAATTGGGAGTTCATAACCAACTTGAATCTAATGTATGAAATATGATATGTCAAGAGCTTTGTAATGTTTTGAACAACCAATAAAAAAATTTAAAAAATAAAGAAGAAAAAAAAATACCATTTTTTTTCATATTTCCAGAACCAGCCACCAGTGTCCCTTGAGGCCTGGGTCTCAGTTCCTTGTGGTCCTTCCTCTCATCACCCTAAAAGCATGCCTTTTATTCCCTTAGCCCTAAAGCAGTAGTTGCTGCTTGAAGATATTTCTTTTGTCTTAACTCAGTGGGCTTTTTATGTTTCTTCAGTGCACCCACACCTATCCAACCAATTTTTTGTATTCTTTCTGTTAGAATATTTGATGTGATTTCATTTTCCTTCATGGACACAGATTAAAAAATGTAAAACCTTTTATAAAAGTTTCCCCCACAGTATAATTAATTACTGTGGTCCAAAATATGAAGAAACATGAAAAATACAGCTTTAACTCCTATTTGACCTTTGTTCATTAAACAATAAACTACTAGAATATTAATGAGACAACAGACAGAGCTCACAGGTATTATGATTTATGGTCCTCTGTTTTATGCATGACGTGTTCAGTCTGACTTTAAAAAAAATGGTATGTTTGCAATTGCATTTGCTTTCACCACTGAAAGTCTTTGGATAGTCTTTCCTGGTCATTTTTGGCTTTTGGTGAGTTGTTCCAGTTCCTTTTCAGACATATCAAGAACTCCTTCAAGTCATAAAAGGCAGGTGGCCATAATTATTGTGTCTCCATCACTGGGTGCACAACCACCCCTTACTATTATCTAGAGTAAGCAGACACAAAAAATAAAAACTATCCTCAGTGGATAGCCCAACTCTGGTTCTGAACACCAGGACTTTGAAAGGAAGGGCTTAAGAAAGCATAGGAGAGTTTTGAATCTTTCTAGAAGGAGCCTTATGGCATAGTAGTATAAATATTTGTGGAGTCTCTAAGTAGAGCTTCATGCTGTGTTTTTGTTTCCTCATAAATATATACAATGAAGCAATTATCTAGATGCCCTCGAAGTAATTTCCAACACTGACTCTTATAAATGGTGGTGGTCACTCAGAACCCTCTGTTAGCTTTGTTTGCTAGAGTGTTAGGAGGGTGATTTGGAGAGTAATGTCCAACTGGTTCACAATTGAGTAGAAATGAAGGTGGGTGAAGATAAAAACCTTCAAAGGCGTTAATTGAACTAAGAGAAGAGGGCATGAAAAGGAAGGATTTGAGAAGAAGAAATGGTGTAGGAACCAGAGATTGTTCCAGAAAATGCATTTGGCTAGCTCTTGATTGCTCCAGAGTCTTCTGTTAAACCTCAAAGTCCTGCAAACAGGCCTATACTGTCTTTAAACATTTTCTGAACACAACTTTCAGAAAAGGTTTCTGCTTTCAAGGACCTCATGCCATGGATGGAAAAGATTAGACTATAAGTCAATACTTTAGCCTATTTTGTGCTGCTACAATGAAATATCTAAGACAAAGTAACTTAAAAACACCAGATGTTTGCTTCCTCACAGGTCTGGGATCTAAGAAGCTCCAAATTAAGATACCACATCTGGTGTATGCCAGCCTTTTCTCTGTGTCCTCATATGAGAAGAGGTGAAAGGACAAGCTGGCCAATACCCTGCACATGGCCTCTTTTATAATGGCCTAAATTCCTAGGGAGGAGGCCTAATCATTTCTTAAAGGCCCCATCTTATTAATACTGTCATATTGACAATATCTGAATTTTGAAGAGGCCACATTCAAATCATAGCACTCAATAACTGTATAATACGACACAAACCACAATAAACAGATGAAGGAATAATCATCACATATGCAATGTGCAATGGTAGTGCATTTCATCCAAGGAAGGCATCAGAGACAGGGTATCATTTGAGTTGAAACTTGAGCAATGAGAGAAGATATTCTAGGTGTATGGGATGGAGTGAAGCTGTTGAAATTCAGCATAAACAAGAGGTCAGGTGGTTGGATGTGAGAAATGTATAACTTGTCTGAGGGAATGTTCTGTGGAGAAATTGGTGGTTAGTGCTGAAAATGGGAATGTGTATGTGATTGTTCATGCTAGAAATTCAGCTCTGGTTATGTCTGGAGGCCTCTTATGCCATTCTAGGAACAAAATTTATTCTGTAGCCAAGGGGAAGCCACTAGATGTTTTTAATCAGGGAACGGACACAAAGAGGTCTGTGCTTCTATTGCAACAAAGAGGAAGGATTGTAGTATAAGGGGGATTGGGGCTATGTGAAACCCCAGGAAGATGCCATCCCTTTATAGAGGTTGAAGAAGGTAAAGCCATTGATGAAATCAGTGGCTGTGGAGGCAAAGAAATAAAAAAAATAGCACTGTAATAATAGATAATAATAGCAACCAGAAACTGGAAGATGTGAGGAGTAAAAATTGATTGAGTAATCATTGACAAAATGAGAAATATAGAAAGAGTGAGTGTGGGCAATTTTACCTTCTGTCTTTCCCCAATGCCCTTTTTCCAATTACTTTTATATCATACCTTACACGTAGTAGGCACTGAAGAAATATTTGTTGAATGATTTTGTCATTCAGGCTAACCTCTTTCCTTTGCATACTCACATCTCTATTTCAAAATTCTTTAAATTTTTAAAACTTGTTTTTATAATAACATTTGAATTTATGTAGAAGATAAGGATAATTCAAGACACATGAAAAAATTGACACATCAGGAATAGGAGGCATTCTTTCTTTTCCCCTTTTCCTATTCTCTCTCTCTCTCTGAAATTCACTTTGACATTCTAATTAAAATGTAAAAAAAAACCCAGATGACTAGATTTTAAGGTGTTTATTATAATGAACATGCAAGTTGTCAAGTTCTCCTGCAGTAGAACACAAGGTGAGAAGAACCTAGAGGTGAAGACATAGTGGGAATAAGTCTGATGATGCTGTGGAAATGTCAGCATTTTATTTCTGCGGGGTTCTGATAGACCTCCAAAGAATCAACATCATTGCCATCATCATGAAAAGACACTGTGATAAATAGTAGACATAAACCTGCTAGAAATCATATTGTGGATATTTGTCACAAATGCTAGAAAATAAAAACAGTTTTGAATTTTGCTTGAATTCATGTTGTGCTTTGGTATTTTATAATTGCAAAAAAAAAATGGACTAGAGTAAAGGGGAATGGGGACTGACCACTAATGAGAACAGGGTCTCTTTTTGGGGTGATGAAAAATTCTACTAAAAACCTCTGAATTGTGTATTTTTAGGAAAACTGAATAGTAGTTTTAGGTAATGTCTTATTGAATTGAACCCAGGGGTGCTTAACCACTGAGCAACATCTCCACTATGCCCCACTTTTTTTTTTTTTTTTTTTTTTTAAGGGTTATCAGGGATTTTGAACCCAAAGGCTACTTAATCCACTGAAACACATTCCCCCCATTTTGTAATTTATTTAGAGACCACAGTCTCTCTGAGTTGCTTAGCACCTCACTGTTGCTGGCTTTGAACTCATGATCCTCCTATCTCAGCTTCCCGAGCCTTTGGATTACAGGCATGCACCAGCGTGCCCAGCTTATTAATTACCATTTTCTCTGCCTTCATACTTAATTTCATAAAGCAAGGTTCAAGTATTAGATTCAGGAAAGAACTAGGCTCCATATTCTTGTTGTACATTCTATATTCTTAAAGGAGGAAAGGAAAAATAGGGCAATAACTTAAAATGACCCTTTCCAGGATCCTTCCAATTTTTTTATCTTCAAATGTTAACCATTCCTACCAACTAGTGCTGATTCTATGTTGTTTGGAGAAGGATCATTAATTAGGTTTGAATTAGTTGGCTCAATGTTGTTTTATTTTTAACAATTTGGTGAATATAAAGAAGTACAGAGAATAGCAAGAATAAAGCTAGGTTTTTGTTTTACCTCTGGTCTTCTTTCAGTGACCTAATACAATGTGGAAAGTAAGAGGTCAGGCTGGATACCAGTTTTCTAAGTTTATAAGACAGTTTCCTGAAACTGCCCTGACACAACTGTTTCCTCAAGCACTCCTGTCTTTTCTAAATTACTTCAAGTTCTCTACCACCTGGTCTATCTCCCAATCAAGAGAAATGTAGGTGGTGTGAGTCAAATCTTAGTGTAAGGTTAAAATGCAAAAGAAAAATAAAAGAATAACGTTGCTCTATCTCCCAATTCTGTAGAACAATCTGGCCTGTGTCAAAAAGAAAGTCTGAATGTGCAAAGTTTGAGGTAAAGATCTTAACATAAAGCTTTAACATAAAACTTACTTTTCTGGTTTTCTCTCCACCTTCTATTTTGTTGCTTCTCTGGTTAAATCCTGACATGGTCATATGACCTGTTCATACCCTCTGACAGTCCTTCCCTTACCCCTCCTCTCAAAGGTTCTTACTTATTTTTCTCTTCTCCAGAGTGAATTTGAGTTAACTGAAATCTAGCCAGTCTCACATCTCCTCAGTCAAAAATCCAGTTGCTTTTGGAAAGGGAAAGGTTGACCTCTACTTATATTCACCTAGAATTGTCTCATCCCTGGCACAGAGAAGTATTGTCATAGTAAATTCATCCTTCCCTAAGATTATGTCTAAACTCTCATGTTAACAGACTCTAACACTCTCACCAAATTTTTAGGACACAGAAGGCCAAGGGCTAAAGTTTAGCTGCTTGCTCATTTGTTTTGTTTTGTTTGGTACTGGGGATTGTACCTGGGGTACTCTACTACTGAGCTACATCCCCAGTCCTTTTAATTTTTTATCTTGAGATGGGGTTTTCACCAAGTTGCTGAGGCTTGCCTCAAACTTGTAATCCTCCTACCACAGCCTCCCAAGTCACCAGAATTACAGGCATGTGCCACCATACCCAGCTCATATGTATTCTTAACAAAAGCTCTTGCTCCTAATGTAGGGTGGCCCTATTAGAAGCCTTTTTTTAGGATTTGTACCTCAAGGAGGTCAGTAGTATAAATTAATATTAGTAAATAACCTCAGAAAATAACTAGGAAAGTGGTGGTGGGGGTCTTAAAACTACAAGGCCAAAGCCTAAAAGGCTCTGCTTAGTACATTACCAGAGTACTACTCTTGCTACAGAGATAAACTTGCAAAGTCAAGCTGGATGATTACATAGCTTCTAACAAGGTATCCAAGTTAAAAACAAAACACTAGGGCTGGGGATGTAGCTCTGTGGTACAGCACTTGCCAAATATGCAGTGAGGTCCTGGGTTCCACCCCTAGCACTGAAAAATAAATAGTAGTAAAATATAAAACAAAACACTTGTTATGTGCATGTACAAATATGCCATAATGAATCTCATTATTGTATATAATTATAATGCACCAATAAAATATTAAAAACCCTCTTCTACTACGAATTTCTGTTTTTAAACCTGAATGCTAGCCTAAATACACCTTAACATTATAGGCTTTTGTTTGCCTTTGGCCATTAAAAAGCCATTATAAAATACATACACATATGTATACATGTATATATAATATTTTTTCCTTTCTTTATCTTTTCCTTCTTTCAAGAGATGGGGTCTCTCGGACTGGGTTGTGTCTCTGTGGTAGAGCGCTTGCCTATCATACATGAGGCCCTGGGTTCGATCCCTGGCTCCACATACAAATAAGTGTCCATCTATAACTAAAAAATTTTTTAAAAATTTAAAAAAAAAGATGGAGTCTCACTATGTTGCACAGGATGGGCTGTAACTCCTAGTTCACGTGATCCTCTTATCTCAGCTTCCCAAGTAGGTGGAACTATAAGCACCGCACTACCATACCCAGCAGTATTTTTTGTTGTTGCTCATCTCCAGTTGTTATTTACTATAAGTTATCCATATTGAAATATCAACATTTCACATACCAGATAAACTAGTCAAAGAATATCTAAAGACCTTCCCAATTCTAAAAGTCTATGACCTACAAAAGCAAAGAACAAGTTTTTAATTTCAGTGGTTTTGTTCCCTGGCACTTTTTATGGTGGTATGCCCAGAATGAAGGAAAATCAATGGAAACTGCTGTTCACAAAACATTAAATATGATTCCTTCTAAAATAATTACAATAAATCTTCATTCTCTCTCCTATCTTCCTCCTGCTTGGGCCTTCATTTCTAAGATTTCTCATTTAATTAATACTAAGGAAACTGGAACAAATACAAGAGGACATGTGAGCATTGTTTCTTCAAGCTCCTTTGGACATGAGGATTCCAACCAAATGAAAATTAATAGAAAACTTTGCAGCAGTCAGGATAGGTTAGATAACCCCCAAACAGCTCCCAAATTTCAATGATTTAAAAATTTAAGTCTTATTCATGCTGTAAATAAATCCAATATAGATTTGTAATCTAAGCTGGTGACAATTGTACCAGAAAAAAGAGAGTATCTCACCAGTGTCTAAAACTTTCATGCAAAAATATCGAGATTCTCTTCTAGTAACCTTTTATTGACCATGGGTCATCTTTAAACACTCTACCTTTTTGATCATCATCTTTATTAGAATGTCTATCTATAGAGTAATGAATGGAAAAAATAAATAAATCATTAATTATTAAATAATTGTTAAATAATGATTTACTTTGTGGGGGTTTTGTTTTTAAGTAGTTTTACATCGATAAATATAAATTAATATAATAACATTTCAATACCAAATTCACTATTGACAATTCTAAAGAAACTGGAAATTAATCACGTGAGGGACTTATTTTATTTAATTAATTTATTTTTTGAGACAGGATCTTATTCTGTTACACTGGTCTCAAACTTGTGGTGTCCCATGACCTCAAGATTCCAAGTAGCTGGAACTACAGGTACGTGCCACCATTCCCAGCTCACATGGCACATTTTAATCAAGATAAATATACCTATTTCAATGAAATAATTTTAGAGGCTCTGCTTTCTGTCTGAAAAGTGCAGTTCTAAGATATTAAAAATTATATAATGTAATATGGCCCAAGAGTTCTAATTTTAGGATTTAAGTAACATATTTGGTAAATATTTGTCCATACTACCAACTAATTAATGAAAAACTTATTTGCTTGATTATTATAAAGGAAGGCAGTATTGAACATGAGAAAATTTTTTGGTAGTTATATATGGACAGAATGCCTTTATAATGTTTATTTTTATGCAGTGCTAAGGATCAAACTCAGTGCCTCACATGTGCTAGGCAAATGCTCTGCCAACTGAGCTACAGCCTCAGTCCCAAGAATAGAATTTTTAATATCTGAATTTTTTAAATGTAAGCAAACTTTTATTGAGAATGTATTATATGTGAAACATTGTGCTGAGCATAGACCCTTATATTAAATTCCCACAACATCACAAAATGAATCTTAGGAGCTCAAATAATTTAAATAATACATTCAAAATCACAAAAATCAGGATTTGAACCAGGTTGTAAATAAACCCATGATCTCCATGATCTCTCGATTGACAATGTAACTTTCTTAGTGACAGCTATAGTAGACATATCCCTCTATTCCCCAACTCTGATATAGTGTATTTCCTGAAGACAAGGATCTTCCTGCATAACCAAAATATAATCATCAAAATCAGGAAATTAATACTGTTTAGAATACTACCATCTAGTACTAAAATCCCATTTAAGTTTCTAAAATTGTCTCAGTAATCCAGAGGTAAAGGACCCATTCCGAAATCACACTGAGTACAATTCAACTTTTTTTGTTTTGTTTTTTTAATTTTTTTAATTAGTTACACATGACAGTACACAATTCAACTTTTTAAAAATATTTTTTAGTTACAAATGGATCTTTAACTTAATTTATTTATTTATATGTGGTGCTGAGGATCGAACCCAGGGCCTCACACNTTTGTGAATGGCCACGAAATGAATGCTGTAGTTTCAGGCCTCATGTCCACATTCAAGGTAATGAGAAGGAACATGGGCCTTGCCAGTTATTCTTTTATCAGAAGAGGAAAATCTTTTTCAGAATCCTGTGAAGGCTTTGGCTTAGGTTACCC
Organism: Marmota marmota marmota; assembly: GCF_001458135.2. Taxonomy (NCBI): domain Eukaryota; kingdom Metazoa; phylum Chordata; class Mammalia; order Rodentia; family Sciuridae; genus Marmota; species Marmota marmota. The sequence goes on along the minus strand of NW_026000249.1, from coordinate 1,891,670 downwards.
TTATCAACTTGGTGTCACTTGTCCAACCCTCAGTCCAAGACAGACTGGGAAGATAAGTCTTCTGGGAAGAAGCAGAGAGTGAATATTGAGTAGGCAACTATCAGGGTGTACTCATTTTAGGTTATTTCTACATTTGTTAAATGACTTCTATCTAGTTTTTCTCTGCTACCTACCCTTTTCATATGCACTCAAGATACTTAGTAACCCTTTGAAGATTTACCTAGCCACCCCAAAAGGATCAGTTGCTTTTCACAGCTTTTTTTTAATCACACAGGACTAGCATGATCTTAATTACTGCACAAAGTGTGAGTTAACACAGTCAGTTTTCAATTCCTTGAGAAAATGTTTACATTCCTACTGACCATGGACCACATTGTTTCACTTAAGTAATTTGGACTCTTAAATACTTGAATTTACATTTAAATTGGGTCTCAGTGAAGGAATTAGATGTCAAGCATAATAGGTCAAAGGGAACATGGGAATGTTAATCCCCTGGCTATAAATAGAAGACCAGTGATACACAGTAAACAGATCAAAATTAAGTTCAAAAGGCATGCCTAAAATAGACTTTTGCAAATGGGGCTTCTAAGGAGGAATTATTTTAGTAAAAATAACTCTATCTCCTATTTTAAGGAATCATACATGTTACATAATATGTTTAATGGCAGATAAATGAGTAGATTTCTAATAAAATTATTGCACAAAAGAATTATTAATAAGAAAATATAAATTTTGCTTTATGAGAAAGGTGACTATACTTTGTAGAAATGGGTCAAAGAAATAATTCATACATCATAGAGTCAAATTAGAGATTAATAAAATCAGATTTCCATTATTTGAGTATTTACATTTTCCTATAGTTTCAATGTGTCTTCCAAATTTCATATGTTGGAGTCTTGGTTCCTAAAGAGGTGTGGTTTGTGGGAGTTGATTGGATCATGAAGGTAAGCCCATTGGGTCATGAATGGGTTACTCCATTAATAGATCAATGGATTTATGGGTTGTTGCTAGAGTGACTTAGTTATAAAAGTTCTCTCTGGCATTTTTGCTCTGTCTCCCATGTGGTACTGTCTACTATATTATGATGTAGCAAGAAAGCCCTCACCAGATCCTAAGCAGGTGCCAGCATCATGTTCTCTGAACTTCCCAACCTCCAGAACCATTGGACAAATAAACCTATTCCTCAAAAGTTGCCCAGTTATCAGGTATATTGTTGTAGCAACAAACCATAGACTAAGACACATTTCCACAAATGCTGTGTAATGAATCAATATATATGGGATATTTAAGTAGTTAATTAGAAGCTGTAAGGTAAAATTTAAAATTAAAATAATTAATTCTGTATCCCAGGAGGGTGTAAATAACAACAGCAACAACAGATACATAGGCAGAGGGGATCTTCAAAGACATAGCTTTGGCTTTGGCTACTACTTTGGACTTAAAATCTGCTTTTGCCACCATTATCAACTGTGTAATCCCAGACTATTTAACTTTGCTGGAAAACCACACAGATTTGTTATGAGAGTTAAGTGAGAGGATGCTGGCAAGGTAATAGGCATGTTGTAGGTCCTCAAAATTCTTCTTTCTGCTGGGCATGGTGGCACATGCCTGTGATCCCAGCAGCATGGGAGGCTGAGGCAGGAGGATCGTGAGTTCAAAGCCAGCAACTTAGACCCTGTCTCAAAAGAAAATATTTAAAAAGTGCTGGGATATGGCTCAATGGTTAAGCACCCTTGAGTTCAATCCCTGGTACCTAAATAAATAAATAAATAAATAGGGGGTTAAGTTAAGTGCCCCTGGGTCTAATCCCTGATACAAAAAATATCCTTTTCTCCTCTCTACCTTTCAGAGAACACACATTCTGCTTTCTGTTGTTGCTTGTTTTTATGATATTAGAATATTCAATAGATGCTTCCAGGTAAGGCATAATATAAAAGACCATGGGATTCTAACAGGGTGAGTCTTTTATTTTAAAACATTGTAAAGCCCCAAGTCATCTAAGATGAAGACTAAAATAACACTTAATGGTAAATAGGGGTGATTTGACAATTCTTTCACTGTTTCATCATTTAGACGTCTCAAACCATAGCAAACTTTCCATGGCACAAATAGTTAGAAATTGGATGAATTCCATAGACCATATTAGGCACAGTAATAGCTTATTTTGCTTCATAGTTTAACATCTTTTTAAAAATTCACGTTAAGCCAGATGTGATCCATGCCTATAGTCCTAGCTACTTAGGAGGTTGAGATACAGGGATTGCTTGATCCCATGAATTTGAGACAAGTTTGTTTTCATCGGAAACAAAAAACACCAAGAAATTCATGTCAGTTAATGTCAGACATTATGAAATCTATGACAGACAGAACTTGGGCATCAAATAAAGTGGGAGTTCCTACACTGTAGAAACAAGAAGCAATTTCATGCTTGATGTTTTGGACCCTAAATGGCACTTGCACTGTTATAGCAACATTGCATAAGATTTATTTCTTCTTCTGAATAATAGGGATTTTCCTTGCTAAGGTTATAAGAATGATTGGTCATATTCTTGATGCAAAATTAGAGGAGGCAGGAGATGGAGTGTGGCCAATTAATTAATTAAGTCCTGTGAGCATCTGATCAAGTCTTTGGCAGCTTTTCAAGGACATAAAAATATTTGAAACTTGCAATCAAACTTATGAGTTCAAACATATGACATCTGTAAAACAGAAGTGAATGTTTAACTAAATGTCTACAAAGCCTGACATAATGTCAACTTCAATAATCAATAAATTTAGTATAAACATTCATTACATTTAAAAACCATCTATAAGTTATATTTTCTCACCTTGTGAGATTAGGTGTGCATGTCAATGTCAAGAAAGTATATTCAATTCATGAATCAAAAGTTACTTGTAGCCAGATATTATAAAACATAATTACAAAATCCTGAATTTTTTTTTACAATACTGAATTATGCTGCCTGTGAAATATGGGTTTGTTTTAATGTGTTTTATATAATGTAGAAGAAAGACTTCAAAAGTAAAAGAGCAAGGGCTACAGAACCAGCCTTGGATATATAAAGACACAGATGTATATAAGAAAGAGTGTTTATTACCACCTATCTTATAGAAATTCTGTAATTGAATAATAAGATTAGCATTTAATATGCAATTATTGCGTTATTGGCAGAGCACTCTAGGTTTTATGCTTTGATGAATAATTCATCTTTAAAATCCACTCTCATCACTCCTGTTCTTTGTCCAAAGCCTTAACTAATCCCACATTTTAAGACTTCAAATATAAAATTCTAGACTTAGTTTTCATGGTGTTTCATAATTTACTCCTAATTGACTCAGTTTTTTACAACTGTTAGACTAACACTTTGTCCTTCTGGCATAAATAATAAACTTTCTTTCATCTGGAAGGCAATTTCTTGTTTTTAATCCTCCATAAATTTATCATTTATTGGGCCTACTATGTGCCAGGCAATGTGCTAACATTTGCGAATGCAAAAGTGAATGAAACACAGTCCCTGCCTCATAGAACTTATAATGCATTACCTTGCTATTCAGAATGTCATCTTCAGACCAGCGGCACCATCACCTGATAAAAATGCAGACTCTAGGCTCCCACCCCGACCTAGTGAGCCATAATCTGCCCTTTAACGAGATTCCCAGGTGATTCACATGCATATCAAAATCTGAGCAGCATAGTATAATTAGAAATGATAGGTAATAGAATGGCACTTTATTCAGTGGATAAATGTGTGATTCAAGTGCAACTCAGTGGGCTTGGTTTCTACCTATCTCTTAAAGCCATTCCCACCCCTCTAGTTCACAATGCCCATATCTGAACATCTGTTATACAACCTTCTACCATCAGCTTAGCGTTTAGTCATAGACCTTGCTCTTGTTTACTATTGTTTTCAACACGGAATGTGCTCATTCCCCAGTGGGAATATCCCAGCTGATAGCATTCATGGCAGCTGCAACATCCTCAAAAGAGAGATTAGATTAGAACTGCTTATCCATTTTAAGATTAATTATGTCAGATATTTCTCCCACTACCTAGAATTGCTGTTATGCAGATATGAGCAACTGTCTAAGCAGATAGACCTCATGCCTGCTGGGACAAATTACTGGGGGAAACTCAAGGAAGCAGAATTAGTGGCCAATACTCCAGGGCACTGCACAGCAATCTAGAAAGACCAGGTATCAGACCTACAGAGAGTGGAAAATAAAATAGATGGGAACCTTTAACAATCTAAAGAACAGCAGGAAGAAAGGAAAGAAAACAAAAAACTGGGATAAAGGCAAAATGTAAAATAAGATAGAAAAAAAGATGGACTAAATTAGTTTCATGACTAAACTAGTGAAAAAGAAATGACTACAGGCTGAAATTTTTAAAAAGCTTCTATAAGTTGTATTGTTCCCACGAAACATTAAAAAAAAAACAAGAGCATAGAAATATGGAAATTTAAATGATTGGGAAAGTCATATCAGACAATTATTTTTTTGTACCAGGGATTGAACCCAGGGACATTTAAGCACTGATCCATATCCTCAGTCCTTTTCATTTTTTATTGTGAGACAGGGTCTTAAGTTGCTGAGGCTGGCTTTAAATTTGTGATCCTCCTGCCTGAGCCTCCCAAACCAGTGGGATTACAGGCAAATATTAATGAAATAAAGTTGGTATGTCAATAGTACATTAGACAAAATAGACCTTAAGGTAAAAGGTATTTCAAAGCATAATGATTATTACTAATTGTAATTACTTTTCAAACATATGCGGAACTTTACAAAATCTAACTACATACCAGGACCTAAAATAGTCTTGACAAATTTTTAAAAAATTATCAAATGTCTTATCTGTTCTGATCACAACTACATTAGAAATCAAGAAGAAGGACTGAGGTTGTGGCTCAGTGGTAGGGTACTTGCCTAGCATGTGTGAGTCACTGTGTTCAATCCTCAGCACCACCTAAAAAATAAGTAAAATAAAGGTATTGTGTCCATGCATAACCAAAAAAATAAATTCTTTTTAAAAAAGGAAATCAAGAACAAACAAAGCAGTAGAAAACAAACACCCCACACTTTCAGAAATTAAAAGAAATAAAAATATATAGTTCAAGAGGTAATATTGGAAATTAGAAACTAAGTATAATTTAACAACATTAAAAACACTACCCATCACATTTTGGGAGTATAGCCAAAATGTTATTTGAAGGAAGTTTATTGACACAAATGCTTATATTAGAAAAGAGGGCTACAAAGGAATTAAACTCCCATATTAAGAAGTCAGGAAAGGAACATAGAACAAGTTTGAGAAATGTAGATGGATGAGAATAATAAAGGTAACATAAGTGAAATATATGATAAGGTAGATTAAAATAAAAGCTGGGTTCTTTAACGGACAGTCATGGCAACTGGAAAATATAGAAGACAGAAAACAAATAAAACACCAAAACTCTTAGAAATATAAAAGCAGATAGCTACAGGTGCCACAGATTTAAAATATACAAGGTCCCTGCAAGATGGCGCATTCCTGTAATCCCAGCTACTCAGGAGGCTGAAGCAGGAGGATTGCAAGTTCAAGGCCAGCCTCAGCAACTTAAACCCTGTCTCTAACTAAAAAATAAAAAGGGCTGGGGATGTGGTTCAGTGATAAGATACTTCTGGGTTCAGTTCTCAGTAAATAACACCCCAGGTATCAGACCTACAACCTACAACCAAGTATCACTAGATTTAAAGGATGGATGTCTCTTATGCAAGACAGTCTCTGGATTTTCTTAGAGAAAATAGGAAACGAGGACCCCAGAGGAGACTAAGGAGTAAAATACCTATCTTCTAAAGCACTGCAACTGATCATCTTTATGCAATCTCACTGGAATTTACTCCTGTAAAATAAGGACAGGTATTCCCTTTGACAGACTTACAGGAACGTTTAATTTACCAGTGGCCATGCCTTTGGGAACCACTCTTCTTAGTGCTTAGCACAGTAGTGCTGGGTTCTTGGAGCATGTATTTAAGTTTTGGTCTCAGAGTAAAGACCCTTTCATCAATTCTGATAAGAAAGATGAGTGGAGATGAAAAATATATTTTGAACAAAAATAAGGTGAAAATTTAAAATACTGAGACAAGTGTTATTTGGGTCTTAACTGACACTGGAGGCCTTTTGTATAGAGGGCTTTCACATATTTTCTGCAATAACAGTGTAATCCTAAGAAGAGTCCCTCCTCTGTAGGTGGTTGTGTTGGTAACCACTCTCAGCTGGCAGGTTTTTAAATGAAAATCAGATTATCTTGCTCACGATAATTGCTCATTTAATGTTTGTTGGATCAAGGAGACAGATGAGTAAATCCATTGACTTTCTAGATCATAATAAATGGTAGCTATTTTATTGATGTTTAATATCTTGATTATAATCTCCTATATGTTAAATAAAATATGGTTTCTATATTCAAGTATATATTTATTTACATTTGGTACCAGGGATTGAACCCAGGGGCACTTAACCACTGAGCCATATCCCTATCCCTTCTTATTTTTTATTTAGAGACAGAGTCTTGCTAGGGTCTCACTAAATTGCTGAGGCTGGCTTTGAGCTTGCAATCCTCCTGCTTCAGCCTCCTGAGTATTAGGATTATAGGCGTGTGCACTGCACCCAGCACCAGAGTATATTTCTTGATGATCCATGAAATAAAGAACAATAAACCGGGGGGTATACATAATTGTCTTTATTATTTAAGGTTTAGTATCAGACTGATATTTAAAGAAAGTGCACACACCTCTAATAATCATAAAAGATTCACCATGGTCCAACAAGCTGATTAATCTCTGTTTTTATGAGCTTTTTGTTTGCTTGTGTTCCCAGATTAGGGTATCATCTTGTCAATAAGTTTATATTGAATAGTCTAGGAATGGTTTAGTTTGCTTCATACTGATAGTCAGTAAGGAGTGATGTCAATGATACTAGAGCCTTCAGATTTATCTAGTTGAATTTATGTCACCACTGTTCCTTTCCCGGTGCCTTTTAGGACAGAAATGTTTTCTACTGTCATAGTGTGACTGTGGAAAATGAGTGGAAAGTAACTGGTTTATTAATCACTTTAAGTTTATGGCATCATGAGGCCCATGCGCAGAAAGAATGAACAGAACACCACATAATTGTACATTCAGTCTAGAAACTGCTTTGTACAAGTACTGTATGCACGTTGGTAGGATAAACATTTGTATCCTGTGTTCCTCTTTGTGCAGCCAATAGCTCACAGAGCAGTGCTTTTCCAGTTGGATTCCATCCTTTATTGTGTTTATCACTTACTGGCCCTTTCCCACGGGGACAACCCCAAACTTATGACTCAGGTTTCAAAAAGCCATTCAATAGGTCAAAGATAAAGTTACTTTTCTTCTCTAATTAGCTCCTCCTCCTTGCTTGCCTAGTGTTCACATGAATAATGTTGAACTGTGTCACAACACACAAACACAGATTAGCTAGCACTTTGCTGGCTCCATCTGCCAATATAGAGAGCACCACACCAGTTTTTCATTTTTAGTTAGGAATTTTTACATCAAGAAAAATATAAAAATATAACTTATCATCATGGTTGTTTCTGTGTTGATAAATGGGAATTATAAAGCAAGTTCTAGGCTGTATTCTTATAATGGTTAAGTCTCATGAATAATTCTAACAGTTGATCATGGGTTTTTTTCCATTAACATGTTATACAGCTATATAAGATAGGACTTGCTTTGTATACCTCGAAAATCACTGGGAGTATAAGGTGTAAATGTCCTCACCATAAAAATAAGTATTTGAGATATTGGATATGTTAATAATCTTGATTTAATTATTCTTCATTGTATTCATGACTCATAATATCACTTTGTAGCCCATAAATATATGCAAGTATAATTTGTCAATTTATGACTTAAAAACAAGCAAAAAATGTGGTTTGCAAATAGTGCCAAGCTCCCAGGAAGAAAGCTAACAAATTGGGACATTACCAGTAATAGCTCATGAAAAGACTTTGGTGTAATTGAATGCCTTGGATGAATTCATGATTTTAATGTACCCAGTTGAACTATTAATGTCTATTAAAAATTATAGTTCTTTTCTCTGGATACAAGTAATTTTGGACTTCTTTTTAAAATTAATTTCCCACATTTTATAAATATTTGCTTTCAGTCTAAACTGAGGATCTACTTACTATAAATTGTGTCAAAATTGCAGTAATATGCAATAAATCCAGATGCACTGTTTCATAGAAAAGATTGTGGGTTTCCTTGTTTATGTTGGCACATGACGGAGACAGGTACACCTTCCATTTGGTTCAAAAACAGTTAGCAGTTTCTCATCAATAAAAGATAGAAAGAAATTTTGAGGGCAGTCTCCTGCCTGGGGATCACCTTATCCTCAGGCCCTTGAAATGTGAGTTTCAGGCTGTTATCATGTGACTTTTATCCATCACCATTATTCAGAGATGGAATGAGAGTTAAGAGATGTCCATTAACTCAGGGGGTCCAGGTTTTATGGTACATCCCCAGAATCTAAAGTTTCACCCAAACATGTACTTATGGTTAAATGAGCTTCAACAGATCTGAAGACAAAAGCTGACAGAAGTTAGGTGGGTTTAATGGGTGGGCCAGTTCTCTTCTTTAACTCCAGCCCTAATTTTCATTCAATGGCTGCTGGATTCTAACAATGGGTACTACTGTTCCTCAGTAAGCTGTATTTGTTATTTAGAAGGCAGATAGTGATTTGTAAGGCGCAGACTCTTCTGCTTGCTCCCCTCACCCTCACAGCTCTCTCTGATGATGTGTCAGAATTGTTATCTGTGACACTCTGATAAGAAAGCCAGGCCCAGGGGAGTGGTGTGGCCTGTTGGGATCACACAGCTAGTCCCAGGCAAAACAGGAATTAGCATCTTCTGTCCACCCCTTAGTCTGTTCTACATCACTGCCTTCACAAGGAGGCCACCAGCTGATCTTCAGATGCCAGAGTGAGACACCATACCCTGAAGACACATGCCCTACTGTTCTAACAACCTGAATGCTTTATGAGACTAAACTTGGATTATACTCTTGCATTAATGTAGGTTTTCAGTTTCATTATTTGGACTTGGATCTATAACCAAGTTACTTATATTCCTCAGCTCATAATACACCGTCACCTAAATACCCATTTAAATGTCTTATTTAAAATGTGTTATTTCCCCCCCTTTTTTTTTCTTACACTATGCTACCCTAAGTTTACCATGTTGTTCAGTGTAAATGTGTCCTTGAAAAACCCTTATTCATAGTGCACTATTATCACCAGCCTAGACAATATACAGGAATAAAATATATAACAATAAAATATATATTAAAAAACACACATATAAAAGATAACCATTTCTCATTTTATTTTGTTAATTTTCTTCTTTATTATGTAGCCCACCTGAGGTATACCCTCGAAAATGATGTCTTTGGATTAGAATATATCCTGGAAAAATATTCATTGTTGCTTTGTGTTTTTAATGTATTTTTTAACTTATACAATGCTATTATAATATCAATATCTCATTCTTACTATTTTCTTGTGTTTTTAAGATGTACTTTTATATGCTTTTAGTTCATTGCTTCTGATCACTGCTTTGCTTGTCATCTTATACGTTTTACTAATTTTTTACCTTAGTGATTGATGACTTTCATTTTTGTTATTGATTCATTTTGAGGTCAATTATGCCTAGTTTTGAGATAGTTATACAAATTATTTTCCTTCCTAAACTAAGCCAATTTCCTAATATTATCCCATGAATAGTTTTGTTTGTCCTTAATTTTGAATGAAATAAATCAGTATTTTCTCTTATTTTTTTAAAATTTTTAGTTGTAGGTGGACACAATACCTTTACTTTATTTTTTATGTGGTGCTGAGAATCGAACCCAGTGCCTCACACATGCTAGGCAAGTGCTCTGCTGCTGAGCCACAACCTCAGTCCTTCCCTTTTATTTTGAAAAAAATTAAGCTGCAATGAATTTTAAATGTTTAATGCTATCTTAAATGTGTTTTTTTCCTTCATTAACTCTAATCCTATATAATTAAGTTAAATGAATATTTATCAAGCATCTACTTAGAACTTAGTGCTGAGTCTCAGATGAATTAAAGCTGATATTCCTTTTTTAACTTTGCAATCTAGTAGGGGACAGTATCCACACTATCAAAATAATGTGGAAACTACAATAATGAAGACATTGAGGAGTATCAAAACCAATGTGTTTTAACATCCATCAGGCAATTCCATTAGGAGCCAGTGGGAATGGAATGCTAAGTTGGGGCTAGATTGTGACTGTTGAAAGTCACGCATACTTCCAAGAACTGATGACAGTCAGTGTGATGCATGCCATGATAGTTTGACTTTTTGAAACATAATTTTGGTGGCCAGATGAATGGTAAATAGAGGAGAAAGAGCATGGTTTTGTGAATACAAGTTAGGAAGCTGTGATAGGGTCAAAGATGAGGACCTGGTTCATGGTGACGGCAGTGGGGGTATAGAGGTGGGGATGGTTTGAAGAGGTATCCAGAGAGAACTATTTCTAAACCACCAATAGCTCTGAAAGTTGAGAAGAAGGCTTCTGGACTGATGATTTGTCTAGGTTTGAATTTTATTTGATTTATCACAGCCATGACCTAAGAAAAAATGATGTGTTTAAAAATGCACTCATGTCTGTACTGCATTCATAGTGCACTGTTATCAGGAGAAAAATTCAGGAAAATAACTTCTCTTTGGTTTAGGAAAGCACTTAATAGGTTGTTGGGGATCTGCAAAGGCCATGTCCCTGGGACTAGTCACTTAGGAATTTGAGGAATTTGGAGCTACCTGATTTTTGCCCTGGGAGAAAAGGAGTTGAGGGTTTAGAATTCAGGGAGGAGAATAAAGGAAATACATTCAGAGGCTGAGGCCTAAGGAAAGGGAACAAATAAAGAGATTCTTCTGTAGAAGGTGAGGATGTCTATGAGAATCCATGCCCAATTTTAAGCAACTTCTGGGATTCACTGACAATTTCTCTTCATCTTTTTTTCAATTTTTAGTAGATTTTGTTACACAGCATGCCACTTCTTTCAGTTGCACCTTGACAATGAAGAAGATATTATTTGCATCCAAATATCTTGATGGGGCAAAGTGGTTGAGGACATAGGTATAACAAGCTTGGGAAGATAACTGAGGATGAATGGAGGTCAGGAATTCAGGTGAGGAGTAATAGGTGTTCACAAACACAGACAAAACCCATTGAAAATACTGGTGTAAGCCTGCGGGTAGCAAATGAAAGAAAATGTGGTTTTATTTAACATCCATAATTCTCATTAGTAATTATATTCCCTAGAATATGATTATTGCTATATGCACTGATTGGTGTTAGAAAGCCCTACATTTCTAATGAAAATTTAAGGTCCAAGTTGATTGAACTGAACCCTGAACACCTAATTTGGAATACTTGAATGAATTGTACAAAGACAAAGTTAAAGGGAATGGTGGGCTCTGTGAGGAATAGGTTAGGGATGATCTACATGAGAGTGAACTCCTAAGAGCCAAGAAAGGCTGTTGGTCATGACCTTGGAAGGACATTCCCAGGGCACTTGGTGTCAAAGGTCTGTATGATTTGCTTCTTAGGTTTCCTGAACCAGGGCAGGCTCTAGGCCATGGGGAAAAGATAGATATTTAACTGCCTGGAGAAGGCAGTTAACCTTTAACCATGAATATATGCTAACTCCCAGGAGGAAAATGTGCCTTCCTTAGGAGGAAAGTCATTTGGCTAGTCGAGATGCCTTAGCTTGCTTTCCTTGGCAATGTTTACACCAGCTTTCTAAGCAGACATTGTGTTTTATTCAAAGTAATATGCTAAAGCATCCAAACATGCTTCAGTATCTTATGGTCTATGAATGTGACCACCTGATATCAAGGGTAAAATTTTAAAGTGTCTGTGATCAAGTTTTCTGACATGTTCACTAAAGAGATGTTGCTATATTTCACCACATAATCATAACAGATTTTGTGCCAACATTTTATTTTTTTTTTTTTGCAAAAAGATGTGACCATTATGTAAAGCTTTTTGTCTTAATTTAATTGTGCTGGTATTACACAAAGACCATTTATTATTAAACTATTTTTGGCACAGTTTAGAATGCTTGGTGTACTCATGAATATATGCTAATATGGTAACAATTATGTGATAAAACACAGTACCTCATCTTAAAACCCACTGTGAAAATATTTTATACAGTAGAAAGTTGGGCATATTTATAATAGTCATATGTATATATGCCAATACATGTGTGTGTGTGTGTGTGTGTGTGTATACATGCATTTATGGTTAGAAAAACAATTGGGAAACCTTAGGATTATTATTTGGAAGATAAATTTTTTCCTTACATAACTTAGCAGCCTAGAATTAAATCTGTAAGAATTAATTGTATAAATTAAGAAGTGATACAATAATTTGTTCTGACCCTTTGCCAAAATTTAGTATTATTTCACTCAAAGTAGTTTCTTTGGGAAAAATTGGCATTGCAATATTTGAGGAAATAAAATTCACCAAGTATAAATCATTTACAGATTATTGAACAGAATTTTCAAATTGAAGTTGCAAAAACATTGATCAAAGGAGTGTAAAAAACAGAATTCGCTCAAATAGTATTAACTTGAAACTAACTTTTTAGTAATATAAAAAACAATAAAACAGCTATTTTACATTCTGCAGAAACAGTTTTGAGTTAACAAAGGAAGTCGGGCTCCAAAAAAGACCACCAGACTCGAAGCTAAAGATAGTGTGGAGGACACAGTCAGTTGACCCAACTCACATTCTTGTGGTGACCCAGTAACAAAGGGAAAGTTTTATGACATCTTTTATGTTAGTGTTGAAGGCAAAGCTCATTTTCCTGTAGATCCTAAGATCATTGGTGCACATCTTTTGTGGACCAATGTGTAAATATTTTGGCTTCTGAAATTTTTTCTGCTTTTTGCTATGGCAAGTGTTACTTATGTTTTCCACAGTGTGAATGTATACAACTTCAAAAACAGTACCACGCATGAGAAAAGTTTCCGTAAAATCACAAATGGATTATTTGAAAGTTCCAGTATGAAAGAGCAGTACACAGTGAAGAAAAACTCCTCAGTTCCTAAAGTCCACTATTGTATATGTGCTATACAGGGGGAAAGTATTGTGTGGCCATCATGGAATTATTCAACTTTCTGAAGGCCAGATTCATTTCAGAAAAAAATAATTTGGGATGGAAATTTCTATTAAAGATTTTTCCAGAAATTATAAAACTAAATGGCATATTATAACCAGTTTCTATTTTTACAGTGAAAGAGTTGGAAAGAGAGAAATTGAAATATGATTTGTGAGTCTTCAAAAATGCTTTTTGTTTTCTATTAACTGCTAAACCTACCAAAACATGGAATAAAGAATGCTGGGTTTAATTGCCCTTTTTAAGTTAACAAATGCTCAGACAGTGTTTGCTGTGTATCAGGTGCAGTACTAAGCAATTTCCAACTATTAACTCATCAAATTATTATTACAACCAGGAGCAGTGACTGCTATTGTCTCATTTTACAGTGGAGGAAACAGGCACAGAGTTGGTGAGAAGCAAAGACTGAATTCAAACCCCATTCTAATTCCAGCATCTATTCTCTCCCCCTTTATTCTATGCCCCTCAAATATACCTTTACTGTTCTTATTTGCTGGGATGGTGATCCTTGCAGAAGGAAACCAAAGCAAATTATTTGCAGTGTTTTATTTTGAGATGGGGTCTTTCTAAGTTACTGAGGCTGGGATTACAGGCATGTGTATTGTAGCTAAAGGTGCTTGTGACAGGGATCTGAGAGAAATTTTGCATTTTTCATGCCTTATTGCATCCCTCTACCTCCCTCCTAAGAGGGTACAACTCCTTTGCAATCTGTCAGCTTTTTTTTTTTTTTTACCCCTTCCTTCCCTTTTTTCTATTCCTTAAAGCCCAGTTGGGTAGAGAGGAAAGAGTTGGTTGACGGGGTTCTTCCCCCTACCTCCTCAGCTCTCAGTCTGTATTTTAAACTCACATTTCTGGGAACTATAAATTTATGTTTCTGATTTTCGTAGGTTATTGGTCTGAAGAAGCTAACCCTAGGATGAATCCACCAATGTGCATAAACTATGTGTTCTAGGAGCCATTATCTTAATTAGTTGATTTTGCTTGTTTCAGCCCCACCTCTATAAAACATTCTTCTGTCATCTCTATGGTACTGTAATGCTTGGGAAAGTTTTTCAAAAGCTGCTATTTTGTTGGGTGTGGTGGTGCATGCCTGTAATTCCAGCGACTCAGGAGGATCACAAGTTCGAGGCCAGCCTCAACAATTTAGGAAGATCCTGTCTCAAAAAATAAAAAGTAATAGGGATATGGCTCAGTTGTAAAGCACCCCTGGGTTCAATCCAGTAGCAAAACCAAAACCAAAACAAACAAACAAACAAATGAACCTGACATTTTTTCTCTCTGAATTACGTGTCTAACTGCTTAGCTCTGCCAAGCAATTTCCTTTGTAGTTTCTGTGGAAATAATGAAGTAAAAGGCTTAAAACTTTTGTTCAAAAAAATCATCCTTCAAAGCTTAACAAGTAATGAAAGTTATATATTTAGGCCTTGCTCCTTAAGACATACATTTATTTTCTTTTAAAATGAGAGAGAACTGATTCCAGTACTAAGGCACTTGGTATTTACATAGCACTGACTCACTGTGGACAAGCAAGTGAACAAAGATGGCTGACACACTTTAGTGAACTTTTATTCCCATTCTCAGCATCAGACTAAAGACGCTGGATGGGCTTCAATTGTTTAGAGATTTGACCAAGGGAACGTGGTTAGTTGGGGTCAGGAGTAGTTCCTTGAATCTTGGGGTCATGTTTAATTAGTCCCTTTACTGTTGATCATTTGAGTTCTCTCAGATGTTTATGACCACAAAATCATGACCGAGGGACTAATCTTCATAGCCTAAGGTAAAAAAGACTCCAGAAAATTAACACAAAAGACTCAGACATATGAATTCAGGTAACACACATGGAGACCTCTGTCATTAATTCCCCCCAAAATAGGTATTCCTCTTGAATATTTGTTTACTTTTCCTCCCCAAATTAGATCATTTTATTTCCCCCTTGAGTTATGGGGATAAGTGTAGCTCCATTGACCTGGCCTCTGAAAACTGCAGAGGATCCTGATTTTCATTTCAGCAATAGATTCTGGGTCTTGTCAAGTCTCATATTTATTTAAAAGATGATATATCACGAGGTCAAATTAGTCTTCGCACCAAATTTAGGTTTTTGTGAAAGAAAAAAAAAAGCACAAGGGCAAAGGTTTGCAAAACCTAATATGAACAGAAATGTTTGTATAAGGTTTTTTAAGAATTAATGAAAACATGGGAGGTCATTTAAACACCACCCCTGCAAGGCTGTGAACTCAACTGGCAGCAGCATCTGAATGCATGAGAACTAAAACGTGAACATGCCCTTAAAGGCAAACGCAATGCAGGAAGTCAGCCAATGGCATGCATGCCAAAACTAAATTTAGTTCTGGAAACTATATTTTGAGTGTAAGTGAAGTGTTTTTAAAAAGTTTTTTTTCTTTTCTTTTTTTTTTTTTTTTAAATCACAAAAGTACTGTGTTTTCAGGGAATTGTAGAACTGTGGATTGAATTGGAACACCTGGCCACCTAATGGAAAAATCCACTGGATTAACCCAAGGTAGGGGACTCTTAAAAAAAAACAAAAAAACCACCAACAACAACAAAAAACAAACAAACAAAAAAAAAAAACCCAACTTCTATCTAGTCTCCTAATAGAAAGCAGAATTAGCATTTTTTCAGGACAGGGAAACCAGATTTTAGGAAAGCTTCAAGGTTATTTAGTCTTCACTTTAGGTTTTCTTTGATTGCTTATGATACTCAGGGTTACTGTCATGGGTCTTCAGGAGCATTGTCCAAATCTGAATCCCCTACAGCCAAACAGAAATCAAATTGAGTACTACCTCCTTGGATCTTTTTCTACCACTGTAACTAAAACTGCCCACCATCCCCTCTGCTTCCTATTATTCATAGAACTTATCAGTTCTTGAAATTGTGTACCAATAACCTTATCTATGTGTTTATCATAACCCTTTGTGTTTATTTATAACCCTTTCACAGTTGCCTACATTTTCTGAAGGGAGGGATGCTTCCTTTTTTGTTTATTGCTGTATTCCAGCACTTTGGAGAATTCCTGGCACATAGTGGTTGGTTGGTAAATATCTGATGACTATCTGACTAGAGGCACACTGTCTGTGATCACCCATTTTGGAGAAAAATACTTCAAGAGATGCTTTGATTAGAATTTTCAGGTTCAAACATACCTGATGAAGTGGTCTTATTTGGATCCATTTAGACAAGAGATCTGTGTCAAATTTTCTTTCCCCAGAAAGATCACATATGAAAATCAGTATTTCTAAGGTGTTCTGTAGTTGCCACATAAAAGGGGCTATATATTAAAGGAAAAAAAAGAGAAGGAGAAAATGTCTTTCTTTAAATAAGTTTACTCTCCTTTGACTTTTATTCTTATTGAATGAAGGTCCCATTGTATTCAGTGCCTTGCTTTAAAAAGTTGAAGATGTTCTGCATTAGACTAATAACTTGATCTCCTGGAAGAGGAAGATACCAGATCATGATGGACTAAATCTTTTAAAATAGAGAGGAACCATCCAAATAGTCTTTGGGCTCTGGTCTGTCCATGGCTGCAGAAGGGGCCCGAGGTCACCATTATCAATTATTCCATCCCTCCAGGGTGTTTTGGAGTTGTGTTTTATCTGGCCCTCTCATTTCCAGTGTTTTTAATTTGCCTTTTAAAACAACAGAAAATGTCAACCCAGGACACTGAAGCAATCTGTGAAAACAAATGCTTTATCTTGCTGCAAATCAGTAATAATAAATCCTTCTGACTTCTCCTTAGAAGTCTGGATCTGGTCAATCATCTGACAATCCCATGACTCTCCTCTGGAAGTTCTTCTTTATAGCAAGATGCTAACTCAAAAGCAATCTCCTTATCAATGTAACAAGTTTTCTGCTGAGTTAAAAATGCGCATTAAGGGCTGGGGATGTGGCTTAAGCAGTAGCACACTTGCCTGGCGTGTGCGGGGCACTAGGTTCGATCCTCAGTACCACATAAAATAAAGATGTTGTGTCCTCCGAAAACTGAAAAATAAATATTTAAAAAATTCTCTGTCTCTCTCTCCTTTCTCTCTCTCTTATCTCTTTCTCTTTAAAAAAATGCACATTAAAACTCTCTTTTAGGTATAGCCAATATATATTTTGGAAAATACACTTAGTTCTGAACTGGTGGTCTCAAGGGATATAGTAAATCAAGAGATGGATTCCAAAACTTGTTTTAACTGTCAACATTCACCTTGTCTCCCAATAAATCTTTAAGTGGACATTTTTATAACTCATTACTCTTGAGCTAAATTGAGTGAAAATGGTCAATTTTATAGTATGTGAATTATATTTCATTGAAGATGTTATAAAACAATGAATGGAGATGAGTGAATTAATGTCAGAGATACAGTCCAAATAACATCAGCAAGTGTCAGTTGGTAAGAATTGTAGTTCCAGAAAGATGTCAATAATATTAATCTAAAATCATATATATGACATTAACTCACCCAGCTTCACTCATTTTTTTTTTCCATTCCTGTGCCACAGCTTTCACTATTTCTTAATGGACCAGACACTGAGGTGGAGGTGCTAACAACAAGGTCAAAGAGAAAACAATAGACATGAGAACACACTAAATGCATAAAAGATTGCTGTCAGTTGCTGAGATATAAGTACTTGCTATCAATAAAGAATTTTGTGCGTTTTTTTAAAAAAAAAATCAGGACTTTGGAATAAAAGGTTTAGGTAATTAAATTGAAGATGATTAGGTATTTCCTAAAATCAAGTTATCAAGAAGTTTAAACATATTTTTTCCATTATCTTAATGATTCAGATTATGTCATATGCTTGGGCCAAATAGATCCTGCTTTATCTGATCAATGTGTATTTGGAGACCGTTTGCTCCAGCATTCAACTTGGGAGTGCTCCAGTTCTCATCTGGCCCAAGTACACCGACTTTCCATTGATGGGAATTCATCTGGGCAAAAGAAATTGTTCTGAATAATAAAAGGGGATTTGGTTACAACAACTTCTCATTACTTGCAGCTCAGTTCATCAGGATTGATCTCCTTTCTCTTTATAGATAGTAAGAATTTGATATACAGTCATCTCTTTTTATCAAAGGGTTCCATACCAGTGAATCTGACTAACTGCAGTTTAAAAATATTTGAAAAGAAACTACATCTACACTGAACATGTTATAAACTGTTTTCTTGTCATTTTATCTTAATATAGTATAAAATTATTTACATAGCATTTATCTTGTAATAAATGTTATAAGTAAACTAGAGATGATTTGAAGGATTCAGGAAGATGCAAAAAGCATGCCACTTTATATAAGGGACATGAGCATATGCAGGTTTTGGTACTTCAGGTATCCTGGAACCAATGCCTCATAGATTTATTTACCATCCCCCAGAGGCAATCAGGTAAGTCATAAAGGGTGAATAAAAGCCCTTTACACAACTTATTTGATGCACAGGAATCAAACTGTATCATTTATGATAGCACTCTCTCCAATTTGGTGCTTCACAACATAAAAAGAGCATGCAGTACATGAAAAATCCTCAAAGAGCATCTTCAAAGCACTAGATAGAAATGCCAGAGGGAAAAAAAGTAAAGAGTTACCTTAGAGGAAATAAACTTAAAACTCTTTTAATAAGTGATAATATGTACAAGAAACAGAGCTACAGCTAATTCCCATATGCTCTTTGAAAGTAGAAAGGTAAGAACAAGTTAGGGGTGTGATATTCCTTTGTAGGAATTTTATGTGTTTTATGAATACCCTGATATTTTATCTTTGCTAGCCAGACTTGACATTCACAAAATGTAGTTGGAAGCAGATGGGTTTTCACATTGGACAGATATGGGCATGAACCATTGATTTATAAGATGAGAATCAGAATATTTACTTCA
Organism: Marmota marmota marmota; assembly: GCF_001458135.2. Lineage (NCBI taxonomy): Eukaryota > Metazoa > Chordata > Mammalia > Rodentia > Sciuridae > Marmota > Marmota marmota. The sequence goes on along the minus strand of NW_026000249.1, from coordinate 1,872,592 downwards.
GAGTAATGTGTAGAAATAATGTATGTAGAGTTCTTAGCCCAGGGTAGGTACTTGGAAAATGCCAAGTCCATGACCCCCTCACCTTGACACCCCCAATCCTGGTAATGTGGTCCAGATCATGTGAATGGGGAGATTAGCGTGGCTTTTCTATTTGTCACACACTTTCCCTGGAAAATGCATTTTAAAACTCTAGTTAGTATAATATGTGGGGATTAGCTTGTTGGCTCCATCATTTGTGCAAATCCTGGCTCCACCTTTTACTAGCTCACTTCAGCAATTTAACTCAGTGACTCAGTTTCCTTCTTCAGGAAACAAAGATAATAGGAAATACTTTATGGAGTCTTGAAACTTTAATAAGATAACCCATGTAAAGTAGTAGGCACAGTACCTGATGCATATAAGGGCTGGAAATTATTATCACTGTCATTGTTGCTAGATATTTAATATTATGATGAAGGGCTGGGGTTGTAGCTCAGTGGCAGAGCTCTTGCCTAGCATGTATGAGGCACTAGGTTTATAAAAATAAATAAAATAAAATTAAGGTCCATCAACAACTAAAAGCCTGTATAAGGCATAATATATTTTTAATTTCTATAATTCATGTTCATAAATTTTATTAATAGGTAGTGCTGGATGTGGTAGCACATACCTGTAATCCCAGTGGCTTGGGACGCTGAGACAGGAGGATCTCAAGTTTTAGGCCAGCCTCAACAAAAGTGAGATGCTAAGCAACTCAGTGAGACCCTGTCTCTAAATGAAATATAAAAAGAGGCCAGGGTTATGGCTCAGTGGTTAAGCACCCCATGGGTTCAATCCCTAGTACTAAAAACATTAAAATAAAAATAGTAGTTATTTTGTATTTGTTTTACGCCAGCAAACATATTAAATGCTTTACATTTTAGAGCTATTAGCTCTATGCATCAGAGGAAGAACTAAACCTCTGAATATTAAATAACTTTACTCAGGGTCAGTTGGTTGATTGGTCTCTGGCTCACTGTCTCTCCAATTCCCTCTCCCCCTGACCCCCCACACAGAGGAGTCATTTGGGGATGTCCAACTAAAGGTCATGCATTTTTAATGAACCATCAACAATTTTGATAAGCAGACACCTGTGTTGTTACTGCTTTTAATCCTGCTGCAACAAGTCAAACCAACAGAGATCCTTCCCACTGATGCCAAGAATAATTTCAAGGTTTCTGAGACACAGAAGGTGGGATCCAGCAGGGACCAGAGAGTTAAGCTCCCCATGAGGAGATAGAGCATCGAGGTCAAAATATAGTTATTGATGGAGACTGTCTTCTTAAGAGATCTGAGTTTTTCCAGCATTAGGATTCCCCAGGAAAGCAATCAGTAATGGCTCTTACTTCACGAAGCTCAAGGTTTGTGGCACCTTAGAGATTGAACACACATAATCACGCTGCTCCACAGACCTCTCTTAACTTCCAGCAGTTTGTACTTGCCAAATCCATCACACTGCTTTGTGAAGCCATTTCAACTTAAAAGGAGGAAAACCCCATGAATTTAGCTCCCTGATCCACAACCTGCTTTTTCCAATCTTGTGTCTTATTTTCATTCCTATATCTTTAAAGGGGTGGGGGTGGGAGTTCTTTGGTATGTCTCTAATCTGTGTCATGCCACGAAGCAGTGAACTGTGAAAAATACCCAAGGAATTCCCAATAAATCATACAGGAGGCAAGTAAAGGGCATGCAGCTATGAACTTAAGCAGATCTGCTTTTTCAACTGGATCTCTGGAATTTTTTTCTAGAGAAATCCTTAGCAGGCCTTGGTTCTCCATGCCCGTTGAGGGGTTTGAGCAGTTCCCATCTGTCCTTTACTTCTCCAGTCTGTTCTGACACTTGAGTGCATCTGTGTCTCAGGTGTATGCACACCCCTTTAAGACCAAGTGAACTGAACACCAAAAAGGGCAGACTAAAGCAGATTGGCCCTCAGGGTTTGAGTCTCTTTCTGGCTTGAACCTACAATACACTTCTGCATGTGGTGACTAATTACAAAGCCAAGCCCTAAACACCTTTCTTGAAACAAATGCTCAGATGGGAAGAAGTTTCTTATGGGAAAGGTAAACTCCATCCTAAAAGAGGATTAGAGCCCTGCTGGGGACCAGACTTCAGTTTGGCCATTGACATGACAATGACACGGTACTTAGCATGAGGTCCAATTGATTATTCTTTCACTATCTTTGCAAATGAAAGGCTCAGAAGCATTTATTCCTTAACCATATTCCTGCTTTATTTGAAAATTCTTTGGAATTGCTTTTTGCTCAATGAATTCCCTGGCTCTGGGTTTCATTAAATTGTTTGAGAGTGGGAAAACCAAGCCGTGGTGTGCTGTGCTTTAGAAAAGTATAATTTTCCTAGGGCTGCCGTAACAAATTACTTCAAACTGGGTGGCTTAAAACAGCAGAAGTTTATTTTCTCACAGTTCTGGAGGCTAGAAGTCCGAAATCAAGGTGTCAGCAGAGGTGGTTCCTTCCTGAGGCTCTGAGGGGTAATCTGTTCAGCCTCTTTCCTAGCTTCTGGTAGTTCCTGGCAATCCTTAATGTTTCTTGGCTCATAGCTTATTTCTATCTTCACATGGCTGGAACTCTCTCCCCCAATTCCCATCCCCTTTCTCTCTATCAATTTGCCTGCACCTTTCTCTGAAAAAGACACCAGTCTTTGGATTGAGGGCCCATCCTAGCCTATTCTGAACTTGTCTTAACTTGGTTGTATGTGCAAGCCTCTTACCTCCAAATAAGATCACACTCACAGGTATCAAGGGTTAATTAGGACTTGGACATACCTTTTGGAGGGACACACTTTCAGCCTAAGGCAAGGAGTAAAAAATCTCCACTCTTTATTTTGTCTTCCTTTCTTCCTTTCTATATTGACTAAAGACACAATTCAACCATTACGCGGTACAAAAATCAAGTTGTCAATATTCACCAAACATTAATGAAAGCATACCGAGGAGGTGATGAGAATGTTCTGTATCTTGATTGTGATGATGGTTCATGGGTATATGTGACTGTCAACTCATTTATATAGTGCTGTATATGTTAACTCATCCTCAATAAAGTTGATAAGAAAATACCCCTCCAACCAGGCACAGTGCCAGGTTTTTATTTCCCTTTGTCCCTTCTATACTCCGCTTTCCCTTGCCACCAGAAAACATGTTGAGCAAAATGATCCTCTCATTTCCATTCAACATTTGAGAAGGGAAAATTAAAATTTCAGCAGAAAAAAAACCCCCATATCAATTAGTTGCTTGTTAAAATATAGAGGTTTTGAAGAATGTTTAGATTATGAACAAGTAACAAAATATCTATTAAAATTATTACATTACACAATTCTTCATCCTCAAGAGTAGTTCAAAAACATAATATGGAAAGATCACCCCCTGGAATAATTTTAAATTTTTAATTTTTATTGACATGTGTAAGTATTTATGGAGTACAGTGTTGTACCTACTTAAGCTAGTTCTAAAAATCTTCTTAGTTGCTAGTACAGCTGAACCATATATTGGGTTCTAATAAAATTAACTTATTTTGAGACTTAAGTGTACCTTCACCCACAAAGAAGTGAGTAAAACCAGCAAAGAAAGAATGCCACCAACACACTGTGTTAAGAATGTTTATCAGCCAAAATTGAATTTGGTTGTCAGCCAATTTATATTCCTAAAAGTCTCTTGAGATCAAGTTTCAAAGCCAAAAACAAAAGTGATGATCCACATGCATTTAGGATTTGATGTTGGAAGCTTCTTTCAAATGCCACAGCTAAACAGCAACAGGGGTTTGTTTTAGGAATGACTCATGGGACCCTGCTAACCACATCCATATTGCAACATGATTTAAGATTCTTAGACACCCTTACCTTTCACCTGCCCTGCTAACTTGGGTGCCATGAAAGCAGAATGGTTGACATTTGGAAACTGTACTCACACCAGCTCAAGAAATAAACATCTAAATGAAAACTCTGCTTATTCCAAACTCCTGCTTTCTGAAATCTAAGAGAAGATAAATGAAACACTAGGAAACATAGAACACGTTGCTAATACACAGAAAATGAGAGGATGGCTAGTGTTGCAAATGGCTTTTTGTTTTCTGTTTAATGCAGATGCTGATAGAGACAGGAATTTTTTTCCTCTTCATTGCATTTGAGTTTTTAAGGTCACAATTGGTGAGGGATAGTGAAATTTAGCACACAAGTGGTGAAAAAATGAGAAAGATGAATAAGGGTAGTTATTTGGATTTCTAAATATACTGTCAGAAGAAACTGTCACAGATAGACCTTTCTACTTTCCGGCTAGTACGTTATACATGCTGAGTATATGTTCTACGCATGAACTATACGTTCAACTCCTCTTTTTGTGCTTTTTTGGTTTTGGTCACAGGTTTTGATAGATGGATATGAAAACTACAACTGGGTTCCTAGAGAGTTCATGGTTCCAATCCTGGGCAATGTGAAAATGATACAAAACATTAAGGCAAAATACTTGCCTGTTAGTATATAAATATAATTAAAGGTAAAAAAAAAATTCTTGTGTTCAAAGACTCTAGGTTAACCTCCACAGATATTCATCAATTGTGGTTTAGATGCCTCTGCAGTTGTATTAATTCAAGGAGATTCTGAAATAGGAATATGAAGATACATTTTCAGTTTAGCTGCAAAAATTCCTAGCTTACAATCAAGTAGCTTAGGCTTGGAGCAGTTTGTCTATGTACTGTAATTAGTATTCTTAAGTCTTGTAAAAGTCCTCCACACATTTTTTTGTGATTAGAATGAGGTCCCTTTTTCAAGTTTTAGGATCTTGGAGACAGAACACTTGACTTCTATGGGTGAGTGAGATGCTGTGAACTACTTATCCACTAAAAACATGGAAATGATATCAGAGGAACTAAAGTCAGTTTGAGAGACATGGGCAGGATGAAACAAAAATCAGTGATGCTGACTACAAGTTGGGAGCCAATCAGATATAAATCTGAAATATTATATGGCACTCAATCAGAAAGTTCAATATGATTTAGGACTGTTTAAGAAATGAGATTATATAACAAACAAGGGCAAAATAGGATGCCTTAACCTGGAATATTGAACCTTGGGACTGGAAAGAAACAAGTAACTGGAGAGAATCCAGAGAAGAACATGAACAATGATGGCTTTAAAGCAAAATATGAACTTTATAGTGTAGCCAAACCACAGAGTCAGACCCAAGGGGCATGATAAAAATCTACAAATAACTTGGGGGTCTAAACACCAAGGGTAAAGAGGAATTTTGGCTGGAGATATAAAAAGTTTCAAGGGATAAAGTTAAGGAAAGGAAAATTTAGGTTAAGCATCAGAATATATCCTTTGATGGTAAGATGTTTGTATTTATAGAATAGACTCTCAAGAAAATATAAAAAAAATACTGATGAGTTTTCTAGGATCCCAGATAAGAGGATGTCAGACCAAGGATTCTAGAACTTTCACTGGAATATTCTTGGGCCTTGTCCAGATGGAATAGATAGCATCAGTTTTTTTTAAACCCTGAATTACTCTGATAATTATGATGGGAATGGATAGCAAACAGTGTTCTGCTCTTTAGTAAACTCTATCCCAAGGCTTTAATTGAGGCTCTGAGAACAAAAAACCATAAACAAGCATGGTACTACTCTCAACAGCAAATGCTCTAATAATGAAGCAAAGTCTTAGAGATCTGTTTTGTTTTAAACACACACACACACACACACACACACAAACACACACACATATATTTTTAAAACCATTTATTTCTAGACTCCCAGTTATGTTGCTTCTGAAGCTAGCTGATGAATTATGATTCTGGATATCAATGTAACACAATCCCCAGCTTTTGAAATTGGTAAGTAAAACACATAGGTCTTCCTTAAATGAATTTGGCATAACCTGGCAGTCAATCAGAAAGGGTAATGTGAGTTGAGTCTATATAAGCAAAAGGATTATATAACAAAATAAAATAGAACACCCTGCCTGAAAATGAATTAATATGCTGTAAGCCATGATGACTGCAATATAAATCTAATAGCAACCCGGTTGAAAAGCAAAATAGTTCTTAAAATACAAAAAATGAAAATCCAAATAAATTTCTTACAAAATCTTTCCAGAACAGCCATCACTTTTCTAACTGGGTTTTAAAAAGCACACATACTTACACTGGATGATTATTTTTAAAGAAGCTTCAGCTTAATATAATGATTATAGCCACTTGATGCCCAAGGAAGTTTCAATCAAGGATGGATGGAATATACCATACATATTCCCAAATGATATTAATGAAGCTGAAAAACTCCTGTTGCCTACTGATGTCCTAGCTGTTGTGATGTCATAGTACAATCTATTACATGTTTGTGGTGATGTAGGTATGAACAAACCTGTCCTGTTTTTAGTATAAATAAAACCACAATTATATACAGTACATAATACTTGATAATTTTAAGTGACTATGTTAGGGGTTTATATATTTACTATTTATTATTATTTTAGAGTATATTTCTTTTTATAAAAACCAATTCAATGTATTCTGTGTTACACTGGCCTCAGCCTCATACATCTCATGTTTATTTTATCTATTGGTTGCATCAAATCCATGTTGAATGACTGATCTGTACCATCTAGGTTTATTTAAATACACTTTATGATGCTGACACAACAATAAAATTACCTATCAGTGTACTTCTTAAACCATGTCCCTTGTTACACCACACATGAATGTATTTAAAACAGTTTATCTGTTGTTCCTGACCATGAAGCAAGTTCCAGGCTAATGGTGGGTGTCAAGATCCATTGGAAACAAGATGATGAATTAACTGCCATATGTCTGTTCCCAGCCTTGGGAGTCCCAATAAAAGAGTTCCTCTGCTCATCCATGACCAAGAATATATGCCTTTGTGCCTTCAGGGCTTTCATATTAGCCCTCCATAATCATGGCAGGGTTGCATTTTCAATCCCATATTCATCCTAGGGGCTTACAGAAATAGAATTTACATTAATTATAAATTACATTTGCACAATTACCTTGAATTATAAGTGGTCCTGTGTGAAATATGACTGTTAACCATCAACTTACAATTCCAAAATTCAAGGAGGCATAACCAGACTATGATATCCCAGTAGTGCACACTACTATATATATATTTTTTAAAAAGACCCACCCACTTTTACTTCTAATGTGATTTGTTTTAGGAAGGAGGAAAGCCAAACATCTCCAATCCCCCAAAGGTAATTTGGTTTGTGTAGTCAGGCAGGGCTGTAAGGTTTTAAATTCTCTGCCTGTTAGTAGCACACTTGATTGACAGTCACTGAAATTACTTAGAAGGTTTAGGATGAGAAGAAATGGACAGCTGTGGGAGAGGGTGATGGGAAATTAGAATCTCATTGTCTGTTGTCTTCAAGAAATCTACAGCACATTAGCACTCAAGGAAGGAAATCCCCAGTGCTGACTTTCCCCTGCATTCACAAAAAACAAGTGTTCTCCACAGCCATACTCAGGTGCCACACACACTTCTGGAGGCAATAATTTCTCCTGCTATAATAAGATTTCATGACATGCCTCCTCCCAGGTAGTCCAACACTTAGGACACCAAACATGCTTTTTAAAAAGTGAGTAAATTATCTGCCCTCGAAAGTGTCATAGAGAATCATGGAAGTCTTTCAAAATCAGACAATTCTAGTATATACACCAGATGAATGTTTTTGTCAAGCACCTGAATTTATAACTTAATTGTAAGATTCTTTTCTTAATAAAAGAAATGGTAAAGTCACCTTTCTATTTAAATAAAATTCTCTTCACCCCAAAGTGGTGAAAGATCACACACACACACACACACACACACACACACACACACACCATGCAGGCATTTCCAAAGTCCTGTCTACTCTTTGTCGAGATGGTTATAAAATGCCTTCCAAAACAAAAAAAGTGTTGCATCAAAAAGCCCTACACGCCCCAGTCAGGGTTTGGGGCTTTGCTTTGCAGATTGTAGAGGTTGGACAGCAGAAGAAACTATACCCAAACATTTCCAAGCCAGGAATATTGTTTCTGCGGCGTTTTCCTGCTACCCAGGACTGTGGTTGCTGCGCGCTGTGCTGTTATACCGGTGTGGAACCTGGTGATTGATGACTTTGTCAGCTCCAATCTCCTTGAAATCTGGGACGACGACGCAGGACCTAGCGTCTGTCCTGTCGGGCTTCACTCACCACTCCTCCTAGAGTACATTTTCAGCACGTGTTCACGACCCTTACACGGGGTGGACTTCTTCGGCTACACTTCCCTTAGTAAGTCCCCTCCAGTCCAATAATCGGCAGTCACAGCATTTGAACTACATCTTTATCCTTTTATAAAACAAAAACATCAGGGGTGGAGGCAGGAGAGAGAGGGCAGGAGATTTAACTCTAACTTCAGAGCAACCTTCTGGGCTGCCCATCTGACACCAGTGGGTGGGGTGCAATCTGACACTTCTCTTCCTTTCCAGAAACGTGAGTGGATCTGGCGCTCCCTTCAGTCTGTGGGGGAAGGGAGACGGGGTTGGGGGTGGGAGAAGGTCTGCAATTCCGTCCTCACGACTTTCTCCCCGGGAGACCACGTATTAGTGCTAGCTGCTCGCTCAGTGCTCTGCTCCCAGGTTTGGCGTCTGGAAATCCTCACGTCTTGCTTTCTCCTGCTCCTGGCTCCGCCCCGGCTCCAGACCCTGCGTTCCTCTGACCCTACGCGTCCCAGCCACCTCCTTTCCGCCGCCTCCAGCACGAGCGTGCGGGGACATCTCCACGCCTGCCCTGGGCCCACGGCTGGCTGTGAATGTCAAGTGTCGCTCTACAGTGGAACATGGGCACTGGCTTCTGAGGCTGTCTCTGGAGCTCCCCCCTTTCCGAATAGCGCTGAGGGCAGCGGGGAATTCTCTACGGTCATAGTCACTGAGCCCTTGGAAGGCCCTGGGCGCAGCGCGCTGGGTGTCCCACTTTGCAGCAAGCCCGAGATCCCGCAGGAACATTGGGCTTGGAGACACTCTTGAGCATTCCCAGTAGGAAGAGCAGGCGCAGCAACCAAGAGGAGCCCAAAAGCACAGCCTCCAGCTCCAGTACACCGCGAGGGTTCCCTGAAGGCGCAGCTGGGGCGCTCAGCTCCGGGGCGGGAGGAAGATCACACCTCTTGGTGAGCGCAGCAGACGCGCCCTGGCGCACACCCAGGCCTCCTCCCGAGCGCTCAGGACAGTCCTCTGGCCACGAGGAGGAGCTTGCTGGAGACTTAGAGGTTGTCCAGAGCTTGCGAGCCGGAGCGCCGAGTCTCCCGCCTGGTTTCGAAGGGGGAGTGGCGCTGGCGGGCTGGAGCTGGGAACCAAGCAAACGCTGGACCTTCCTCTTCTTCCTTACCATCTTTGCTACTGGGGCTCCACGGGAGGATTCTAAAGGTTTCAGGAGGGACCTGGACCCTTTTTTCCTAGAAGGCTGGTGATGGATCTCCAGCTTCTGTCCGGGCAGGAGCACTTGGAGTGCGCTGGTGGTGCGTGAACCCGGCACTGCCCTCCACCGCCCTCAACCAGTCCGTCCTGGCAGCTTTTCCCCAGCTGCCTTCCTTTCCTAGCCAAAAACCTCCAACATTCCAGGAGGGAGAGAGAAGGTGGCCCTCGGGCACAGCCCCTGGAGATGTCCGCCCAGAGCCTGCTCCACAGCGTTTTTTCTTGCTCTTCCCCCGCCTCGGGCGGTGCAGCCTCAGCCAAGGGCTTCTCCAAGAGGAAGCTGCGACAGACCCGCAGCCTGGACCCAGCCCTGATCGGAGGCTCCGGGGGCGAAACAGTCACAGAGGGCGGTGCGCGGGGGTCCATAGCAGGCCGCCTTTACTCCCCGCAACCCCTAGCGGAGGGTCTTTGCCCCCGCTCTGCATCTTCTGCCAGGAGCCAGCCATCCCGGACCACCAGGCTCCCGCAACCCAGACCTCTTTGCTCGTCCTTCTCCATGCCCAGCACCCCGCAGGAGAAGTCCCCTTCGGGCAGCTTCCACTTTGACTACGAGGTCCCCTTGGGTCGCGGTGGTCTCAAGAAGAGTGCGGCCTGGGACTTGCCTTCTGTCCTGGCTGGGCCAGTCAGTGGCCGCAGCTCTGCCAGCATCCTCTGCTCCTCTGGGGGAGGCCCCAATGGCATCTTCACTTCTCCCAGGAGGTGGCTTCAGCAGAGGAAGTTCCAGTCCCCACCCAACAGTCGCGGCCACCCCTACATCGTGTGGAAGTCTGAGGTAGGGACCAATGCCATGCGTCCTCATGGCCCAAAGCTGGATGCCACAGGCAGTTCTAGGCCACTGCCTTTAATCCCATCCCATTTACAGAGCCAGGCAGCAGCTGAGGGGTTTGCATGGTGTAACTGTTTCTACTTAGGCTGATTAAATGGTGCCTGGAAATGGGACATCCTTAGTGGTCACTCACCACACATGTGTCCTGTAGGATTCCTTGGCTCTTCTTTGGAGCAGTCAAGGGAGCTGGAGGAAGAGATGGTCTTCTGATTTCCAGTTTGTGCTACAGGCAAAGGATTGTATTATCCCTTCACTCCATGCTGATATTTTTTGGAACTCGAAAGATCTACTGCTGTTTGTAATGATTGGATGAAATATATTTTGATTAATGTCTGCCATCAGCTGTAGAATTTAGGAACATTATTCTGAAAGATGTTATTGATTATGTGTTTGGATGGCAGTGTGGAGTAACTACTAGGATTCTCTAGTTTTGATTTCTTTTCCCTAAAGGTGTAATTTCAGAAATATATGATACTGAATAGTTTCTCTGCTTAGGGGTATGAAATATCACAGAAATATGCCCAAATTCCACTAAGGACAATTAGTAGTTAGTGGAATAGACATGAATCAGGAATCAATAATAAATAGGGAACTTGGAGTTATTTGATACTCTTAAAATGTTCATTCTCTGGTTGAGTGGAGAATAGAGCTAGCTATTGGGAAACTGTGGTTGATGGGTACTTGGAAAGCAGCATGCTTTTAGAGAATAAATAGTAGTTGGTTTAAAAATGACCAACTCTGATTCCTTTCAGTCCACAAACTCTATAGGTTTGCCCCAGATCTGGTTCCATAAGGGAAGGAAGATCCTGTCAGTTGTAATTAAATATTTTAAAGCACAGTTAGCATTACAGAAATGAAATTAAATACAATGTAATTGTTGGAGATTTAGGCTAAATAAAGGAGACACAACCAAGCAAAATTGCATCCAAGTTCATACCCAGTTCTATTAACATGAGATAACTTAGATTTCAGCTTTAATAGACTACCTTAGAAAAATGAGCATTATGTATCAGAAATATTAGCATCATATGTTATTAATGTTAGTTACTGTGTCAGTGTAACTGCTGCTGTTGCTGAGAGGGTTATGGATTGCAAAAAACTAACAAGCTTTGCTAACTGTGCTGCCCATTTTATTGAGGAAAAGAGATAGTTGAAAGAAAAATTGAGACAGAATAGGTGTTATCTCCAAGCCAGTATTAGAGGACCAAAAACTGAAATATTGAACTCTTGGTTTCTAGGAGAAGCTGGATTCCTGCTCTGTTTCAGAAGCACATTTTGTCAGATTAATCTATAGGAGTTTAGAGCAACAGAGAAATGCAAAAACAAACCAACATAAGCTAGTCACTGACATTTCTGTTTAAAATCAATTACATCATTAAGAATGTTCCTAATTTTTCTTTGCAAATGTGCATATTTGGAATATGATATATAGATACAGATACTGTTCACTGCTATTATGACCAAAAACCATTTGATCATAGGTGATGCCACTTGTTGCAAATTATGAACCCCCTTGTTATAAATTATCTTTTTTATCTATTAAAATCTCATAATTGATGGATGTGTATCTGAACAACAATACTGGATGACTCCTGACTGTTCCATATAGTATTGGACCATCTGCATGGAGCTCATCTACCATATTTTCACCTTTTTGCAGTGGTTAAAGCTAAGTACAAAGCCATCTAGCAAAAGAACAAAATTTTCTCATAAAAGGTTTATATGTGTATGTGTGTGTGTTTGTGTGTATGTGTGTGTGTGGAGGCAGTTAAGCAGAAATCCCTTTATGTTTCAGGCAGATATGGAGTGATTGGACAGAATTCTGGCATGAAGGTCCAACACTGGTTCTGTTTAGTAGAGGCCAAGATATCCTAACATAACCCCTGGGTCTGGGATTTAAAGGCCTGGATTACCTTTCAAAGGTTTAGCGCCCTGGAATCTTCTCAAAAACCAAGAAATTCATCCTATTGGGCACTGTTTGTCCTTCTCACTTGCAAACAAGCTGTGTCTTTTGTCCTAAAAGAGAATCTTTACTAATGATGTCAAATGTGCAGCAAATGAGTCCCTTGCAATGTTGCTTAGAGGCCCTAGAGGGGAGATCTGGTTCATACAGATATGATTCTTACAATTTTCTTGGTTTTCTGGCTCAGGGTTTCTCAGCCTTGGCACTATTGACATCTGAGTGATTCTTTGTCATGGGGGATGTCTTGGATATTATAGGATGTTGAGCAGCATCCCTGACCTCTACCCACTAGATGCCAGTAGCACTCTTCTTTACCAGTATGACAATGAAAAATGTATCTAGATACTGCTCAATATCCTCTGGGGATGAAAATCACCCAAGTTGAACAGCTGTGCTAGTGAGGTTGAATACAGTGCCCTATGCTGGCCATCTAGTGAGTGCCCATAGAAGGGCTGTCAGCTGGTCTAAAGTTTCCCGGGGCCATCCTCTGCCTCCCAAACCAGGAGGATCACTCTGGAATCATGCTTGTGGATTCCATGTTCTTCTAATAGTTTGTTCAAATTTTCTGTTTTTCTTCCTGAATCCATAGGAAAACTTGAGATTTCTCTTTCAGGTTTATCTAGTGATGGATCACATCCATTTCCATTTAGTTCTTTTAGCAGATTCTCTGTTTTTAAACCAAATTGTTCACATAACAGCTCCCATTCCCAAGACTCTCATAAATGCCAGTAACTCTATTACTTGTGCTCACTTAAGGCTCATAAATGACCATTTTATAGCTTAAACCTAGGAGGTGTTTGACAAAGTCAGGTATAACTCTACTAATATTTCCTTACTATGTGTTTAAGGACTACTTTAATAAAATTTGATTTATGCACTTTTGGGTAAAATATCTATCAAGTAAAAAAAAAAGAGAAGACAAAGGGATATATGGTATGTGATGACTCAATTAGTACATGTTTCCCCATCTTGTTGTCTTAGCAGCCAGGCTCTGTTCCTGACTCTGATCACAGATAAGATGATAAATCATTTCAATCCCAGGATCCTCCTAATTATTGTGAACCAGAGCTAGGATTATGCCAATAACTGATTGGGAGTTTGCAAGCTTCTATAACCAATGATTAAAATGATTTCTATATATCCCCAACTTTTTTACTTTTCTTCATTCAGGTATTTCTTGATCAGAAGTATTTCTCTACATACTAGGAATACAGAGAGGCTGCAATATGGGTCAGCACTTAAAGAGCTCCAAGTCTATTGAGGTGACATGTGAATTGATCAGTAGGCATGGTGAATGAGCACCATGGCACACCAGAGGAGGCAAGTGATGACTCACTGTCCTCTGGGAGGTCCTAGATGTCTTCACTATGTAAGGAACATTTGAACTTGATTTTCAATGAAGACTGCCATTTACAATGAAAAGAAGGAAAGTAATTTCTTGATGAGATAGAAAAGAGTGGACATGCAAAAAGGCACAGAGATGTTGGTAAGGGCAGAGTGTCCACCAAAAATTTATACGAGCTTAAGTGCAGCTATGTGTTAGGAGAGGGAGGTAAGGACACTTGCAATTTAATATATGTAGCAACCAAAGTGTTTCCCAGGTAGTAACATGATTAAACCAGAAATCAGGCATTTTGTGTGTGGTAGAATAATTATGGGCAAGAGTAAAAATGAAATAAGGGCCAAAATACATTCCATATCCTTTAAGGGGCCCCTTGGAATCATATCTGCAGAGAGGTAAAAAGATATAGATACAGGGTATCTCTGAAGTGAGAAGTTTAACATATCTGGAGTATCAGGCTTAGTTTGCTATCTGTTGGTGACCATGTTCACCAGATAGGGGAGTGGATTTCACAAAAACAAAACAAAACAAAACAAAAACTTGCTGTGCAATTATTAAGCAGTTGTCCTCTATATTGTATAAAACAAATGACTCTCAATCTGGAGGTGACTTTGTCCTGTGTACATTTGACAATATATTATGACATTTTGGGATGTCATGACTGGTGGTAATATATTAGTTTCCTATCCCTGCTGTAACACATAACTACAAATTTAGTGGCTTAAAGCAAGAAAAAAATGATTACTTTATAATTCTGGTGATAAGAAATCCCAATAGCTCTCACTAACTTAAGTTCAAGTTGTTGACTTAACTGTGTTCCTTTTGAAGCTTCTAGGGTCTGTTGCCTTTCTTTTCTAGTGGCCCCCTTCCTTCATCTTCAAACTCAGCCATGCTGTGTCTCTTTGATTTTCTCTTTTACTCTCTTCAGGACTCTTGTGATTACATTGGTCTTACCTGAATAATCCAGGTCAATCTCACTATTTTAAGGCCAGCCAATTAGTAATCTTTAATTGCATCTGCAACTTTAATCCCCCATTGCCATGATGAACTCATAGGTTCCAGGGATTTGGTATGAACCCTTTTGGTGGGACATTATTCTGTATACCACAGGGGAGTAGCTGCTTCCATCTAACTGGAATGCCAAGGATGCTTTGAAACACCATGCAATGTTCAGGACAGTTCCATGAAGAATAATCACCTGCCCAATCAGTGCCAGAGCTGAGAAACTATAGTAGAGAATGGGGGTACTTGGTGATTTTTAAGTCTGAGAGTGTAAAGTGATCAGATATGTGTTTTAACAGGACCAATCTGGTGTCTGGGGGACCATAGTTTAGAAACATGAAACAGATGGATACTCAGAGGTGGGAGGCATGGGGAGATCATGCCAAGAATCCCATTAACAAGTGGTAATTCCCATATGAACAGACGACTCTTATTTCCATATTCTCCATTTTTGCAAATAATTTTCTTGTATTGTTGAAGCACTTGAAAGCTGAACTCTTACTCATCTTTGTATTCTTAAAAATCTGGCTTATGCTCCAAGGTTTTAGACCAGTGGTAAACCTGGATAGAGTTTGTACCCCAGGGCACATATGGTAATGTCTGTTGGTACTGGGCAGAGGGTTACTTTTAGAATCCAGTATGTAGGGGCCAGAAATGCTACTAAACATCCTAAGGGAAAGCCCCCATTAAAAAACAAGTATCTTCCAAATATCAGTAGTGCCAAGGTTGAGACATCCTGGATTCAAGAAACTTTTGCTTTCTAGTGCCATCTTTTCTCACATTTATGGCTCCATTATTTGTAATTTCTTTCTTCTTACCTGGTACATGTCAACCAAGGCTTTGGATGGGGAAAATATACCTTTCAAAAGGTATTGAGGATATGAAAAAATATGGGTGTCTGAATATATCTTTAGGAGAGAATTGTATAATAAACATATAATGATGGAAACTGGAATTAAAATTTAAAATGTGATGAGAGGAATATTGTGATTAAAAAGAAAAGAAAAAACAATAGAGGCTCACTTGTATAACCAAAGAGGAATTAATTAGAGTAAACCAGTTTCAAACAGGAAATTGACAAAGGGTGACTTATAAGGGAGTATGTCCAGAAGTCAACATAATACTTTCATGATTTTTGACCTAGGAAAAAAATCAGGTTTCGTATTTTCTGTTTCTCAGACCCTCTTTCTGATAGAATTATTTTCAAATATTTTTAACTTAAATAGAGAATAATGTGAATACAACTTCTAAGACACTTTGGAGTTGATCTTTCACCACAATTTTTGAATTTGAGGGTTGGACCTCCTTGTTTTATAGTTATATAGAGAAGCTGAAAACATTAAGCACCTCAAACTCAAATTATGAGTTCATAGCCACCCAAAAATCCTTCTTGATTCTCAAAATAAATTGCCAAACTCGTGGGGAAAGTAAGGGTAGAGGGATTTGGGTGAAATGAATCTAAGTCCTTATATCCCTCTAGCTTTTCATTCATACTTCTACTGTCTCCTTTGAGACCTCATTTGCTGTGTCCCCCCTGCATAATGACCCTGCATCCTAGTCTCTTTTTGGCCTGTGTTCCAAAGACACAATTATAATCATGTTAACTCACTAATCAGAAACCTTTGATAAGCCTCACTGTATATGGTATGAAATCCAAACTGCTTAGCTAGTCATTTCAATGTCTTTTAAAATATAATCAGACCCTGTTCCCTTCCTTTCTCCCAGAACTCTGGTCTAGCAAAACCAAACTGGCCACTCAGCTAGGTCATCATTAAATATTTATCAAATGCCAGCTAAGCACTCAACCCTAGCGATGCATGGAGAGCAAACAGGAGCAGCCCTGTAAGGTGTTACAGCTTATGAAAGCAATAACTTTAAATCAATAAATCTCTACACTTGTTAAGTGTTCAGACATTGTGGTAGGAATAACATGGAATAATGCTCCCCCCAATGTTATCTATATTCGAATCCCCCAAACAGGTGAATATGGCACCTTTTATGGTGAATATGCCACAGATGGGGGCATTATTGTAGATTATCTGGGTGGGGCCAGTACATTCATAAGGATCCTTATAAGAGCAAAGCAGGAGGGTCAGTTACAGAGAGAGAGAGATAGAGGGGGGTAGATAGATGAGAGAGAGAGAGAGAGAGAGAGAGAGAGAGAGAGAGGAGACAGAGATGAGAGAGGGAGAGTTCGAAGATGTTCCACTGCTTGCTTTGAAGATGGAGGAAGGAGCCTAGAGCCAAGGAATGTGTCAGCCTCCAGAGGCTGGAAAAGGCAGGGAAAACATATTCTGTTTTAAAACCCAAAGAAGGTATACAACTCTACAGACATCTTGATCCTGGGCAAGTAAGGATCCATAAGAGAATACATGTGTGTTCTTTACACCATGTGTGATAATTTGTCCCAGCAGTGGTGGGAAATGGACATAAGAACTAAGGAAGTCTGTGATGTCTTAACTGAAACTGGTGAGTGAGGAGGCTTTTTCCAAACAAAAAGGACAGCCCTCTGGAAAGAAGGAATCACCTTTAAGAGGAAACATAGTATGCTTGAAGAACTTAGAAAACTTAAAAGAGAACTGGAATTGTATATGGGAGTGGGAATATGGTGAAGTACAGATTGGCTGGGCTCTGAACTGCATAATAGGGATTTTGTCATTTAACTTAAAGTTTTCCTGGAAAGATTATAAGATTACTTTCTCTCCTTCTCACATTACTGTGTGTGTGTGTGTGTGTGTGTGTGTGTGTGTGTTTTCAGTACTGGGAATGAACTCAGGGGCACTTAATCACTGAGCCACATCCCACCCTTTATTATTTTTTATTTTGAGACTGGGTCTCTCTAAGTTGCTTATGACCTCACTACATTGCTGAGGCTGGCCTCAAACTTGCAATCTTCCTGCTTTAGCCTCCAGAGTTGCTGGGATTACAGGCATGTACCACCATGCCTGCCTTCTCATATTGTTTTTTATGACTTGGTCCCATTTATATTATAGGGGTCCACCAATACTTTGTGGCTCAACTGGTTATTATATCCAAATAAATAAACTCTGGGACATGTCACAGCACATTCAGAATTTGTAAAAACAAAATCTTATTCCATTTCATGGTGTGATTCCAATTCTTCCAATCTGATGCTCAAATAAGGGAAAGTGTATTTTATATCAGAACCTAGTCAATGACTGAGGGATTCTGTGTGCTGACAACAGTTTTCCTGCATCCCAGGTACATACCTTTGGGGAATGACATCTTATTCTAAAGTTTGCTGTGTCTTCTTTGAGAGCAAAACTATGATCCAATTATGCCACAACATGGCTAAAAGACTCGGAATGCAGTGTGAAAATATGAGATTAGTTATTGTGTTAGACGGTAAAGAATGATGTTTTCATTAGCTATTAGGGAAGTGAAAATCAAAACCACAATGAGATACCACTAGGATAGTAAATAGGATAATAAAAAAGACAGTGTTGACAAGAATATGCAGAAATTAGAATTCTCATACACTGCTGGTGGGAATGCAAATTGGTGCAGCATCTTGGAAAAGCTGTTTGGCAATTCTTCAAAATGTTATACAGAATTACCCTATGACTCAGCAATTTTGCTGCTGGGTATATACCCAAGTGAAATGAAAACATAGTCAAGACCAAAGCTTGTATAGCTGATGAATAGATAAAATATGGTCTACCTGTACAATAGAAGATTATTTTGTAAAAAAGGAAACAAAGTACTGTTACATTCTTCAGCATGGATGAATCTTGAAAACAGTATGATAAATGAAAGAAGCCAGCCAGAAAGGATTATATGTTGTATGATTATATATATATGAAATGTCCACCCTAGGCAAATGTGTAGTGACAAAGTAGATTAGTGGTTGTCAGAGTCTGGAAGTCAAGAGCAGTAGGGAAGAGACTGCTAGTAGGTATACAAGACTTCTTTTTAAGGTAAAGGAAATCTTCTGAAACTGGATATAAGTGATGGTGGTACCTTATGAATACATTAACACCTGAATTGTACACTTTGAAAGGGTGAATTTTATAGTCAGTGAATTTTATCTGAACTATAAAAAGGTCATTTTTATTATTTCCAGCAAATATACCAAATATTATTTTTCCATCATGTTTTCAGTAAAATTTAAGCATAAATGTAGAAGAGCAGTTATTTAGGTGGTACAGGCCCAATATATCTTACATGCCTTCCTTGAAGATGCAACAAGGGAGATAGTAACAGCTCTAGAAGATTCAACAGAGGAGTTGGCAGTCAGCCCTGAGATTTTCTGAGATTGGTTACTATGGAAATTCTATGTCCTGATTATTACACTTTGAAAACAAGCATAGAGAAGCTATTAAAATTATTATTTTCAGAAGAGGCAGAGATTTTAAAAACTATTTACAATCTTGAAAAATTGCCTGGCCATTTATCACCAGAGCTATTAAATAGTCAAAAGATTTTCAGGAGTCATTAGAACAATTTGAAAAACCATCAGGTGATATGCCGATGGACCCAAGAGGAGAGTGCTGAGCCTAAGAAGTTGAACAGGTTTTTAGAGAAATTGAAAGTGAATTGAGTTGTGTGACCTCATAGATCAAGAAATAATGTTTTCATTTTTGTAGACCTGAACCACTCATGGAAATAGGGGAATCAATACCAACTACAGGGGATGAAGTGTGAATAAGTTGTGGATCAATTCTCAGCTTGCTTTGCTGATAACTTCACCTTCTACTTGAGCCAACTGGTACATTGAGACCCAAATGTGGATAGAGAAGGGAAAAGATAAGCCATATGTGACAATAGCCATGCCACTTTAAGGTTTATTATAACAAGACCTCTGCTATAGTTAACAATTTGAACCAGATAAATCCTGGACTTGGCTACCAGATGATTTGGCTTTTGAGAAAAGTAAAATTCTGCATGAATTGGAACTTTCAATTAATCCCTGGCTTACTTATTTTAGTAAATAATAATTGAAGGTTTATAGTGATAATGATAAGCAAAATAACAACTAGTATTTTTAAACTGGTTTTTAGTTGTAGATGAACACAGTACCTTTGTTTTATTTATTTATTTTTATGTGGTGCTCAAGATCGAAACCAGTACCTCATACATGCTAGGCAAGTGCATTACTGTTGAGCCACAACCTCAGCCCCAGCAACTAGTATTTGTACTATTTGGAGAAGTCTCACCAGATATCATCATTAGGACAACTCTGTGTTATTGATGAGGACACAGACTCAGTTCAATAGGTAACCAGACTTAACTGGAGGGGTAATGAAGTGAATGGGTTAAGCTAAGCTGTGAACCTGACTGCTTGGGTTAAAATCCCATCCTTCCCTGTGACTTTAAATAAGTTACTAAACTTCTTTTTGCCTCAGATTCCTCATATATCAAATGAGGATAATGAAAGTGCCTACCTCAAAAAGTTTTTATAAAGAGCCAATGACATGATTACTTAGAAAGTGCCCAGCAAGTAGGAATTAGTAAAAGATGCAAAAAAAAAAAATGACAAGGTTAAATCAAATTGAAGATGTACCCAGTCACACATCTAGGAAGCAAGAAAGACATACATAAACTAAAGAATTAATTTAGTCACAGATATTTATCATGTACCCACTGCTTGTGCAGGGAACTTTCACCTCTCCACCATGGCAGTTGAAGAGGGCTTAGATGATCAGTGAATGAATGAGTTGGCATAGTTGCTTTGGACAACAGCAGAAGGCAATTGGAAATTTATTTTGCAAGTTGTTAAGTAAGGTATACTTTTCATGATAAGCACTGGAGCAGCAACAGGCTGTCACCCCAGGCATTTTGGCTTAGTGACTTGAAACAAAGGAATTTGCCAGACTTGCATTGTGGATTTGGTGTAACCCAAGACATGCCAACAGGCCAAGGAGTAGCCTTCATTCCAGTACACAGTTAACTTTCATTACATCAGACACTTTTTGCTTGTAAAATATTTAGAATGTTGGAATTACCAGTTCAGTTCTGGATCTCTAACTGGTAAATGGTAATGCACTTTGCACTTCAAGACTGGTGTGTTCTCATTTCCTCATACTGTCATTATCACATGAGACCAAGCTGACTACTTTCACAGCTCATCTCATTAACATTTCAGGATATCAAGGCAATGTCACTAAATCACAATACTATTTACACTTGTTTATCCCAAATATGACTGTGACTTCCATTTGTATGTCTATACTGACATTAATATCATGAACAAAATATTAGGAAGGAAAAGTTCTCAAAAATCTTCTATCTATTCCAAACATCTATGTGACCCTTAAATCCTGTGATATTTCCAGTCTATGTCCAATAACCCCTACCTTAAATAAATACTTTATTAACTCTCCCTTTGTATTATAATGGACATAGAAAGTCTTCCTAGCATTGTGTTACAGACCAGTCTTACGATGATTCTCATCATGCTACAAACAAACTCCTCTTCTCCTGTTATACAGATAGTCACCAGTACTCTATTATTATTGTTATTAAGGAAGTACAGACTGGCAAATTGTCCTTTTGAACATTAATACAGAAGTTACATCATGTTTTCTTTTTGGCAGATAAGAATTGTGAATATATCAAACCAAAGTTGAAGAAAAGTTTGAAGATTAAACTAAAGTTATTATTGACCCAATGACATTTTGCAAACTACTTCTAGAAATCTAGGATTAGAACTCACTGTCTCTAGGTTCTTGTTGCCAACCTAGTGAATCAGGCTTCTTTTTTTCATGATTTATATGAAAGCTCAAAAATGAGTGCAGCTTTCATATTATGTCACAGTTGCCCTGAGTCTTCCATCAAACCCCTGAAAAGGTATGTTGAGTCTGACTTCTAATGTTAATATATTGTTAATAAATGGCTTTGAAAAATGTGTTTGCCAAAATGCTGATAAAATGAACATAAGAGATAATATGGAGTTGGCCCTTAGACTTGAAGGTCAAGAATTTTGATATGGGTTCCAGAGTAGCTCCAGAGACTCTGAGGCATGAACTCAGTAAATGTATTGTTGTGCTGCTGCAATGGCAATCTTTTAATCTTTACATTTTTCTTTACATTGCAAATATATTACTTTTTCTCACATACTGAAGTTATATGGTAAAAGATGAGTTATGGAAGTGATCAGGTAATTAGGTTCTTGTTCAAGTTTCAGTTAGCTGAAATTGGTCATTCAGAGTTACAAGTTAAAAAAGTGAAATAATTCATTTCCCTTTGAATATTATTCTCAGTTTTGGTTCATTCTTAGGGAAGCTGGCTATAGGAGAGTGAATAGATTGTGATTAGTTAGTCTTTTCTCATCTAGAAATATAATTTTTATAGGAAAAGGTTAAAATCCTGCTATGTATTTGACTCTCCTCATTAGGTTTCTGTTATGTAAAAATATGATAGATGAAACTTATGTAAATGCTCATTGAGTGAAACAAAAATTGTTCTAAAAAGTAATTTTCAAAAAGTTCATTGAATAAGAAATTTGAATGGTCACAAATAAAAGTAACTTAGTACACATAAAAGATTCCTTCCAATTAATTTATTAAACCTTTATATGTGAAATTTTTGCAATTCTCAAAGGTTAATTTTTCCATTTTATATGAAAAGGCTTGCAGTTTTAGGCCATAATCTGTAGTGAAATTTCTTTCTCTGTCTACATGTATATACATGTAACTTTTAATTTCTTAAGAATTTACTTTAGAAAAAGAAAATGAAAGATTGCTCATTACCATATACAATTAGAGCAATGTGGATAAATCATTCTTATAAAGGTAAGTTTTTAAAACTTTGTGTATAAAGTGAGGGGGGCAACAGCTGTGTCTTAGTTTGAATAACCTAAAAAATAGGTCTTGGGTGAATGCTGTTCTTTTGGGAGGTGATCCAGGAAGCAGGAATGAAGAAGAGAGAATGAATGGGGAAGGAAGAAATGTCATCATGGTGTTGGATCATGAAGTCGCAGATATGGATAAAGGGAATGCTGAAGTTCTGCCAGGACTTCTGGAATATATGTAGATTTCCTTGCAGGATGATCTACTTGTGTTTCATCTATTACTGCATAACAAGTCACCCCAAACTTAGTGGCATAAATCTGTGCGTCATAAATCAGATCAAGGCTCAGGTGCATAGATGCTCTGTGTGGCATCAGATGGGATCATTTATCTGTTTTCGGTTGGTGTCTTGGAGGTCTGCAAAGTTTGCGATATCTTCACTTACATGTCTGGTGCCTTGATGCTTCTCATGTAGCCTCTCTCCTTCCAAATTGCTAATTATGCTTCTTCACTTCATGATTGTCTTGTGGTATTTGGTCAAATAGAGTCACAGGTCCAGCTGATTCAAAGGAAAGAGAAATAGATTTTATACCTTGATAGGAGAAATAAGAGTTTGTTGTCATCTTAGTCTGCCATGAGCTAAAGAATGAGAAGCTGGAGATTGTCTTCAATAGTTTCCATCCTCCATTGGTTGAGATCACTTCCAGGGTTTTGACTACCTCACACTTCTGGCACATGACTGAATGTGTACCAGAGGTGGATCGCTTGCAGCACAAAATCTGCCTGAGCTTGCTCAGAGCTGCCCAGCACAGTGGCAACTGAACCCAAAAATTTTAGCATAGGTTCACGGGGTGCAGCATTTAGAATTAGTCATCCACATTTCTCACTAACAAAAAGCATAACTAATGCACAATATGATCATAGAACTTGGAGATATCTAAGCCTTGGATCAAATCCCAGTATTGCTACTTATGAGGTATGAATCTCATTTTCTTCAACCTGAAGGGGAATGAAATAGTACTCACTTTCTAGTATGTTGTGAAATCAATTGGAGAGTGTATTTTGGACCAGTGCACTATGAAGGGTCATGCAGAAGAATCTATTGTTTATTATTTAATTCATTCTAAAATTCTGTCATAGGACAATGCACATAGATTTTAATGCTTCCAGTGTAAAAAGACAATAATAAGTTGGTAAATGTAAATAACAATTGTGAGATGCAATTTTGGTTTTTTAAATTGCAGAGAAAATATGTAGTAGTTGAATTTATGGTATAATCTAGTTTTTCCTCTTCATTTAAGTTTAAAATTTTTGTACTATATTTCTAATTGTATCAGAAGAATGTTGTTTGATTCCTGTCAAATATGTATGTCCATCAATAAATGGCAAAGTAAGCTCTTTTTATTATATGCATATTTACGGCAAAAGTAATAAAGACAATACATTTTGTCCCCAAAGTAATTGCTCATTAGATGAGAGCTGTTATAGTGGTTAATCTGCTGCCCTTAGGAAATTTGCACATATTCTTCAATTGGAAATAATTGCAATTCAGATAACCCCCACATGCCATAAGAGTATCATTGTGCAAGAATGCCTGTTCTTAGAACATTTCTCTCTGCTCTTTGGAGATCCAAATTGATGCATGTTCATAACACATAGAATAATATAAACAGACATCTTCAGTTAAAATTACCATTCTAAATCTCCAGGGCAGGGACTGACAAATGAAGAAATTTTATTTTTTGTTATCATTAGTTAATAATGATTATTTATATTAGCTACTGAAGTAGTATCCATCATTCTGACTGGTTAATTCACTCATTCATTCATCATGCAGTTCAGCATGTAAGTGTCAAATTCTGAGATTAGTCCAATCATAATTATAAGTAATTTATTGAATACTTTCCTTGAGCTAATTTAGAGCTAAATACTTTAAAGGATATTAAATCCTCACAATAATTCAAGAAAGTCCAAAGTCAATACATGGCAAAGGTAGGATTTGAATCCACTTTTGAGAATTCCACCCAGAAAAGTAAACACAGATGGTCTGTTTTAAAGGTTCTCAGAGTCTAGAGAGACATTGATAACTATAATAGCTAATAAGACCACTCATAGTAGTGAGACCCTTTTAGAATTACTTTATTTGCATGAATTCATTGAATCCTCATATCAACTCCTTAAGTTATTAGTTCCATTTTCTAGAGGAGGAAACTTGGACACAAAGAATTAAGTCATTTGCTCAAAGGTACACAGCTTGTAAGGAATTGGGACAGGATTTCAATCCAGACAGCATGGTTTTTAGCCATCACCCTATATAGGCTACATTCAGTATCTTATTATATAGGCTAAAACAGAGGTCTTTAGAAGGGTGTCTAAAAATTGATTAGAGAAAATGTTTAATTCTGCCTGGGGAAGCCAGGGGAGGTGACATTAAAGTCAGCATTAAAAAGGAGTAGATTGTCTGGGGAACAAGAATGGGAAAAATAAAAATGGAAGACTAGAATGAGCAAAGTCATGTAAGTATCAGTAGTCAGAGCACGGTCCAGAAACGAAAAGTTGTCTAATATAATTGGAAGCTGAGTCATAAAATCTGGAATTATTTTGCATATGAATTAATCTGTTACCTTATTAGCCATTAACATTTAAAGAGCAGGACAATTGATAATTATAAAACCCCCTTTTAACTCTTTATTTTGAAATAATTTTAGATTTACAGAAGAGTACCAAAGATAGTGTAATCCCAGTGACTCAGGAGGCTGAGGCAGGATGATCTTAAGTTTGAGGCCACCCTCAACAACTTAAACCCTAAGCAACTTAGCAAGATCCTGCTGGGAAAAAAAATGGGCTGGGGATGTGGCTCAGTGGTAAAGCACCTCTGGGTTCAATCTTCAAGTTCCAGGAAAAAAGTAGCAAAGATAGCATAAAGGGTCCTTGCATATCTTTCACCTTGATACACCTAATGTTAATTTCTTGTGTAGCCATAATACATGCACAGAAACTGAGAAATCATCTTTGATAACAGGTTTATTACCAAGGTAACCTTGATAATACCTCTAACTGAAATTCAGAACTTACTTAAATTTTTATCAGTTTTTCCACTAATGTCCTTTTTCTACTCTGGGATCCCACATTACATCTAATTAGAATGGCTTCTTAGTCTCCTTAAATCATTTTTTTTTCACCATCTTGCCATTTTTTGAAAAGTATGGTCCAAACATTTTTGTAGAATGTTTGTAGAATTTTTGTAGAATGTCCCTCAATTTTGGTTTTTCTGATTTTTTTCATGATTTATAGAGATGATGGGAAGAAAACACAAAACATCATTTGATGTCACTGTTTATCAACATTAGTAAAATTTGATGTTTCTATTAATGGTGATTCTTTTCATTCAATGGTTGCATCATCTTGACCTGTCTGGCTGGGGCATGGTCACATGTTTTCTTGGGAAGCTACAACATTGAAAGTGTAGACTATGGCTAAGGGACTGAAGAAAGCCACTTTATAACAGTGACTTCAGGCTGGGGATTTAGCTCAGTGATAGAATGCTTACCTAGCATGCATGAGTCCTTGTGTTCAATTCTTAGCACTATAAAACAAACAAACAAAATCAGTGACCTCATTCGCAGCCAGCTAACTTTATTGGTCCTTCAGTCACATTCTCTTTCTCTGTAATTTGGATTTGTCTGCTTTTCTTCACCATTACATGAAAAATTCCCTCATAGGCCATTCATGGCTTTGACTGACCTTATTGCTATCCTGGGCCATCAAAAGCATGGTTTGGGGTGCTGCATTCCTTGTTGTGTGAAGCTAAGAGAAATCCAAGATCGAAATGCTCTTTGTCTTTCCCCTATCCGAGTGGGGAGGAAGATCTGGGCTTTGAGTAAATATTCATTTACATCAGCAGCATCCCTCTGTGCTCGTTGGATGCTTACTTCTCTCTTGTTAACAGTGCCAGAATAAACACATGATTCTACCAAAATGTTA
Source organism: Marmota marmota marmota (assembly GCF_001458135.2). Classification (NCBI taxonomy): domain Eukaryota; kingdom Metazoa; phylum Chordata; class Mammalia; order Rodentia; family Sciuridae; genus Marmota; species Marmota marmota. Next base: position 1,846,254 of record NW_026000249.1, on the reverse strand, counting down.
GCAGTGTGTGCTGTTTTCTTTCACTTGCCAAGATTGTTTTATAATAAATACCATTGGAAAAAATATGATTGGCCAGTATCCTCAGCAATTACGTGAATATCTCTAGAGAACAAAGTAAAGATCGGGAAGGTACTTCACAGAGACAAACAAAATTGGTCTAGTTTTCACTGTATTTCTAGAATATACTGATCTTTTTACCTATAACTTGATTTTAACATAGATATTTCTCTTGGTTAACAAAAATTGTTGTCATTTTATATGATATTCAGTAATGCATATTTTTTAGAAGGTAAAGGTAACATTAACATAAGGTTTCTTTTAATACTGAGTAGTTCTAGGACAGATAGTCAAAATGTGCTTTCATGTTAGTAATTTTTAGATTAAATCACATATTCATGTTTGTCAAAAGTAATTTTAATCAAATGGGAGAAATGGATTTTCTCAACAATTTTGTTCATTTGACCTATATCATCTTAGTTTCTATCAATTATCATTTCTATCCTTTTGCAAATTGTTATTTACTTGCCTAGTTGAATCCTAGTTGCATATTTCCATTTGTCTGCAGAATGTTCCTATTTATAGATTCTGTCATTACTTCAAATTCAAATGTTCAAAATAAACAATGACCCTTTCCCTCAAGAAAGGAAAATAAATCAATGAGTAGACAAAACACAACTAGCTCTTTCTCTAAATTTTCCTATTTTCTTCTACAACACAGCCTTATAACCCTGAGAGTGTATTTAGTTACTCCTCTTTTTTATGTTCTGTATTCAAAGGACTCCTAAGGCTTGTCTTTCTTTCAGTGCAATCTCCATATTTAGCCTTTCTCACTTTCCTTCTCTGCACAGACCCTCATTCTTCATGCTGAGTCTTGTAGCTAGTTTCTGGCTAATGAGTTCTACTCATTGTAATCCATTCTCTCTTCTTCCTTAAATACAAATATCATCATTTAATTTCCTGCTATGAAGTTCCTGTTACCATCCAGACACAATCTGATCTGTCACACAGACACCTCATCTCACCCATCCTTCCTTTTGCTCCCTCTCCTCTCCTGTTCTTCTTTTCTTTTTT
>NW_026000249.1:1836776-1843888 GCF_001458135.2 Marmota marmota marmota | reverse complement strand
CTGTTCTTCTTTTCTAACTCCACGTTTCTTTGCACTCTTCAGAGATGACATTCAAATCTCTTGCTCATCTTCTTGGCTCTAAAACCAATAAAAGAAAATACCCAAGTACTTTATTTGAAAAGAATTTCAGAGAAAAATGTGGTTTGTCTAATTCCTGAGAGCATGACTTAAAATAGTGACTTTCTAGGTAAATTTTGATGTCATCTATGAAATTGAGTAATTGAGAATTTCCAAGAATCTTGGAAGTCACTTATAATTTTGGATCATAGTTTCTCTTCTTTAGAGACGAATTAATTAATTATTCTCGTTCTCTCCCATGAAATTGCTGTGTATGAGATGTTTAGAGTATTGAGTAGCTTATATTGCCATCAGGGTTAGTTAAAAGCTTTAGACTTTAATCCTATAAATGTTTGCCAGATTGGTGTAGGCATCACCACAATCAGGATACTGAACAAATCCACCATCCCAAGAAGACTCTCTCAACTTGTCCATTTACATTCCCACCCTACCCCACTGGCAAATACTGATATGTTCAACATTATTGTAGTTTTGTCTTTTCTAGAGAGTCATATAAGTTGAATGGCACCATATGTAATCTTTTGAGACAGATTCTTTTGCCTAACATAAAATTCTTAAGATTCATCCCAGTTGTCACATCATCAACAATTTGTTCCTTTTTATTGTTTAGTATTAAATTACATGATAACTGATGTTTATCCATTCACTGTCAAAAGTATATTTGAGTTGTTTACAATTTGGGGATATTAAAATACCATAAACATTTGTTTATGGGCTTCTATATGAACCTAAGTTTACATTTCTCCAGGGTAAGACCCAGGAGTGGGATTGTTGCATGATATAGTTAGTGTATATTTAAATTTATGAGAAGCTGTCAAACCATCTTCCAGAGTGACTATATTCTTTTTCAGTCTCATTGACAATATGTGAGAGTTCTGAATTGCTTTTCATACTTGTCAGCACTTGGTGTTCCAGTCAATGGTTTATATATTATCCATTATGAAATGTGTAGTTGTGTCTCACCATGGCTTTGCTTTTTTTCCTCTAATAGGTAATGAAGTTGAACATCTTTTTATGTGCTTATTTGTTGTTCTTATATCTTCTTTGATGAAGTGTCTGTTTAAGTGTTTCATCCCACATTTTAATCAACTAGGTTTAATTTTTATTAGAGAAAATTCTTCATAAGTAAGAATACAGTGAAGCCATCCATTTTCTACCAAAGGCTGAGATAGAGGCCTCTAGGTTTTGAGGCAGAAGTGGCAGCAAGTTTGAGTTTCCAATGAGAATGGCATCCATCTAGTGACTGTGGTTGCAGAAAAGTTGAGGCTTTGGAGGAAACAAAAATTATAGCAGCTGGATCTTGAAGAGGACTGAATTCAGTTTAATCACTAGCTCAGCTCCATGATGTGGTTTTGGAAATTATTCTTGGAGGCTTGATTTTGAGCCTCTTCATGATGCTGTTAGCTGTCCAATGTCCTCTCAACTCCTTTTCTCATTAGTTGGAATTGATTCCTAAGAACCTAGTCTATAACATCAAATTATATGCTGCCTCAGTTATCTATGACCACAATAAAGCTGAGTTTCAGACAGACAACCATAAAATTTAGTTTCATGCAACAGTGAGATTTTTGTTTTTGTACAGGGCTCTATAGATTGAAAGAGTAGATTGGTTGATGTTAGCAGAACATGGTCTATCTCTACTGGGTTTGCTTATGCACATGTGGTCAGCTAGCATGTTGGCAGGGTATAATTCATATCTTGGTTTCATGTGGTCTCTCATTCTCCAGCAGGCTAGCTCAGGCTTATAGTCATGGTAGATGCAGGCTAGTAGGAGGGGGATAATATACTCTAAGCCTCTTTAGATGTAGGATGGAAATGCCACACCACCACTTTTGCTGTCTTTTATGGGTCAAGCCACAAGGTCAGCCCAAAGTTAAGGGTTTGGAGCATAGACTCCACCCATTAATGAAAATTTCTGCCACATATCTTGGGACTAATCCCAAAATCAATCTCCTTTAATATACATGCTTGGTTTCAAAGTGGGTGTGTATAAAAGAGAATCTAGAAGGAAAGACAAAATTATTATATCATATTATCTCTGGACTAATTTAAATTAGTTTTACCTTTTTTAACCTCTTCTTTTTTTTTTTTTACCTCTTTTGCCTTTTGGTACTTTCAGTTTTTGCAACAAACAGGTATTATTTGTGTAAGTTAAACAATAGTTGTAAAATAGCCATAGTGTTGCAAGCTTAGAAGAGGTACTGATTACTTCTATTTATGAGGAAGGTGATAACATTTCTTCCCAAATAACAAGAACTGTACATAGTAGCCCTTTAAGGGCTTAACCTGTCCAGAATTCTTTTACATAAAATGTTAAATATAATATTTTGGGATGGAAGCCTTCTGATTTCCAATATCTTCATGTTATTTAGTCTTATTTTTCACAATAACTGTCTGCTGACAATAAAGAATGTGGAAGAGGAGACATCCTAGTGTTATCCTCTTACATTTGAAAGACTATAATCATGAAGGAGAACAGAACTCTGTAGTGGGGACTTTTGTATTTGTCATCAAGTGGACAGCTGGGTGGTAGACCTATGGATGGGGCCATGATTATAGAGAACTGCTTTTCTTCCTCAGTCCTTACTGAAAAACCTCATATGTGCTCTTCACAAAAGTAAAACTATGGAAGAGTGGGAAAAAAGGCAAAAACCCCAACAATAACAGCAAAACAACAAAAGAAGGGGCATGCCACAAGAGTGTTCACATATCAAATAGTTTACAGCCATAACTATTATTCCCTTTAATTATTAAAAAGCTATGTACATATATGAAAATGCCACTGTGAATTTCACCTTTATGTATATTTATAAAGTACTAAGTTTAAAAACTATAAATGAGGGCTGGGGATGTGGCTCAAGCAGTAGCGCGCTCACCTGGCATGCATGCGACCCGGGTTCAATCCTCAGCACCACATACAAACAAAGATGTTGTGCCCGCCAAAAAGCTAAAAAATAAATGTTAAAAAATTCTCTCTCTCTGTCTCTCACTCTCTCTAAAAAAAAAAAACTATAAATGAGTAGAAGGAAGACCATTAGTAAAAGGGAAGGAGAACAGAAAGATGGAGGAGGGGAGGGAAAGAGGAATCGCTGGGGACTGAAGTAGAGCAAATTATATTTCATGTATGTATGATTGTGTCAAAATGAACCACAATGTTATATATAACTATGATGCAATAATAAAACCATTAAAAACATTTTAATGATTTAATTCACACAGCATACAATTCACTGATTTAAATTTAGAACTTTTTTTCACCCCCCAAAAGGAAGCCCATATCCATTACCTAGTCACACTTCATTCTTCCTCCTTGACCCTAGCTCCTGGCAACCACAAATTCACTTTGTTTTTACAGATCTGCCTCTTTTCATCCTTTCATATAAATAGAACCATATGATATGTAGGCTTTTGTGTTTGACTTCTTTCAGTTGGATTAAAGTTTTTAAGGTTCATCTACATTATAGAACATATCAGTACTTCCTTTCTTTTTGTGGCTGATTAATATTTAATTTTATGAATGTATCACAACTTGTTTGTCCATTCATTATTTGATGGTCAGATGGGTGGTTTCCACTTTGGGGCTCTTGTGAATAATGCTGCTATGAACACTCTTGTACAAGTCTTTGTGTGAACGTGTTTTCAATTCTCCTGTGTATAGTATTTCTCCTATCCCTACGTTGGAGAATATATTCCAAGTCTCCAAGTGAATGCCTGAAACCTTGGTTAGTATTGAACCTATGTTTTTTCCTAAACATACATACCTAAGATCAAGTTTGATTTATTCATTAGGCACAGTAAATGATTAACAACAATAACTAATAAGCAAATAGAATAATTATAATAATACATATAGTAAAAGTTATAGGAATATGTTCTATTTCTCTCTTAAAATATCTTTTTGTACTGTAGATTTTAGTAATTTATACATAAACTTTTTTCATTCCTTTATATGAAGGTAAGTACTTTACCACTTTTCAATTTAAAGGAAGCATTTTATGTTTTTTCTTTGGCATCTCTGAATTTCCAGTATCACTACTTTTCTCTTTGGAGCCATTATTAAGTAAAATAAGTGTTCTTGAACAAAATCACTGTGATACCCAATAGTTGTTCTGATAACCTAAATGACTACTAAGTCACTAATGGTTGAGTAGTTCATATAGCATGGATATGCTTGGTGAGATACAACAGGATGGTGAAAGACTACATTACTAAGAACACAACACCATTTAAAACTTATGAATTATTTATTTCTATAATTTTCTACTTAATAGTTTTTGACTGAAATTGGTGCAGATAATAATTTTAAACTTTGGAAGGTAAAGTAGTGGATAAGGGGAGCTACAGCATATTGCTAGGAGTGGAAATTGAGCACACAGAGTTTTAACCAGTGTGTTTTAAACCCTGAGTGTTTAAATTTATTGCTTAGGCTTAATTTATTGCTTACTTTTACTAGTAATATATTTTTTGGCCTAAACAAAGTGTAAAGATGAGGCATGTTATGAGTAAACATCTTAGAAGTGGTCCTCCAAAGCAGTCCCATAGGTGCTTTTAAGCAACAGTTCTAAAGTTGGAATAGGTGGCCAACATCTGTATATGAGTATTTTGAAGTGATTGTATAAATTCTGCTGCTTGTTTCCAAGATGTACTACATATATAAAAAACTAAAGCTTATATTTAATATTAAATATATGGCATATTTCATACATTGGGTATTAACATGCATATAGAGGTGAACTAGAAAAGATGAAATAAATCCATGCCTGGGCCTGAAAATAAAAAGAAAGTATAAAGTTATAAACTATCATTGGTCTGTCAAGCAATGTAGAAAAAATCTGAATGTTTGTTATTTTTTAAAATGCTGTTTTTCCATAGGGAGAAAGCACATGATGAGAAGAAAGATGAGAAAGTAACTGATGTTGCCAACCTTTTGCCAGAATGATATGCTAGATAATTACATGCCGCTGAGCAGAAACAAGGTGGGCATGCTTAGAATTTGCTTAAGCAGAATCTATGCTTCCTTCCCTGGGGGTGAAGATTCTTCTGCAGGAGAGCATTTAAACAAGGAAAATATTGCCTTTTTTCCTCTACTCAGTCTATTAAAACATGCACAATATAATTATTTTTGAAATGTTCCAAAGATAGATCGTGGAAATATGTATATACATTTGTTCACATAATTAAACACATGATTTTAAAATTTTATTTTTTTCTGAAGTTTTTCAATGTCTACATGACCAAATTTATTACATCACCTGTTCACTTAAGGTGATACATATGGTATGACCTTCTTCAGGCTGAAAGTGGCAGTTCAGCACATTGCAATGGAAAGGTCCTCTTCCTTCTTAATTGTTGAGACTTTGAGCTACTTGCCACAGTTGTTGGTATATGAAGTTCCAAGCTCCTTTTGGTGAAGTACAAGACAAAAGTCTTTGGGAGACATTCTTCCTTTTGGTGCAGTACAAGATAAATGTCTTTGGAAGACATTTTCTTCCATTTAGGCAATATTTTTGGACCCACAGATCGCTCCTTTTCTATGAGAGGGAATAGATTTAATTATCCCCCTCCCTGTTGAGAATCATCTTGGCAATTTCTCAGTGTCATTGTTCAATTGGGGTGGGTGAGGTAGTGGAGGACTAACAAATTGAAGGATGTGATAAAGGTCAAAGCAAGAGGCACCATTTGTCCTATGTTTCCCTCAAAGCAGAATGTGGTTCTTACGCTGTTATCCTTGTGAAACTAAATAATTAGGACCACTTGTCCCAGGGACAATTCTCCATACACGTTGTCCCACTTGCCAGTCAGGAGAAAAATTCATTAGTCAGTCCATCTACCAGTAGGTATTTGTTTACCATTAATTGCCCCTCAATTGATCCACAGTTTTGTTTTAGGAAACTGCCTTAGCCTTCATACCATTCTAATTAGGGTACTACACAGAAAGATTATAGAATAACATGCCAGTATTAAGCTGGGGGAAAACTGTATGGGGGCATCGGGATGGTTGGGAGTGATCCAAGAATATCTCATGGAAGGGAGGACCTTGAGCTGCCTCTGGAGTAGGTAGAATGTCAATGTATGATGTGGAGACTCTTCAGTGTGCTGAGCTTGGAGAAGAAATATGAACAATGCCTTTGAGACAGAAGGAGCCTAAACAACAGCTCCAAGGAAGACATCTCAGTTGTTGTCTGTGAGCAGTTAGCACCAGAGTCCCAGTTATCGGATAAAGCAGTGAAAACAGACAGCATATGGTATAGGTTTGAGCAAACCCCATATTTTCCTGATATATCCTTGTTTGCCCCATTGCGCCCTTTAGAGTGGAAGGGACTTTAAGGTGAAGGCAGCACTATTCTTCATTAGGCTTGCCTTTATGTATTCAATTTTAAAATCACCATAACTTCCAGAAGCAAACCAAGGTAAAGATGAACACCAATTCTAGTGTCAGAGAACTTTACTTCTTCAACTTATTGAAAAAAATTAGTATCTTGGGTTTTTGTTTTTCAAATGTGGAACAAAATATGGATCCTGAAAATAATGCAAATGCCAAGTTTGTGTGTTCTTGAGCAATAAATGTGGAATCAACAGCCTGATGAGAGAGCAGTGAGGGTAATTAGGGAGGGCAATGTTCACCCCCACCCCCATCCCTGGCATTGCTTTTACAGCTCTTTTAGGTTTTATTTTATTTTAAAACTAAAGAATTAAAGATGATCAAAAATTATTACTGCAAGCAAACGTGTTGAATAAATAGTGGAGAGGTGATTCATTCTTCCATTAACATCATCAGTCACCCAAATATGTTCTGTTTTCTGGCATGAAATCATAGCTGTGGAATGACCTTCTTACTTACTAAAAATCACTTTAATGTTTAATAAAAGTTGGTTTAAACTTTAAAAGGAGGCTTTAAAATTTTAAATATGATTCTCATTTACTTCTAAAAATTCAATGTAACTTGGGACATGGGGCTTGGGAGTAGATGGGGGTTCAGAACTAGAATCATGTTGATGATGATCTCTCTCTAGTCTTTCTCCTCTTCCTCCTCC
>NW_026000249.1:1807393-1836046 GCF_001458135.2 Marmota marmota marmota | reverse complement strand
CTGACTTCTCTGCCTTCAAGGGCGCACTGCTCATCCTTTGCAATCTTGCAAGGACTTTCTTCAATCTTGCTCACAGACTGCATTGAGGGGACCTCTGAGCGTGGTTTTGAGTCCAGATCCGAAGCAAGTAAACAGCCACAGACGACTCCCAGCCCATAGAGGGTAGATGCTACTGGAAAAAACTCTAGAAGTCTTTCTACACCCTCCAGAGCAGGGGCGACAGTGCAGACCTGTGCCCAAACTCTTGAGTTCTGCACCACATTGGCTAGTACCACCAACCTGACCAACCAGAGCCAGGGTTCTCCTGCTTGAGGATTTACTTTTTGAAGGTACCCAGAATGAGGCCACTCACCAACCTTTCTTCCTTTTCTTTCCTTTCTCTTTCCCTCTCCTCTTCCTCCTCCTCTTCCTCCTCCTCCTCCTCCTTCTCTCTCTCTCATACACACACGAACACATCATCAATTATATGACAAAAATAAAGTCCTATGAAAGTCTGTTACAGTATAGTTGTCTCATCCAGGAAGAATATTTGAATACTTATTTGTGCTCTTTTTATAATCTGCCCCAATGTCCCTTTTTTTTCAGACTTCTGTTCCCTTCTACTCCTGCTGACTTGTCAATTTTTACCCATTCACATTCCTTAGACTCTGGGTTTCCATTTTTTTATTTTTGGCAGTCACAAATCCCTCTAGATGAGACTGTCAATTCAAGCTTCCTGAGAGCTCTAATTTTCATATTAGTTAAATTATAAACTTTCCCATTTACAAGTGTGGCATCCTCTGCAGCCTACCATTTATCTGAATGTGGTGTTTATTATCCATTAGAAATTATTCATTTTAATCTAAAAATTTAGCACTTTGACCTCTCTTTTCTCAATAGCTAATAAATTTTGGAATTTATGATTTTATAATTAATAGGTAGTCTGAGGATACATGTGGTTTCTTTTATCAGCTAGAAATTGCTATTTTCTTCTTTTGGGTTTGGGATTAAAACTTGAATTTAATGTGGGGTTAGTAATTTGGCCCTCTTTTCTGTGTATGCTTGCTAACTCCTTGTTCTCAGGGCAGATGCCAGGAAGAATTACTGTTGCAAGTAAAAACAAATATAGATTTTAATGTAGGGTATAAGATGAGTTTTAGATGACAATAATCCCTAAAATGTCTAAACAGTTCAGTCAAATTAGTTCTGTGTCATGTGGACAGCTCATCCAAATGCCTGAAGTTTAGTTATTTGCACACAAAGCCTGAACACTATTTCAGATTTCAATTTTTAATGTGTACTGACTTGAAGACAATTTTCAAAGATATAGGTCAGGCAAATTTACCTCAGGCCACTAAACTTACATTGCTTCTGTCTACATTTTTCAGCATCATTCTTGCTCTTTCTTTACCATTTCCTTCAATCCAGCCATAAATCTTATTCAAAGTTTATTTTACACTGGAATGTATCTTCCTAGATACCAAATCCCTAAGAACAACCTCTTCTATCCCACTTTTGTTCCTTCTAGTGATACTGGTTGCACTTTGCTTACAAGGAGTACCCCTACCACTGAATACTATACTTAGGTTATTAGTTATCTCTATCTGCCTAAGCTTCTGGTTTGCTTCCTAGTGGACTCAGACTTCTCGTGATGCCATTAGAAATTGTCATTCTTGGGCTTGGTTGTAGCTCAGTGGTAGAGAGCTTGCCTTGCATGCATAGGCCCTGGGTTCGATCTTCAGCACCATATTAAAAAAAGAAAGAAAGAAAGAAAAATAAAGATATTGTGTCCTTCTACAATTAAAAAAAATTAAAAAAAGAAATTGTCATTCTTGGGCTGGGGATATGGCTCAGTGGTAAAAGCACTTGCCTGGCACATGTGAGGCCCTGAGTTCAGTCCCCAGCACTACCAAAAACATCATCATTATTTTAGATCTGACCATATTGTTTTGAAAAGGAAAAAAAAAACTATTCATATTTATAAACATTCCTTATCAGAAGAATATTGTTAGGAGAAATTCATCACTATTTACTAACTGAAACTGCTTAAAAAGTAACTTCAGAGAGTTCTAAAAGAATCATTTTCATTTGAGCTGCTTAGTCACTGGTAATTTAAAAGATTTTAAAATGTCAACAAAGACATTATCAAACTTTGCTTTTATTGTGGCTAACCCTTCAGAGGAAAGGAAAAAAAATCAATTACTAAAACATGTAAGTAGGCTTGGGAAGAAGTTGGGGAACAGAAATCTTTTTAAACTCAGTGAAGTGACTTTGAGCTTTTCACATAGAAACACCTGAGTTCAAACTATTATTAAGAGCCAGTTTTATCTTTGTTTTTCATTAATGCAATAGCCTTGAATAGGAATTCAAATAATTAAGCTAATATTTTTTTTATTGCTCCCATTCATGATTAGAGTAATAATAGATAGAATGAAAGTAAAAGCAAAATTTAGATTTTTTTTTTAAGTTTCATGAGTTGTTACAGTTAATTTATGTAGACCCAGCAGAGTCTTAGAAAAATGTCAGGATTTTATCTCAGATAGTATCATTATTGCTTCTTGCCAGATTTTAATGGAATTGCCCTACACATCAACTTAGCCATTTCAACTCTACATTTATGGTCTGCTGCCTGTAGTCAGACCACGAGAAAATGTATGATATGCTGAGAATTGAGAACTGTGCAATAAGAGTCTTTTCTTTTATGGTTCCTCTAAAACAATAACAATTAAACAACAACAACAACCAGAAACCTCTCCCAGAGCACAGTGGTGAATGTCTGTAATCCCAGTGACTGGAGAGGCTGAGACAGGAAAATCATAAATTCAAGGCCAGGCTCAGCAACTTAGAGCAGCCCTAAGCAAATTAGTGAGAGCCTGTCTCAAAATAAAAAATAACAAGGGCTGGGGATGTGGCTCAGTGTTAAAGTGCCCATGGATTAAATCTTTGATATTCCCCACATCAAAAAAAAATAAAATAAAATAAATAAATAAATAAATAAATAAACCACTATCTTGCAATTTCAAATTGCACATTTGTTGATAGATTATCTTTTAACTTTTGGGTAATTTTTTTCTTCATATATTTACAGCTTATAAATTATGAATAAAACTCTACCTGGAATAAAAAATATTACAAGTTAATTAAACTTAGAGCTGTGATTGTGGGTGTGAGGTAGGGTGCTTCCCCAGCATGTGTGAGGCACTGGGTTTTATTCTCAGCACCACATAAAAATAAATAAAAATATTGTGTCCATCTATAACTAAAAAATGTTATAAAGTAATTAAACAATGTTATAGGTTCTTTTAGTTTCACTTTGTACAAAGTGAAATTGTACCAATATTTTATCAAATTATACATTGCTTAAAATTTACTACAACACGTTTGGTTGACTGAAGTTATTGTTAAATTTGGCCTGACCAATATTTGGGTTTTATATCCCATGGTTACCAGTGAACTCTCGATAACAAGTTGTGCTTTTCTTGTCATGGCAATAATTCTGAAAGATGGTAGCTTTTATCTAATACCAGCTATTTCATCTGATTTAGTACTTCCAGTTTCACATTGTACTGAGAAATTATCAGGCCCAACCAATGTTTGATTTGATGATGATGATAGAGACAGAATCTTCTTATCTATTTCACATTTCCTATGAAGGAACACTCATGCAAAACAGGTGCTCTGTAAATAGAATATAAGTGAATTCCAACAGGTTATGGCACCATGCAGCATGGTTAAGTGGTGGAACGTGTGTGAATTAAGAAAAGCATATATTTGTTGGGTGGTGCCAAGAAGGATTCACCTTGGAGGGTCACAGGAAACCTCCTGATGGCCAGGTACTTTGGAAAAGGGTGTGGAGAAGGGATTGGGGAGGACGGAGAGAAAGATTACAAGAGAGTAGGTTTAAAAAATAGTACTCATAGGTGAACTTATAACTGTTTCTGCAAAAGGGATTGTGGCATTTGGACAATATTACAGACAAAGGCACCTGTTCCAAAACTGGGCATGTTTTTCTACATAACCATAGCAAGATACCAGCAATATAGAGACAATGTATCTTAAGTAGAGGGCTCAGGTGGTAATGTTTTTTTTTTTTTTTTTTTTAGGAAAGAGTTTCACAAAGAAGTAGGGCAGAAAGGGGAAGAAATCACACAAGGGTACGATATTGAGTGATGCTCTAGGCATGTCCTGTTCCTACCATTGTTCAGTTTGTTTTACTATGAAGCAAAGGCTCCGGGTTTTTGTACTCCCACATCAATCAATGCCTATGTGTCCTAGTCACTTCTGGCTTGGATGAGCTGGCTTCAGCAACATAGGGGACAGGTGTTAACTACTAGTAGCAAAACATAAAAAAACCAAGGGATGGGCATAAGGCTGGTAAAAGGGATGTTAGGGTCCCAGCAGTACACTAAGTGTGTATCAGCAGTACCTGCTATATAATGATTCAAACTATGTGTGGCCATACATCCAGTTCAATACATGTATTTTTGGAAATTGAAAGTTTTTTTTTAAATTTGACAGTGTAACAGCTCAGTTCCTGCTGTGACTTAATGTCCTAGACAGAAGTACAAATTATATTAAGTTCTTCACTCTGTGATCATTTATGAGAATCCATGGGAGTTGGAATTAGATCAATTAAAAATGCAATTTTCTAGGAGAAAATAAAGAGGAGAACAAACATTTCCAGGTCTCTAATCTAGAGGATTAATGTTCAATTCAAATTGAAGCCTTGCAATTGGTAATAGTTAAGCTATGGTTAGGGCATTTCAATCTTTGCTCCCAAAGGCAGGCAGGCTTTAATAAAGTCACAGAAATAGTAATCCCAAAGGCTTTCTAACAGCAGGACAGTATGTTGTTATTATTATTAGGAAATGAAATGTACCCTTCTAATTGTCATCATTCTGAAACAGACTTCAACAATTGATTAGGTGGAAATCAGAAGAAAATCCTTTTCTTTGACTTTTATGTTCTTAGTATCTTTCCAAGGAAAGGTAGGTGTTACCTAATCTAAGTTCCACAACAAATGTCTGCCCGTTTTAAGCATTTCCAAACTTCACTATTAGATTAACTTGGTATAACAGTTCTTCATTTTCAGGTAAAATATTAAATATTATATTTTCACTCTTACCATTAGATCATTAGAAGAGTATCTATATTATATTTATGACAAATATACTCATTTTCACATTTTAAAACAATGCTAGGCAGTTCAGTGGCTCCTTTCCTTATTATTTTATTCTATCCTTTGAATAAGTCTACAGATAAATTTTACATTTCAATTTTAGTGATGAGGAGTTGGTCCAAATAAAAAAGGTGATGTTATTTGCATTAACACTGCATAGCTTATCAAAGGGCAGTTCAGGATTCACACTTTCATTTATCAAACTTCAAGCATTGCTGAGAGTATTTTGTCTTATTGCCAAAGAAAAAGTGTGTCATTAAAATGAGTATGAAAATTTTTCCTAAGTCTTTGATTATTCTCTACCCCTAATGCCTCCTCTACCCATCCAGATAGAGAACAATACTAATGCATTCATCTGCCTTTCCATTCATTTACCATCCATCCTTTTGTATTCTTGTTTATTACCAGTTCAGATGTCAGATGTTTATTGAGTACTTAATGCATGACAGCCATTATGCTAATTGTGTAAGAAGTAGACATATAGTTGTGAAAAGAAGAGACATGGGCCCTACCTCATAGAGGTTACATTAATTTTGCACATGCCAGATCCATGCAGAGGATGAATTTTATTAGCCATACAATCATTTATGTATGTTTATATGTAGCAATCCGCAAATAAAATATGTAAATATACACACAAATAAAATATTTGGTTTGCAGTACATTTTTCTTGATCATATACCAAAAGATTTTTACCTATCATTTGTTATTTGGAGAGAAGAGAAGCTTGCCAGGGATAATTAATAGACTTGACCTTTAGGCTAAACAGACACATACACTAGTTAGGTGAACCTTGAATTCTTTTCAGACGACTTTGCTGGTGACTTGCGGCTGTTGGGAGAAGTTTTATTTTGGTAGTAGTTACTGGTTATGCTTTGTAAATTTTTTCTTTCAGATGTCTGGCTGATTCTCAAAAATTGCCTTTAAGAATTATATTTTGTAAGTTAAGAACTGAAGCTATTATTAGCTGTGTGCTTGTTGTTGAAACATGAGGTCAGGTTTGGCAGGGAACTCTTCTGGGTTGTGCAAAGACCAGCCTCAGCCCAGCCCTCCTGTTGCCACTAGGTACCTTGCAGAGCAGCTGATTCCTGGGTACAGAGGAATGACTTTGCCTTCTGATTTGTGGAAGTGTGTGTATGCTTTAATGAAGGAATTCTGTCTTAAAGAGTTATGGATGACTTGTTATAAAATTTTATTCAGTATTTAATGTCCTAATGAAAAAATATATTCACACAATATTCATGTTCATAATGACTTTAGTAGGCCAGCAATAATGTTATTCATCATTTTACTCCCTGTTCACTGCACTTGGGTGCAGTGCTTGGTATGAATAAGAATAATAAATATTGAATGAATCAAAGAGCAAAAATGGCAACAAAAAGCAGGTTGAGAAAGATTCAAGACATATGTTACATTCAAGAATATAAGTTGATAGTCAAAGAACATCTCTAGTTCAGTACTTCCAAACTATGGCAGATATCCTAGGTGAGGTACCATGTTCATGCATAGCAGTATTGGATAAATATAGAGTTTTCTGAACCTGAGGAAATTATGCAAATGTGATGTTATGAGGTTTTCTGTTGTGGTAGCCACCAAAGGTAACAATAGAAGGAGTTGGAGATGGAGGAAAGTAGTCAAGACTTCAAGACCTCTCCTTTCCTAGCACTCCCTTAGGATGAATTAGGTAATTTTGTATAGTTGTATAGTAATATCAGACCTGCAATATGTGCTCTTCAACTCATGTGTGCACACATGTGTGCGTGCGCACACAAACACACATCTAAAGCATCAGTATTATTATGTGACAATGATAACTAAACACTTATTGTAGGCAGATAACCAAAAATAGCTATGGTTGGAAGTGATGGAATGATCAGTCCACAAAATTATTATCTGCTAATAGCAAACCAGGAAATATTTATAGTCATGTGAAATATTTAAACAGGGAGAAAATAATTCCAACTTTGCCAAACTATTCTAATATGGAAAAGGCTCCAAACTAGGGAAGAGGAATTGATTTGTTTACTGCCTCCTTGCTTTCATATAGCAAATTTTTGGAGGCAGTTATAGGGAAACTTTGGGGGAAATGGTTATCATTTTTTCAGTTCACAATTGTACCTAACATTGTATATGGTTACAATCGTTGTATGTGCTGATGATCCAACTTGCTTTAGAGTATCAAAGAAAGAAATATAGTCTTGCTTCCATTTGTACAGATGTAAAATATACAAAGAATATAATTATTTTTCAAAAAAATTTAGTTGTCAGTGGACCTTTATTTTATTTATTTATATGCAGTGCTAAGGATCAACCCCAGTGCCTCACACATGCTAGGCAAGCACTCTGTCACTGAGCCACAACCCCAGCCCAGGAATATAACTATTTTTAAAGGAAATTTTTGTAAAATGAGACTAATAATTCTTTCAATAAGAATTCCTTTAAATCCTCAACAGTAGATAATAATTCAATTCCTTTTTTACAGATTCTCTTGTATTTTTACTGAATCATAGATGATGTTGAGGGAGAGTTGCTTTTCACAATGAAACAGTAATATAATCTGTACCTTTCAAATAAGAGTCTGTGAAATCATTTTATGATTTGTATTTCAAAAGCTTAACCATGACAGCACAATCATAAATGTTTTTCCTCATGTCAAACATTTTAGATGATAGTTAGATCCACCAAGTACATTTTGTTTTCATCTAAAATCTTAAATATTACACAAGCTAGCCCTTTTTAAAGTTATAGCTTAATAAGTAATTGGATAGTCAAGTGATTTATTGCAAATAAAATGCCTCATCTTTTTTTCACTTTTTTCTCAAATCTATAGTGACATTTGCTACAATTTTATATTTCATTATTAATGAATGTTTACCTATAAAGGTACAAATAAAGACAAAAATAGTGAGTTGATTGGAAAATTAACCATTAGAATATATGGGATATATGGGATATATTTTAAGACTGAGATTTTGAAATTTCACTAAAATTTGTTAATTTGTCTATTTGTGGGATGTATTTGTATTGATGTGGCTGACTCATTATAGGACACTGAAGTGAATATTCTCACCTTTCTCTGGTTCTGGAAAACTTTTGGATATTTATATGCAAATAGTTTTCTTCATTTTAAAAATTCTAGAATAAGAAGCTCTAAATCTCAAACAAGTCTTTGAAGGTAGAGAGTCTTAAACAATATGCACTGATTCTTAAAATTTCTTTTACAATTTTGGATTATTCTCTCTTTGCTGGCATTTGGGTAAATTTATTTGCACCCAAATATAACTTACTAAATCACTTTTTTAGGTGCTTTAAATATAAAAATTATTCTATAATCTGAATTTTTAATTTTAAGGAATACTTTTTTTCTAATTTTTCTTTATTTCATTTTATATTCATCTCCTCTTATTTCATTTCTGCCTTATTTTATGTCTTAGTTTGTTCTATTTTTGTAGATGTGATTTCTTAATTTATTTTGCTGAACACTTTAATCATACTTATTTTAAAGTATCTATCAAAGTATTTTAAAATTAGTTTCACTATATTAATTTCTGAACATTGATGTCATTTGCTCTCTTTTATTAGTATTTTTGTTAGTACATTATAGTTAACCATAATATTGAGGTTCCTTTTGACATAATCATACATAAAATTTAATTTGCTCCACTTCAGTCCCAGTACTTTGTCTTTCCTCACCTCCTCCTTTTCACTGTTTCCCTTCTTTCTTTCCTCTACTCTACTGAATGTCATCCTATTTATTTCAGGTCATTTTAAATTAATGCATTATAGATATACCTGTAATTGAAATTCACTGTGGTATATTCATATATGTTCATAGGAAAGTTTGGTCAGGTTTATTTCACTGTTCCTCCATTTTCTTATCCCTCTTCTTCCCCCTCTATTTTCTTCCTCTGTTTCACTGATCTCCTTTCTCTTTTGATGGAATCTCCCATTCTTCTTTCCCCTTATTTTTGTCTACCTTCTGCATATGAGATAAAACATTCAGCCCTTGAATTTATGAGTCTGACAATGTTAGATTTCTTCACATTTCATTATTTTGATTTGCAGGTGAATATTTTTGTTTGTTTCCCTCTCTTTCTATCTTCTTCTTGTACTTTCATATCTCTCTCTCTCTCCCTCCCTCCCTCTCCCCTTCCTGATCACGTCCTGAGCCTCTTCCCTCCACCACACTCTTCTGCCATGAAGTTCTGTTTTCCTTGGGCCCTGAAGAATGGAGTCAGCCTTCTATGGACTGAGACCTCTGAAACTCTGAGCCCCCAAATCAACGTTTCCTCCTCCAGTGGGTCTTGTCAGGTCTTTTGTCCACCGTGGTGAAAAAGCTGACCAGAACAGAAGGGGTGGCCAGAACCGTTTTGAGAATGTTAACTCAGCACCATCCCAAAGGGTCGTGTTTGACAGGGTGGCGGGCGAGAGCCGGAGCTGTCGATCCCCAGTGTGTCCACCACCAGCCAGTGGGGAACAGGGTGCTGCCCCCAGCTTAAGCCAAATTGGGGAAGGGGCTTTGAGGGAACCTCTGGGCCCTGGAAATCAGGGGAGACAATTTCTGGGGCCTAACACTAGCCTAGAGCAAGAGGTCAAGGCTCCGCGGACGGGGACTGCTTCTGGGGACCCACTGTGTTCGGCAACAGAGCAGCATGTGGTGGGGAAGTCAGGTTCCCCAGGAGTCCAGTGACCCCGGGGGAAACAGGCCTGGAGCCATCTGCACAGGCAGTTTTCCCGAGAAGGGTCCTCAGGTCTGCCCTGGCCGTCACTCAGGCCCGAGAGAGTCCACGCCAATCATCAGGCCCCCGGGGCCTTGCCGCCCTCACTGTTTCCCTCCTCCTGCTTGATCCTGGGAGGGTGGAGAGCAGCCTGCTGGAGGTGGGCAGAGGAAGAGCGAGGAAGGGGAGAAGCAGAGAAGCAGCCTGGCACCCCCTGACCTGGTTCGACCAACGGAAGGGGCCCAGGCCACGCTGGGAAAGCCACGAACTTCGCCTGTAAATGGAGCATTGAGCCCTGAGGATGTCACCACCCTGGGTGCTGATTATGGAAATGAGGTACCTTGGGACCTGAAAGGGCCAGAGGGCTTTATTATAAAGGATGGGGGCTGAGTTAAGATTCTCTGAGATCTGCCTAAGATTTTGCCCAGGAGGTGGGAGAGCAGGGATTAAAAGACAGGTGAGGGACCCTGGCCTCCAGCTGGCTCCTGGTAGCTTGTGGGGGCCTCCTGCTAGGACGGGAGCGCTGCCTCCCCGCCTCCTGCTTCAGTGGGGAACTCCCCTGTGACGCTCGCCCTCCGACTTGCCCCCGTTGGGTCCCGAATCCACTCTGCCCTTAGGTGTGTGGCTGTCCTTCAGTGGCCCCGTCCACCTCCAAGCCACGTCCCATCTCTCTCCTCTCGCCCCACCTGGCCTCGGGGCTGTCTGTCAAACCCACCCCGAGACGGTCCAGTTTGCAGGAAGCCTTCTGTGCTTCTCCCTCCGACTCTTAGGACTAAAGCTGGGTACAGACTGAGCGAGGGGGGACCAGAGTCCCACAGAGCTTCCCTCCCACAGGGCCAGAGCATGGGCACACGTGAGCCTCCCCTGAATTGTGGCTTGGATTTTCTGCTTGTGAAAACTCCCCATGGAAGAAGGAGGTGGAAATCTCAATGTCTGCCGCTGTCTGGCTCTGGTTGGCCTTCGAAGTCTTGCGTCTGTCCTCCGTTCACCTGCAGCTCTGCAGCGCCCATGCTGGGCAGCTGTCCAAAGATGATGGCGATAACAATGACAACAGCAACAGCTGATACCCGCATCCTGCTCACGACAGGCCAGACGCTCTTCTGAGCACCCTCTGTACATTGACTTTTCAAATCTCCACTCCAGTTCTCTGGAGTCAGTACTGTTTGTTCACAGATGAAGAAACCAAGGCACAGAGAGAGTAAGTAGCAGGTGCAGGGTCACCCAGCTAGTCAGTGGCAGAATCTGTTCCCAGTTTAGTGCTCTGGTTCCCAAGTTCTTGTGCCTACCTGCTGTGCTCCTTTATTTGCTTTTGCTTCTAGAATGCTCTTTTCCCTCTCATTCTCTTCTCAAGTCCTACTCATCCCTCAAGGTCCAGATCAAATGCTTCCTTCTATGCCTGGCTTCCCTGATCCTGTTCCCATCTCACTGCCCAGGCAGACTTCTTCAGGGTCTGGGTGGATCATTTCTGTTGGAAATATACAGTGCATTGCCATATTACCATTATCAGCTCCCAGGTCTCTCTTCCCAGAAGGATCGTAGCTCCAGAGGCAGAGTTTGTGTCTTTGTAGCCCCAGAACTTTCCAGAATCGATGACATACTGAATTGAGATCCCTTGGAGTCTCTCACCTACCATCTCATCCCATCTCCCTGATTCCCCCAAGGTGATCGCAAAAGATGTCAGCTGTTAGGCTCTTTGATGGGGCCCAGTGACCTTGAGAAGCGCCCAGAGTCCCGGGCAAGAGCTGAGGTCAGCGCAGCATTTAGTGTCAACCGGCCTCCTGGAGCCTGGTGGGCTTCCCTACTTCTGTCTCCTCTCCTGGGGTGCCGGGTGCTCCGATTTGCTTTGTCTCCATGACCTCAGTTGAAGTCGGGCTGGCCCCGGAAGCTCAGGAGACTGTTGGGCACTGACACATCTGTGTGTCACATCTGAGAATGTCGCCTGGGCTCCTCACCTCTCCTGACACGGCTGCCTCTGTGACTCAGAACGCCTGGGAATGAGGCCACCCACAGTCTGAAAGGCCAGCTGTTGGCCAGGGTTCCAGCTGGACAGACATCTCGAGTCCTGGCCAACGAGGGAGGAGCGACGGGCCAGAGGTGGGCAGCCACTGCGTAAGTTGGCAGTAGGGGGATCTTAGCACGTTCTACTCCAGGACCCTCTGCAAGGGTCTTCCTTGTGGGAAGAGAGACCTGGGCCACTTCCCAGGCTCCTCATTTGCATGACAAGGATAGAGACATTTGCCCTTCCCGTTCACTGGCCTCACCCAGCCTCAGAACTAATTGGATGTAGCGTCAAGCAAGGCCGGATCCTGTTGGTGACAACTCATACCCCTGCTGGCCTTGCAAAGAAGGTCACTGTCCAGCTCGGATCCCTCCGTGGCTTCCTTGGCTCATAATATGCATTTCAAAATCCTCTGTGAAGGCCTGAATGGCCTGAGCCCTGCTGCCCTCCAGCCTCAGCTCTGGTCACCTCCTGCCCGGCACCATGCCTCCTCACCCTGGCCTTCTTTCCACTTTGTTTTCTGGGTTCCCTCCAATCTCATCATTTCACGTAAAGTCCCCCTGTGTTCATCAGCTTTGCATCGCTGTGACCAAAATGCCTGACAAGAACAACTTAGAGGAGGAAAAGTTTATTTGGGGCTCACGGTTTCNTCTCTCCCCATCTCTTTGCATCTGGCATTTTTAAGTTACTTCCATCTGGGGCCCAGGAAAGTCCATATCTTGTGTAATGTTTGAAGCTCTTGCTCCAGAGTCATTTGAGAAATAATGCAGAGCCAGTCACCAAGCCAGTAGCCGCCTGGTTTATAATTTTTTCTTTCTAAATAGAGGCCATGTTGAAGCTTTCTACCTCTGTAGGTTTTCAGCTTCATATAACCCAAGATTTCTCACTCAGGACATTGTCAACATTTTGGACCAGATGATTATTTGTTTTTAGGGGCTGTCTTGTGCATTGTAAGTTGTTTAGCAGTATTCCTGGCATCTACTCACTAGGTACAAGTGACCCTACTTTCCCTACAGTTATGACAACCCAAAATGCCTTTAGGTATTACCAAATGTTCCTTGAGAAATAAAGTCATTTTGTGCCCCTTGTTAATCAGTAGTATAATCTGCAAACCCTGTAAACATTGGCATTGTCTGATTTTAGCTACCTTTATAAAGCAGAGGGTCTAAAATCCAGCCCAAATTTAAGCCTAGAGCCTGGGTCCACTCCTTCATATTAAATAAAGAAGGTTTAATGACCCACTGAAGTAAAATTTTCAGTCCCACTGCTTGCCTTAGGACCTAGAAAGCAGTCACTTCAACAACACTCACTACTACTAGTCCTTGGGAATGTATATATTAACTTATATCCCTAGTGTTCCCTTTTTGATATTCTTTGATTATATTTTACTTAAACAACAACATGTGTGGAGCACAGGAGGCATTATCCAGCATGGACTTAAAATTCTTTCAAAATCAGAAGTCTTAGAGGAAAGTTTTACAAAATTTTTTTTGAGTTTTTTTCATTGTTCTTAATAATTAATCTTCTTTAAGTGTCTTCTTACTACCTTCTTTTTATGATGATGATTATTTCTTCTCTCGATCACAAACTCTACTGTAAAGCTCCTTTATTTTTAACCATATTCTGTATTTGGATCAATCTAATTAAAACCTGCAGATATTTTTGATTGATTTCTACAGACATCTCTGTATGACTCCTTGTATCATCTTTTTGGGACTGAGCACAGACTTTGCATCTGGCAAATTAAGACAACAAATTTTCTGACAAAGTCAGAGCAAATGAAGGTGCCACCTGTAGTCAAAATGCAGAAGAATGATGAAGATTGTGAAGAGAGGAGGGCAGCAGGAGGCTTAGACCTTGCTGGAAAATCATCAGGAATGAAGTGAAATGTAGCCAAGTTGGAACATACCCCAGCTCTTTCCCACCATGTTAAAGTTAGTTAAGTCAATTCCAGTGCCTATTTATAGTTAAGCCTTGGTTTGATTAATGATGTTGGACAGAGATAGGAAAGGGAGAGGGGACTGCTAGGAAGAAAGGAGGAGGCAAAGCTGCCGATGTTGATCTGTTGTTTGGGACCTACTCTTCATTGCACATGGATTCCTTGCCAAACATAATAAAAATTAGTTTTTATTAGAGGGCAGTAATCCATGTCAACATTTTTGCTACAAGCCAAGTGAAGACATCAAAGCCCAAACACTGAATAAACTATAAGACAAATCACACTGTCCTTTTCCATTGAGTCCCACAGCATGCATTGCCATGGACTCAATCCAAGATTTAAATGTCCTCATAGTTGTGCCTTTATATGTTAACAAAAATAAATTAATAAGATGAGCCTGCATTAATGCTTAAGCACAGATTGTTCAGGGGCTGTAAGTGTCTTAGAGTCTACTAGCTGGTCCAACATTTTAATATTCTATAGGAGAAAACCAATATTGGAGAGTTCAAAGGACTTGCTTAATACAAATATTGTGTATGCAGAACAGGGACTAAATTCCATGTGTTTCCCAGTCCAACACTCTTGCTACTTCTGACCAAAAGAGAATCAATTTTAATTTTGGTAGCTAGCCATATACTTTTCTGGTTGACTTATATTCTCTGCTTTTAAAGTTGGAAATAGATTAAAGTTTATATTTCTCATAAATCAGCTTCAGTTACTAAGGCGATTAGTGTATTATTAATCCATCCTATTTTCTTTTGTAGTTTTTACTGAAACCCACCTTTTTTGAAAACTGATATTTCCCAAAGGATTAACTCTCCAGCTGTGCCCTCAAACACAAAGTATTGTGAATAGGGATTGTCTACATTTAAAAAACCTTCTCTTACCCAATAAACATGTGTTTACATATTATAGAGAAGTATAGGGAATTACAGTGGCTATACTACTTCTAATTTGGTAGCTAGATAAAATATCTTCTTCTTTGTGTAATTAGTGTTAATATACAGCAATTTGATTTTATGTTAGTATCTCAATAGCATGAATTTGATAATGACCATCCATTTATCTATGGGACATTGTATTGTGCGTAAATAAAGTCTATCATAAAGGACAGTTGATTTTTGTCTTACCTTCCTCTTCCATTTCTCTTTAATGATTTCTGTTTGTGGACCATGTATGTTGTAAAAATTAATTAATAATGTGTGAGCTCAGTATAATTTACAATGACGCATTGTGTAAACTATTTTTAGAGAAAGTGTTATATCATAAATTGAAGATGGGTAGACATTGACAATATATCAGCTGTCAGTGAATGTCTTTAGAATCATAGAGATTTCTACTTGTTAAAACAAGAGTCATGTATCTTAGTAGAATCTTCAGTTTTGAAGGAAAGCTGATGGTGCACCATAATCCATCTGTGTATGTGTATTAATTTTCTCTTGCTGCTGTAACAAATTACCACAAACTTAGTGGCTAAGAACAGCAAAAATCTGTGGCCTTACAGTTCTAGAGGTCAGATTGTGAACCAGGTTTCTTTAGGCTAAAACTAAGGTGTTGGCAGTACTGTTTCCTCTGGAGTGTCTGGGGAAAATTTGTTCCATTGCTTATTTTGCTTATAAAAACTGACTGCATTTCTTGGCTCATGGCTCCCTCCTCTACTTTCAAAGACAATAGTGTGCCATCTTCTAGTTTTAACACTGCTTCTGTCATCAAATCTTCTTTGGCTCTCCTGCCTCCCTTTTTCCTTATAAGGACACTTGTGATTATATTGAGCCTGCCTAAATGATACAGGAGTATATCCTCATGCCAAGGTCCATAACAGTCACATCCATAGAGTCCCTCTGACCATAGGTTCTGGGCATTAGGGTGTGATTATCTTTGTGGCAAGCATTATTTTGCCTATCACAAATGCATATGAAATTGGGAGGAAATTTTGAAAAAGCATTCTCAAGCTATTGAGTATGATGGATATGACATAAAGTGTTTTAAATGTAGCAGCAATCTCTATAGCACCGATGGACATAGAAACATTATCCAACCCACAAATGTGAACCAAATCTGTAATTTTAAATTTTCTAGAAGCCACATTAAAAATAAAAAAGAAGCAGGTGAAATTATTTTCAATTATATATTTTATTTAATTCAGTAGATTAAGATATTATGTCAACATGTAGTCAATATAAAATACTAATGGCATCATTTATATGCATTATTTTGTACTATGTCTTCAAACCCATAAATATATTTTGCACCTCTAGCATATTTCAAAATGGACCACAAGGGACTGGGGCTGTGGATCAGTGGCAGAGCAGTTGCTTAGCATTCATGAGATGCTGGGTTTGATCAAAACAAACAAACAACAAACAAAAACAAACCAGAAATCATACACGCTCACAAAATAAAATGTTTAATCAATATAGACTAGATACATTTCATGTGCTCATTTGACTTCATGTGATTCATGGCTCTTATATTGGAAATCACAGCTCTATAAACAAAGGGTTTATAGCTCCCATTTAACAGGTTGTCAACCAAAATGTGTATGATATGATGGAGCAGACCAGGATTTCTTAATTTCAGTACTGATGATATTCTAAACCAGGTAATTTGTGGTTAATGAGGGGTTTTTTTGTTGTTTGTTTTTGATTTTTGCATTGCAGGATGTTTGGCAACATCCCTGGCCTCTAACCACTGATTTCAGAAGCAACTCCTTCCTTCCATCTTTTTGTGACAACCCAAAATTGCCAAATGTCCACAGGGGGACAAAATTGCCCCTAGTTGAGAACCAGTATACTAGATATAGAAGGCTTTGATTTGAATTCTGTTCTCCATACTTTTACCTTGTGAACTTAGCCACTTGAACTTGCCAAAATAGTTTCATTCTTTTTAAAATGGGTAAAGTGTTATCTAGGTTGCGTAAGCCTCAAAGAAAGAGTGTCACTAAAATAACTCTATAAACTGTAAATACTCTACAAGAGGAACTCAGCACTGTTCATATTTTATTTATGTTCAGCACTTTGAATTTAAGTACAACTATTTCAGTACTGATGTAGCTGCTCATAATATTTGACTTATTTTTAAAAATGCAACATTTATGATGATTGCATTGTAGCATGGACAGAGTGTTTTAAGTGTTTTGTTTTCCTGGCTTTTGGTGCCCAAGGGAGTTAAAAAAAAAAGTGGAGCTGGACATTTCCACTGGGTAGGTCAAATTTGAAGGAACTAGGAATTGCTTTGTGGCTTTCTCAGCTCCCACAGTTTGCTTTCTAAACTCAACAAAAACGTCTTCTAAAATATATTAACAGTTGCAATATATTAACAGTTCAGGCAGCCTATGCAGAGCAGCACGCACTTGATGGCATGGAGGAGCACTGAGCTGGTCAGATCGGGTTTATGACAGGTTTTTTAAATTAAGTAGTGCCCATCTTTTTCTGGAGCATTGTTGCCACCATTGCTCCTGTTTGTTATGTCCCTATTATGGATAAGGCCCTTCAAATTTCTTGTCTCAGATCCTCACAATCTCTTGGAAAGGTGACTAGTGTACAGCAGATATTATTGATGTCTTTCCCGTGTCCCCCTGGCCACCCAATATCACCTGCAGCTACAGTTTTTGGTATGATGATTGGCAATGGCTTGTCACCATCTTTGCCACAGGCACTGTCACCAGCACCCTGTCACTTCTATTTTGCTCTCCTTATTAACATTTGCCTGAGGTTTTCCTCTGGCTTCCCACTGGAGCTATCTTTGTTACTACTGTTAAGCGATTGACACCTAAGAGGGAAATACTCAGTAACTGAAAGATGAATAGAAGAATGCCACAACTTTCCATTTCTATTGAAAGATTCTGAGGTGTTATTAGTGAGTATTAGGTATTATTAGTGAGACCTTGACAGGAATCAGCCCCACCTATCCATACCAGGCATCTACTCCCTGATTGTCTTTTCCTTGGCTCTTGTTTGGGTGGAACTCACAATAAAGATCTGGAAAATATAAACACTAAGGCTCAGGAGAAGTTGGGGAACTTGCCCTAGGCCCACTGGCCATTAATAATGGAGCCAGGTTCACAACCCAGCTGTTATATCACAGGATATTCTCTGTTCTAGCCATGTCTCCTATGACTGGCCAGGGGTTACATTAATAATTATGATGTAATCTCCCATTCAAAGTGCTGTGTAGATGTGCAGCTATGCCCCAGGAAGACAAAGGGCACACAGCAGAAATTCTGCTGTATTGCAGCCAGACATGTCCCTTCCCAAAGACTAGATCCCATCTCCTAGAACCCCAGGTTACTCCTTAGGGATTCTGGTGGTTATGATGATGATAATATTGTGGATAATAGCAGTGGTGGTTTTGGTAGCCAAAGTTTATTTTTAGCCTAGCAATGTGCAGTGTACTATGACCACATAATCAGATTTAATACATTCCATGTTCCAATTTTATAGGAAAGAAAAATAATACTTCTTTACATTTGAACATTAAAATTGCCAGAACCATTATCTTCTCATTGATAATATTATTCTATTACATAAATTCACTTGTATTTGAAGGGAGAGTATAATTTCAGTTATGATTACAAAGTCCTGCTACTTTGGCCAGATTACTCTTCAGGTACTTACTCTAGAATTATAGCTAGAAACATTCCTTTATAAAATTGAAATTAGTTTATGAAGTGGTAGTAAATGGGAGATTAAGGAAAACCAGGCATATCTATTTTTCCAGTAAGGAGGGCAAAGCATTCTTAAGTAATTATCTCTTGTATCCACAAGATACAATTTCATATGCATTATTGACTTAATTCTTCAGTGTTTTTGAAGCAAATACCCTAAGAACCAAAATGTGACTATTTCCTTTAATTTTTCACTGTAGTTTATATATTCAGCTATGCTGTTAAATTTTTGCATGGGTTCACTCAAAACTTTGTTGAAAGAAGCCAGTTTACAGATGTTTTGGCCTACTCTTTGACTACAATTTAGAATAAATTTGAAGTTGATTGCACCATTACTGTGATATACTATGCTTTTATACATGCCCTAAATTAATAATAATCAAGTAATCAGCACTAAGAACTTGATTGCATCCCTTTATAGTCAATATTGTCCCCTGAAGTTTCATACTTCAAGAGCTTGGTCCTCAGGATGGCAACATTAGGAGGTGGTAGAACCTTTTAAGAGGTGGGACTTAGTGCAAAGTAACAAGATCATCAAGGCACTGCCCTTGGAAAGGATTAACCTAGTTTTTGTTCTTATGGTATAGTAGCTAGTTCCCATGAGGGTGGTTATTATGAAAGCACAAGGATAGCCTCTCCTGACTCTGTGGCTTCCTGTCTTGCCATGTGATTTCTCCCTTTTACATGCACCCCTGTGATAATGCCATCCATTTGTCATGTTGTGATGTAGCTAGGAGTTCCTCATCAGAACTGAGCAGATTTCAGTGCCCTGCTCTTAAACTCCCCAAACTGTGAGCTAAATAAACTGCTTCTCTCTCTCTCTCTCTCTCTCTCTCGCACTGAGAACAGAACACAGGACCTCAAACATGCTAGGCAAGTGCTGTACCTCAGTGTTATATCCACAGGCCAAACCTCTTTTCTGTACACAGTACTCAGCCTCAGGTATTTTGTTATAGCAATAGAAAATACAACAGCTATATTAAAATATTTATGAAGGAAAATAAAGATTTTAAACCCTTAACATATCCTCAAATTCTCAGTTACTTTGACTGTAATTCTGTTAGCTTCATGAAGCTTTCCTCTGAGCAACTCAAATATTACCTCACTTGTCTCTGAATGCTAAATAATGGTGGAATTATTTTCTCAGCTAGTTTTTTAATTAAACAAGTATGTAATCAATTGGTGTGCTTTAATTGCCACTAGTAATCTGTCCTTTTTATTATTTTTTTAGTTGTAGGTGGATACAATAGCTTTATTTATTTTTATTTATTTTTATGTGGTGCCAAGGATCAAACCCAGTGCCTCACCTGTGCTAGGTGAGTGCTCTACCACTGAGCCACAATCTGTCCTTTTTATACATACTCATTTCCAGATCTGGCTTTTTAAGGTAATTCCAGACACAAGACTCTACCTACAAATGAACTGAATCAATTGTGCATATTCCCTATCCACCACTGATACGGCAAAAGCTTTGACAAGAGAAATAAAGTTCTTTATAAGGCAGTATTAAGTGCAGGAAGAGGTTAGAGTTTTTGGTTGTCAAAATACAAATGAGCAAAAGAGTAGTCTACCAGGAACATGTATATACAGATTATTATATATACTTACTGTCTGTGAGTAACAGCTAGGCAGTATTCAAAGATTATAATGAAGATTCTTACAGCATTTTTAACACAAAAAAAATTTATAGGAATGACAGTTATGATTCAAGAATTATCAACTGTAAGCACAAAATCCCACTTAATCAAATTAATACCGGCTGAGGGAGAAGTATTTGAGCATGTTGTTATGGGAAATCAGAAGAACAAAGGAAATAAGAAACAGACTGCAGAAATTTAAGGATTGAATGTGATGGTTTTACAATGTGGTATTTGTAATCATCACAATTTGAGCAACATTTATATTTTGCTAAGTGGTCTTCCTAACTTATTTAAGATTTTAAATCACTCTTGATAGATAGGTTTCATTTGAAAGTGCAAGTGGCTCTTACATTTAACAATGACATTCCAAATGGAGTTTTTAGACTTAAAAGAAGTAAAACTGAGCCTCATGAGATCTAAATGTAATTTCAGAAATGGTGTCTTTCACTCTTAAAAAAAAAAAAAAATACTCCCTCCGCAGTTTCCTCTTCATGTTCCCAGGCTTATGTCTAAGGGAAATCCTGACCAGTGATTTCATTTTTACTTTAACTAATGATGCGACCACATCAGAATTCATTCAAAGGCTAAACTCAAAGGTTTAATTAAACTCAAAGGTTTAATTCATTGATCTTGTGCTCTACAAGGACTGCTCAGAACCTTGGATCTGCATGGACAAACTTTGCTTTTAAATTATGCACACACTCTGAATAAGTGGGATCTTCAACTTTCTAGGGGTTTTCATAAGTAAATGACATAGCAAGGGGATTAATAATGCAAGACAACCCCAGGTAATAATCACAAAGAAGTTTATAGCATCTTTATCTTTATTAGTACTCTTACTTCATTTGTATAACTTAGGTAAAGCTAAGCTACTTCTTGTCCAGACTGAGAGAGTGTTGCATTTAAAGAAATACAAATCCACCAACCTTCAAAAGTTGAAAAGCAAGTTTAATCTTTCTTGCAATCTTCTTTAAAGTAAGGTTACATTGTGCAACACACAGAAAATTGTCCTGCAAATTTTCAATTATCTAAATCCTCTAAGCTTATTCATCACAGTGTGGTAACTGTCAGCATAATTTCTTCCTTTTCTCCTGCTCTCTTCTTTCCTCTTCCTTTTCTTCCTAATCAGAATCCCCCCAGTGTGTGTGTGTGTGTGTGTGTGTGTGTGTGTGTGTGTGTATTTTATCCATTAATGTGTTGGGTTTGGTCATAAAACTTGCTTTGGTCAATGGAATGTTAGCAGTTGTGATGCAAGTAGAGATCTTAGATATGCTTATATGGTTAGGCTTGGCCTTTGGTCTCTTAAAATTACCTGGATTAGAGCATACCTCAGTTAACTAGTACCCTTTCCTCCTTGGCTTCATGAAACAAATCAGGACCCAGCCTGAAGCCTAGCACTGGCCCCAGCTGACAGCACCCTGACACAGAACCATTCAATTTCATTGAATGATGCTCATCACTGAGAGATGCATACCTGTAACTCAGCAATTTTGTTTAGCATTTTAATGGCTTCTCTCATAAAAGTGACTATTTTTCATTTCTATTTTTATTTATTCTTTCATCTTGTTAAGTCAGATAATTGTGCATATGGACCAGAAAAGTGCACTTTTAAAACAATTTTGTTTTTATTTATAAAACTAAGTGCTCTATACCCACAATCTTGTTTTCTTCTCTAAGTATAAATTGTGTTATTTTTCTTGGTAAACTATACTCAGAAATGTAATCTCCCCTTTCTCACTATAGGAATAAGGTGAAATGTTCCATTACTGAATCACAAACAATATCTAATATCTGAGTCAAGAAACTACATAGCATTTGATGTCTCAAATCTGATATATTTAAAGCATCCCCATACACACACACACACACACACAGTGTCTATAAACACTGCACACATATTCATCTATGTATTTATAAGTCAAAGTAGCAATTGATGGAAGGTAAACACGTTCAAGAGCATTATTTTGTACCTTGTTTTATGTGAAAAACAAAAGGACTTTGATATTAAAGTTTTGTCAATTCAAGACAACTTGAACATAAGAGTGGAATGTTTCTATTTATAGATTCTCTTCATCTGAATACCATTTGCTATTTCTTTTTTTTTAAATTTTTCGTTGTAGTTGGACACAATCTTTATTTATTTATTTTTATGTGGTGCTGAGGATCGAACCCAGCACCTTGCATGTGCTAGGCAAGTACTCTACCCACAGTCCCAGCCCCAGCATTTGCTATTTCTAAGGTTAGAAATTATACTGTTAGCAAATTAAATTGCCTGAAAACTGATTTAGAAAATTCACAGTTTGGGGGCTGGGATTGTGGCTCAGTGGTACAGTGGTTGCCTGGCATGTGTGAGGCACTGGGTTTGATTCTCAGTACCGCATACAAATAAATAAAATAAAAGTTCATCAGCAACCAATAAAAATATGTTTAAAAAAGAAAGTTCACAGTTTTGACTATCTTAGTGTTGCTTTCCAGGGCAGGAACTTGACTCCATATTTCAGAACCAATATCATGTTCTTGGCCATTTCTTATGTACCTATCCTTTTAAAACCTCTCTTTTCAATTTGGATAATACCCATTCTATGACTAGTGATGGAAAGCAGATCCCACTTCCCTCTGTGGGAGGCTTAGAGGGAAAATATTCCCTCTCCTTCCCCCAGTTGGGCAGAACCAGGGCATGCTATCTAGACTCAGCCAATCAGATGAGTCTAGAACCTTAAGTGTATGATGCAGAAGCAAAGAGACCCTGTCTTGCAGTAGCAAGGGGGAGTGACCACTAGATCCCATGGTAGTGGCACTATGCAGGCACTGTGTGAGTGTCAGTATCCATAAGAGACATTTTTGTTACCTTGCCCCTTCTTGCTCCTATGTATTTCCTAAGCCTGACTCACAGAAAATGCTGCTATTCTTCCAATGTATTACAGTATATTCCCTTCCTTTTAAAGCTATAGTCAAATTTATCTTGGTTGCAATCAAGAATCCTGGAAGATACCTGGATACGAATTTTATTTGATAAACTTTAAAGTACTTTCCTTATGGAAGGTGTTACTTTTCTTACTATAATATGTCATGATCTAAAGGATAAGTTAGAAATATTTAGGAAAGTTGCAAGATAAAACTGATTTTTAAATTATCAGTTATATTTTAATATTTAGTGGTAGAGAACAATTTTGACTATGGATATAACTACAAATATCCCTAGTTCTTTTTTTCATCTTTATTCTTTTTTTATGGAGGTTGGGTACCGGATTGAACTCAGGGGCACTTGACCACCGAGCCACATCCCCAGCTCTATTTTGTATTTTATTTAGAGACAGGGTCTCACTAAGTTGCTTACCATCTTGCCATTGCTGAGGCTGACTTTGAAGTTGTGATCCTACCTCAGCCTCCTCAGCTACTGGGATTACATGCATGTGCCACTGGGCCTAGCTTATCTTTATTCTTGAACTCACTACATTTGCATTTCTGCAGGGGGGGGGGAACCCCTGCTTACCTTAAAACACACAGCATCTCTATGACCAGTAAAATCATACAATGATTATAGGTTCTTTTCAGTCTTTGTCTTTTTTTATTTTTTGTATTTCTCTGGCCATTTGTTCTAGGTTTCTTTGAAATACCCTTTTCCTTCTGTTTTCTTTTTTCCCTCAGATGCTGGAATTACCCGGAGATCTTCTGCTTTCAATACTGGTGCTGCCCATAGGCATTTTATCAGCTATCATGATTTCTTCCAACTATAGATGTAGTGTACTATAACCTCTAATAGGGAAGGAACTTTGTTCTTTGTAGTCACCACTACAGTGTTAGCTCTTGGATTTAACACAGGTCTTGGCACATAGCAGACTTTATTAAAAACTCTGTTGAATTAGTTTTGCTTCATAGATATGATGATATCAAATCTCTGTCTTCAGAACAGATGACTTCTGAGTTCCCACCAGTAATATTCATACCATATCTCTACTTGGATACCCCAGAGGCCTCAAACTCTACATGTTTAATAAATCCAATTGTGATTCTTCCTCCAGAACATAAATGCCTGTCCGTCTGTGTCCCAGGCACAGTGAACTGTGTAATCATCTGCTATCTTGAGGAAGACATCTTAGAATCACCCTCTTTTCTTGAATCTTTACCCTCATGTCATATGCCATGTCCCCTTTCCAGGTTTCCTTTCTCTCCCTGGCCTCACATTTGTGCCGGTGCTCTTTTGGATAGGTTTGACAGCCTCACACCTAATGGGGCTCCCTTCAGACCAACTCTTCTCTCACTTACTGCTCTTGCCCCTCTCCCAAAGCTCTCCTGCAAACCCTATTAGGTTCTATTAGTCTTTCAGAACTTACAGTGGGAACTGATTGCTGGAATCCTCCTTCTGGGTTTGTGCCTGTTTATAGCAAATGCTGGTAGGGACCCTTCATTCCTGTTCACCACAACTGCTAACTTCCATCTACCAGCAATACTCCTCTCTGGACATGCTTCTGTGGATACTGCATTACTAGTAGTCAAACAGTCCACATCTTCCAGGATCACCCCTCATCCCATGTCCAATGAGCAATGGCACATAAAGAAGCTTAACTTTGTTGTGAGATCTCTGAGGTGTGTTCTACATATTTTCTCACAGGTCCCTGGCAGGCCAAAACCCCAGTTTCCCACAATGGTAATCTGTGCTACTGGCTTCCTTTCCTTCTTCATCTCATATTCCTCAACTGGAGTTTCTTGGGAACAATAATAAACTAAACTACATGTACTCATAACCTTGTCCACTGCCCATAACTGGTCTCAATTCTGTGAGATTGAAACAGTGTAGAGTACCCCACAGAGTTATCGAAGCTGGGGGCTGAGGAAGTTAACCTATTTATCCCCCAACATTTTCTTTGTCATTGGTAAGGGCTGCTTCCAGGGGCATTAACTTCCTGGTATTTCCAGCTAGCCCTGCATAAGGACGTCTTGCTCCTTCACCCAGAAAAAAAGCCCTCAGGCAGAGATTTACAGGTGTTTCCAGTAGGCAAGCTTCAACAGGCAGAGGTGAAGGTCAAGGGTGGGGCATCAACAATATCTGCTCTACAAGTTTAAATTTCATAAAACATGTTACTTTGCAGTAGCACTGAGTTTTCCCCTATTTACTTCCAGGTTTGTAATCTGAAATAGAATGCAAGACTGTTCCCTGCCCACCATGTTAAACATTGAGAGTATCTGGTCTGCACAATCTGGTTGAACTGGTGTGTTATCATCTAGTTATACTCTGGGATTCAAATATAGTCAGAATTACAACTGTCCTTCTGGATGCCATTTTCCTTTTGTTTACCTTGGAGTCCCAGGAATTCATGCACACTGGGCTTATGTTCAGATCAAATGGCTTTTTTGGGGGGGCGGGTACTGGGGATTGAACTCAGGGGTGCTTGACCACTGAGCCAACCCCAGCCCTATTTTGTATTTTATTTAGAGATAGATAGGCTCTGATTGAGTTGCTTAGTGCCTCATTTTTGCTGAGGCTGGCTTTGAAGTCATGATCCTCCTGCCTCAGCCTCCAGAGCTGCCAAAATTATAGGCATGTGCCATTATGCCCAGCTCAAATGGCTTTTGAGAGTGGTACATTGTATATTGATTATCATCACAAAGGCGCCCGTCTGTGAGAAAGTTTCCAGAGGGGGAAAATACCCCATAACATAGGACATTGTATCACTAAAAGCCTAGATTTCTTAAGAATTGACATCTCTCTTCCATTTACTCTCTTCACTCTTTATTTTGTGCAAGTGGAAACTATGCATTTGGTTGTTCTGCTGTGTTTACTTTTCTTTTCATTATATATACAACTTGATGTTTAGCTATACATTGTGAAATAGTTACAAGTCAAGCTAATTATCATATCCATGCCTTGCAAAGTTATATATGTGTGTGTGTGTGTGTGTGTGTGTGTGTGTTTAGAACAGTTAGGATCTACCCTTTTAGCAAATTTACTTCTAGTCACCATGCTATACATTATATCTCCAGAATTCATCCATCTATCATAACTGAAAGTTTGTACCTCTTGACCAATATCTCTCCTTCCACCAGATCATAGTGTTTGTCTTTTTATGATTGCCTCATTTCATTTGGTTTAATTTTCAAAACAGTATGGACATTTCTCAAAAAAAAAAAAAGAAAGAAAAGAAAAGAAAAGAAAATACAATTACCACCTGACCCAACAATCTCACGTCTGAGTATTTAACCAAAGGAATTGAAATCAGGATCTCAAATGGATACCCCTCCTGCCATATTCATTGCAGCATTATTTATAATAACCAAGCAATAAAAATGTCTATTTCAAGATCAAGAAAATGTGATACAAATATATAATAGATATTTAGCTTGAAAAAAAATAAAGGAAATTGGCCCTGTTTCTCAAATGGAAACTATTTGGATTGTAAACTTGGAACTGTAAACCAGTGGCCTTTGTGGGTATTTTGTTAATTTAGGAGTCAGTTTGTGATAGAGCAGAATTCATTGTCTCACCCTACCCCACATAATGCCTCTTCCAAAGTTTATGTTCTTGTGAAGGAAGGGCAATAGGTCCACTGATCACTGAAGCCAGATGGTTGAATGTCAGTTTCAACCTTTCTCTCTCACGTATTCATCTCACATCCACCCAGTTTCCTACCTCCAGTGTACCATATTGGATAATACCACAACATATAGACAGCCTTAGGACTGGACACTGCCTCCAATTTGACTTATCAACCATGTACTCTCTCCTTTTGTTATTAGAGTGACTTTTCAAAAGTGAAAATCAAACATCTCCTTCCCTGATTAATTGTTTGATGGCTCTGCATTGTTCAATGGATCAATATCAAACTCTAAGACCTTGTTTGTAGGTCTTTCCAGGATCTAAATCCACCCCTCGCCATCAACCCCTCAACCCCAACCACAACTATATATCCTATTCTCAAACTCTATCAGAGACAAAATAGACTCTTTTAGCTTCTTCAGTATGTTTCATGACTCTCATTTATGTCTTTACTCATGCACTTCCTTCTGCCTGAAACATTGTTGCATGGTCTTGACTGCTTGTGTTTCTCAAGAGCCAAGTTCAAGCCATGACCTACTGTCAGTTTGTGATTAAAAATGTTGATTTTGGCTCTGCTTTTATATTAACAGTGATAAACTCCATAATTCCTTATAGCTTACAAAATGATATTTGCTTCCCCGTGGGGATTCAAAGTAATTTTTAATGTAATGTATTTGACAAAGAGAAAAGGACAGATTCAATATCTTACCATCACCCCAAAGATAAAAGGTGTTAGAACAGATGTTAATCAGCTATTAATTGGCCATAAACTTCAATTCCACTTATCAGTTGTTGCAGTTAGATGTAAACTTAGTTAACAAGGATCTTTCTAGCTCTACCATATTTTTAAAAAGCTATTAACATTTTGGCTTTTAACTTTTCATTTTCTTTTCATGTCTAGGTTGCCAGGAACCAACAGACCATTTTGTCTAATAACAGTACTTGGACTTTATGATGAATGTACAGAAAATCACTGTTTTGGAAATGGCTGATTAAAATGCAATAACAAAAATGTGTGCAATTGAATTAGTCACAAATATTTCTGAGTGTTATACTTAAAGTCCCATGTTAAGCCTGTGAAAGATACAGATAAGCTCATAATTTACATCAAAGTGTAAAAGATGACCAACCTTCCTGGTTTGCCTGGGCCCAAGGTGAGGGGACAAGTTCTGAGACATATGATTTTCAGAAAGAAAATGAGAAAGTCCTGGGGAAACCAGAACTAGTTGATCACCCTAACTTTTTACCAAAATAATAGCATAAATTATTTTATGGAAAGTGTCACATATTTGTTTTAACAAAAAATGGTTAATTAATTAAATACTTGGGTCAGGTGATCAAACAAGAAAAATTAAGGCACTCACAACCTAGGAAAATGGCATGATCAAAGAAAGTACTGTAGCACCTTAATGAATATCACAGGAACTAGATTGCTTGCGTTCATAGATAAGTGTGGATTGGGAGACCAGAAAATTTTAAAGAGGCCCAAATTGAACATCCTTCAATTCCAAGCCTAGCGGCAGGACAGGGACAGACTTTATTCTCTAAGGGCCATGGATGCTAATTTTGGATAAATTTTAGTAAGTTTGACTAAAATTACAGTCTCAAAAAAGTGATGTTTTTGGAGAAATAGTATAAGGTCCCCCCCCTTTTAAAAATGATTTTTGGTTGTCAATGGACCTTTATTTATTTTTTATGTATTTATAGGCAGTGCTGAGAATCAAACCTAGTGCTTCACACATGCTAGGCAAGTGCTCTATCACTGAGCTACAACCCCAGCACCCCCTCTTCCTTTTTGATCTTTCATTTTTAAGAGACTGGAGGAATCTGAAGGAAATTCTATTAATAAAACAACATCATTGTTTTTTTGTTAAATAAGCAAAAAGTGTTAAAAAAATTTGTGCTTCTTAATCCATTAGCAGTATGACAATCCATATGGAAAACTATAGATGTTCTTAATTTATGTAAGCTACTTTGAAAAATACAGATATATATATA
>NW_026000249.1:1744714-1804564 GCF_001458135.2 Marmota marmota marmota | reverse complement strand
TCTTTGTTTGTATGTGGTGCTGAGGATCGAACCCGGGCCGCACGCATGCCAGGCGAGCACGCTACCACTTGAGCCACATCCTCAGCCCACTAGTGGTTCTTGACTTATGATTTTTTACTTTATCATGGTGTGCAAATGATACACATTTGGTAGAAATCAGACTTTGAATTTGGATCTTTTCAGTACTTGTGATCTTCTCTTATGATGATGGTCGGTGAGAGTGAGCAAACTACAATTCCTAGTCAGCCACACAATCTAGAGGAGAAACAACCAACACTATGCAGTGTGCTGTGTTGCTAAGCTATGCTGTTTAGTAGGTTAGGTGTATTAAATGCAAGTTTGAATTGGTATATTTTCAATTCATGAATTTATTATGACACAACCCCATCATCAACCATGGAGCATTTGTACATGTAATGGCCTGAAAGGCAAAGACAGTATGGAAAATTCTAGAAACTAAAGGAAGCTCTAGGTAACTAGAGCATACAGAGCAGGATGAAATGGATAAATTAAGCAGAAGAAGGAAAAGTGGCTGGATGATTGTATCAGTCAACTTTTTATTTCTATAATGACATACCATAGGCAGCTAACTTCATAAAGAAAAGAGGTTTGTTTAGTGAACAGTTTTGGAGGTCCAAGGGATTGGTGCCTATATTGACTCACTTCTGGTGAGGATCCTGTCAGCTACATCACTTTATGGTGAATAGTGATGATAGAACAGTGAGAAGCAATTGATCACATCTTGACATAGGAAGCCAGAAAGAAGGGTAGCCTCAAGGATTTTATAGTAAATCTCCTATGAGAACTACCAAGAGGTCACATGAGAACTACCTTAGTCCCTTCCAAGGTCCGGATCCCCAGTGACCTAATCACCTCCCACTAGCCCCACCTCTTAAAGGTTTCATCATCTCCTACATGGCCACACTGGAGACCAAGTTCCCTCTACATGAACGTTTGGAAGAAAAACCAAAACCAAACCATACATAGTAAGCATCATGATGGGCATGTCAGACTCGGTAAGGACTTGCAAATTCCTCACTGTTTTATAGAAGGCTCCAGAGGGGTTTAAGTATGGGGATTACAACCTTATATCAAAGCCAGGGTAGTTTCATTAGCATGAGACCTGGGCAATGGCACAAGGCCTGGTATTTACTGGCCTCACAATTGATTAATACACTGTTATCATCATCTTGGAATTCTTTTATTTCTGACCAAAGGGCTTGGTCTTTTCATTTTGTAGTAGGTTCCCTCAGATACCTAGTTGACCCTGCCTGAGGCTCCAAGTAAATAGGGCATAATGAATGAATGGCTACTGAGAGACCATATTTTCCTGCTGTTTTTTCCCTTATTCCCTTTATTTTGAGCAATTTTAATTTCACAGCAAGACTGAAAGAAAGGTATAGAAAGTTCCCGTGTCATTTTTTCCTCTCGACAGCTTCTCCTATTAACAGCATTCTGTAATAGAATGGTAACATTATTACAGCTGGTGAACCTACATTGGCATATATTTGTCACCTGATGTCTGTAGTTTACTTTAAGGCTAACTCTTAGTGTTATGTATTCCATGATTTTGGACAAATGTATAATGACATGTATCCACCATTGTAGTATCACACAGAATAATTTTACTTCCTTAAATATCCTCTGTGCTCCACATATTTATTCTTCTTTCTGATAAGCCCTGGCAACCAGTAATCTTTTACTCTTTGATTCTGTCCTTTCCAGGAGATCATATAATCACAATATAAGATATATAGCCTTAATTGATTTGCTTCTTCTCATTGCTTTTCCCCCTGATAGCTTTAAGTAATTCTACAAGCCACTATAAGAGTCCACAGGTCATATTGTTATTCCTTCTGGAAGAATCATGAGAACAGAAGGTTCTTCAGGAACAATAAACTTTAGAGGGTCAGAGGACAAATAAACAGGCCACTGATAATGATGCTCCTTAGTCATAATGTAAAGAAAGCATAAACTGATGTGGGAAATCTTATTCTGACATTTTCTTTAGGCCTTTTGTGTATCCAGATTATTTCAAGTTATCTTCAAAGTTACCAGATATTATCAACTGACTCATCATTCATTCCAAATCCTAAAGACATAAACTTTCTAGAAACTAGCCAATGAGACACATTCAGTATTGCTTCTTTGATCCCAGACAGTAAATTATTTTGTGTGCCCAAGTTTTGTAATTATTGGCTTCACTCCTGGGGTCTGTCAAGAATTGAAGGTACACATATGCTAAAACAATGCTGGTCAGCTGTGAGAACCATCTTTTCCTGGCCAGAAATTCACTAGTGGCTCTTCAAACCATGCTCTCCCATAGTGCATCCTTCATTACCAAGAGTTGCCATTGAAGTAATGACTCCTTGCTTTCTGGGCCATTTTGTATCTTAATTCTCTCTTCTTCAAAGAAAGCAGCAACCACATCTCTTGGCTTTCCCACAAATATTATAAACTGTCTCAGAAATATTGTCAAACCTTTATTATTATGTACAGGTGGATTTTATCACTTATATATTTTATATATATATTGTATACCACAGATAGTTGTAAGATTTTTTTCTTAAAGTATTTTCCTTTTACTTTTCATATAATTAAACCATGCTTATTGAAGATGCTGCCAAAGCTTCATTCATGTTGTTTTGCATTGTTGGATCATTTATTGTCTGCACCAGCTCCTAAGTGCTTTCACTCCCATAACAAGTACTTGTCTCTCTTTTTCAAAGGACCAACCTTAGGCTTTGGGTTTCCCCCACTTTTCTGGTACACAAAGAATGAAAACTTCCTAGAAATTTACTTTCCTAGGCAAGGGTAGGTGGTTAGGAGGGTCAGCCAATATGTGTTGTTGTTTGTGTATTATAACTACTCTAGCTTTCTGAACAGGACTTTGACATGACACCCAAACTGTCTCACCAACTCCCTACTCCCAACTTCTGCCTCTGCAGACTTGAGCTACAGCTAATATTCTAGAGCTCTTTGCTTGATACCACATCTTTACTTGGCATTCTTCGTCTTGTATTCTTTGTCTCACTTTCTCACTGTTTATGATTTTTCCCCTAGGAATACTTCTTTTTAACCACTCACAATTTTTTCATCTCAATTCTACTTTTGGAGGATCTTTTTTAAAAAAACATTTATTTTTTTGTAGCTGTAGTTGAACATAGTAACTTTATTTTATTTATTTATTTTTATGTGGTGCTGTGGATCGAACCCAGGGCCTTGCAAGTGCAAGGCAAGCACTCTACCGCTGAGCTACAACCCCAGCCCCTGGAGGATCTTAACATAGGAATTTGCTCACAAATAAAATTTTCAAATCATTGTAAAGTATTTAAAAAGCAGGTAAGAAATCATACATGACTACTCTATCCTAAGACACCCTCTATTGATCTTTATGGATTTTTAACAATTTAGTTAAGGCATGCATTACCTGTCATATCATTCAACATTTCAAGTACATATTTCAATGAATTTTTAGTAAATTTGCTAATCATTCTTTACCCCAACAATGTATATCATGCCCATTTAAATGACATGAATCTTCATTTCTTTCTACCTAAACCAAAGACAACCACTAATCTATTTTCTGCCTCTGTGAATTTGCCCATTATGGACATTTAATATAAATTATATCATAAAATATGTGATCTCTTATATCTTTCCTAATTTAGCATGTTTTCAAGCTTTGTCCATGTTGTAGTATATATCAGTTTTTCATTCTTTTTATAACTGGATAATATTTCATTGTATGAATATACCACCTTCTGTTTACCCATTCATCTCTTCATGAACATTTGGGTTGTTTCTACCTTTTGGCTATAGGGAATGATGATGCAATGAACATTCATCTGTAAGTCCATGTTTATATGTTTTCATTGTTCTTGGCTATATATCAAGGAATGAAATTTCTGGATAATTGGGTAACTATGGTTTTTAGATGAATTGCCCAACTACTTTGCAAAGGAACTGTACCATTGTATTAGTTCATTTTCTGTTGCTATAACAAAATTCTGAGACTGGGTACTTTATAAAGAGGTTTTATTAGTCTCACAGTCCTGAAGATTGGAATGTTCAAGATCAGACAGCTATATGTGGTGAGAGCTCTATGCTACTTTGACTCATGGTAAAAAATGGAGGGGTATGTAGGTGCATGTGGAAGAGAGAAAACACAAAGAACAGATTTGCTTTATAGCAACTTGTTCTCAACAGTAACTAATCCAGTGTTGGAACTCACTCACACGAGAAAGACATTCATTTATTGATGGGGACTTGGCTCCTAAGACCCAAATACCTCCTTCTAGGCCTCACTCCCACCTTCCAACAGTGCCTCCTGGAGGACTAAACTTCAGCATGAGTTTTAGTGGTGACAAAACATATTCAAATCATAACAACCATTTTATAGTCCATCATTATGTGAGTTTTCCAGTTTCTCACATCCTTGTCAATACTTGTTGATATCTGTCTTTTCTTATGGTCACCCATGTGTGAAGTGGTATCTTATTGTACATAGTTTCTAGTCCCCTGATGACTAATGAGGTTGAGCATCTTTTCATGCACTTCTATGAATTTTAACGTACTTCAGATATTACATATGATTTTGTATTATTTTACTTATTTATAAGACAAAATCATCCCGTGTCATAAAACTACTTTTAAAGATATTAAATCATGCATACTATATATTATGTAATGTTTCCTTAACATTTATTTTCAAATATTTTATCAATCTTTTAAACAAAATGATTCTATTTTTTAATTTGCATTCATGTATTTATTAATTTTTAATAATTCCACAATATTTTTAAAAAGTACTTGCTACACCAGGCATTTTATTTGGGATTAGAAATATGTGGTTTTACTTTCTAAACCAAATTTCTGGATATGGTTTGACAACTACAAATGTGTTTACAGGAATGATAGGATTGCATTTTGGAAATAATTATTGGCCAGAAATAATGTACCTCATATGAAATGGGGGCAGTATGGAGAATTATAATATAGTAATTGACCTCTGGGAGACTGTCTTTGTAGAGTTATAATCTAGATCTTTGCCAAATCTGAATGGATTTTTAAAACCTCCATATTATCATTACATTATATTTTTAAAATATCTGGTTCCCACTCAGGGCTGTAGAAACCTCAGAACACAGAAAGCTAGTATAATTTATATCTTCTCTTATTAATTTTCTGTGTCATTCCCTCTCCTTCCTTTTTCATTCTTATTTCTCTTTTAACTCCTCTGTTTCTTTTAACATTAGGAAGTATTTAAAGACATGACTCATTAGTCTTGAATTTTTTTCTCCCCAACAGCAGCTACCTAATTACCTTTTAGATTCCAGTGGGAGCATGTGTAAATGTGTCTCTTTGCTGCATTTCAGGCTTCTCATAATCTAGTGATAAGTTAAGAGTTCACACAGTTGAATTCAGGGGAACTTGGGAAGTGTAGGCAAGTTTTTGCAATGAGGTCAATTTTCTTATGCAACTCTCTTAAGGAGACATCACCACATGAGTGGGCTGGTCTGGATTTTGTCACTCTCCTGTATCAGCCTTTCTCTCCAAACCAGCCTATCAAGTTTCCCATTAGATAATTTTGTTCAAACTCAGCATTTCAGCAGATAGAAACCAAATACCTTCTTTCCTTCACTCAGAAAAGCTCTGTGTTTTTATAGAAAACAAGAAGAGATTGCAGAAATGCTTCTTAAGGCACACTTTCCAAATGAGTTTATTTTCTCAGGCTTTTAATAGTTTAATCTATTCACAAACTTCTAGAAGAGCACAGTGTATCTCTTACTTTGCAGTCTTCTGCCTGGCATATACATACAGGAAGCTGAAGAAATGGCCAAATATTAGATTTTTAAAAAATTCTTCATTATTTAATGGTGTAGTAGAATAGACTAATTCAAATTCCAGTACAGTAGAAAAATATACCTCATTATCTTGTATGTAGACACTGACAGTAGAATTACAGATGAACCATAGAATACAGAATTATTTTTGATTTTTTATTTGTTCTTTTTAGTTAGAATTATTTTTAATAATGACTTTTTAATATGGAAGAAGAAAAGTAATGGATTGATATGTTTTAATTGTATCAGTGATTTCAAAGCCTAGAACAAACATACCTATATATTGGTAATAGCTTTTTTGAGATATAATTCACATATCATAAATTCAACCTTTTAAAATGTACAATTCAGGTGGTTTTGGCATATTTACATGTTTGTGCAACTAACATCAGTATCTAACCTAGTGGTATTTTCATCACCCCATAAAGAAACTCTGTGACCTCCAGCAGCCACTCCTCATCCTTCCTATCCTCCCCAGCCTCACAG
This sequence comes from Marmota marmota marmota, assembly GCF_001458135.2. Taxonomy (NCBI): domain Eukaryota; kingdom Metazoa; phylum Chordata; class Mammalia; order Rodentia; family Sciuridae; genus Marmota; species Marmota marmota. The sequence continues at coordinate 1,798,232 of NW_026000249.1, read as the reverse complement.
AACTACCAGTGTCCTTTCTTTATGCATTTGCCTGCTCTGTACATTTCATAAATCAAGTAATACAAACATGGTCTTTTGTGACTTGATTTTTTTTCATTTTACAATATTTCAATATTCATCCATGTTGTAGCATGCATGCATCAGTACCTTGTGTTACTTAATAATCTTCTGATGTATGAATAGAGCACATTTTATTCATCCAGTCATCAGCTGATTGATAGTTGGGTTGCTTCTACCTTATTGGCTGTTATGAATAATGCTACTGTAACATTCATGTTCAAATTTTGGTGTGTAAATATATATTCCCTTCTCTTGGTTCCATACCTAGAAGTGAAATTGCTAGATAATATGGTAAATCTATGTACCTAAGCTTTTGAGGAACTGGCAAACTATTTCAAACTGTAACCATGAGAAATGATGATCACCTACATTTGTAGACTAGGAAGTGTTGGCCCAAAGAGCTTATAACTTTTCCCCTATATAGTGAGGTAAACCCATATTTTTCAAAATGCTGAATTACTCCCAAAGTGAAATCCCTCTTAGATCTCTTTAAGACTGTCCAGTGACAGATGGAAACCAAGAGCCAGGGACATCAGTTAAGAAGTGTGTCTACTTCAAAGTCTAAACATCTCAAGGGCAATTCTATAAATAGCAAAACACATCTGCAAAAACCACACTTCTGTTTTTAACAATAGATAATGTTAATTCATTCTACAGTGATCACATATTAACTCCAAAAGTTAGGGAAAATTATTAATATGTTGAAAATATGCCACCGAAGTCATCATAATCTAAGGATCCATTCTATTAAATAAGGTTAACTCTTTTCCATGTTCTCCATTTTGGTGGGGGTGAAAAATACTGTGGTTCATGAATTTTTACAGTGCTCTTCATCTTGCAGCATATCAAGAGATTAATTCCTTCCAGGAAATCCATTGATGCCAAGAAGTTCAGTTTTCTAACCCCTCAACAGCATATGTGACCTGCCATCATTATTCTTTTTTAAAATGTTTTTTAGATGTAGATGGACACAATACCTTTATTTTTATTTATTATTTTTATGTGGTGCTGAGGATTGAACCACATTCCTCACACGTGCTAGGCAAGTGCTCTACCACTGATTTACAACCCCAATCCCTATCATTATTCTTAGCTAACTTCTTCTCAGGACCAAATCCTATGGAAGAATCATAGCTCAATCTTTTTATTGAAGAGAGAAAACATTCCAGATTCTTTCCCTGTTTTAAATTGTTGGGAACTGATGGCTCACAACCATGCAAATCACTTGCCCTTATAACTGCATTTCTATCTTTCTATGCAAATTTCATTATTGTTTATCACTGGATCTTGGAATCTGTAACTAATCTTAACACAGGTTGTCATTTCAGGTTACCCTCTATGCCTATGATTATCTCCCAAATTTTAATCTAAAATCCATTTTTCCTTTTACATTGAATGCTTTCTTCATATGGATTACCACACACATTGCTTTCAAATTTATGCAGAGTTTTATGTTTTACATTTATATCATTACAATCATATTTTAGAGCTATACACACACACGAGGATTGGCACATTAAGACCATTTTGATTGCATAATGGTTTGAATAGATATACAGGTAGACTCTTTCTCAATATATAAAGTTGTTCATATTCTTTGAAACAGTATGTGAATTCACAATACTCAAACACACAACAGCCTATTGGCAGACCCTCCTGCTCACGGAATTGTATAGGGTACTACTATAGATACTGGCCAGGAAGATATAATGAGATTCTACTCTCAAAAGTCTGATAAACACTCAAGAGGATAAGAATAAATGCCCAAGGGATGAAGTCATCTTTTGCTTGTGAAGCTGGCCACAGTGGCAAAATATCAATTTCTTGACAAATTAGATCTGGGTCGCCAAAATGAATAACTCAGCATCTCTCCCCTGTGGAGTTTTGGTGGCCAACATGTTCCCATTTGATGATAATTATTCATGAAAGTAATCCCCACAGTTGACTGTTTTTCATTTTTATAATATATACATACATACATATATTTCACACTTCTTGTTAGTTTTATTTCTCAGTACTTTACAGGTTTATTTTTCTTTGTTTCTTATTTGATTTGCTTATCTGGATGAAGTACAGTTTTTTAAAAATATGCTTTTAATGTGGTTATTAATGGTGTATAAGAAATCTCTTAGCTTATGTTGGTCTTGTATGCTTGGAATTTGTCTACAGGAAGTCATTTATCTACTGACAGTTTGGCATAATCCTTTTTATATTTAAGGCTCTTTTCTATCTTCTCACTTTGCATATTGGTGAAGATTTCTGTTGTGCTATCAAATGTGAATATTTCTGCTTTGTTCCTGAGTTTAATGGGATAACTTTTAACTTGATCAAGATGAAGCAACCTCCTTTTATCTTGACTTATAGTTATGATTTTGTTTCATTTTGAAAAGCCTTTGAAATTTTGTGAAACATATCTTAGCATCTTTTAAGATTATCATTTTCCCTCCTTGTTTAATATAAATACATAAAGAATTCTGTTAATAGCTTTCCTAATGTTGAACTTCCTTGAATTCCTGGGATAAAACCTATTTGATCATGATTTATTATTATGAATCTCTTTGTTTACTTAGTTTTATAATCATGCTCCATGTAAAAAATACTTATTGGCAGAGTGTACCAGAATAGCTAATGAACCTTGAAATCATTTGAAATTACAGAAAATCATACAAATAGACTAGTTGGTCATACTGTTCATTTTTTTTCTAAACAATTCCATTCCATGCAGACATGAGCGACAGGATTTGATGATTACAGAGGGATGACTTCTTAGTTTCTAAGCATATTTTCCCTGGTGATTCATCTGGTGTTTAATATTGAATAGCTCTATGGCTTGTTTTGTGTGTTTGAACAACCTGTTCAAAATTTCCTAAGTGGCAACACACATCACTACTTGTCAAAACACTTTTCTGTGCTGGTACGAATTATTACAACTGTGAAATGAACTTGATTTCAACGTACTGCATTAATCTTTTCCCAGTAATCTCTAGTTGCACAAACTATAGCCTTTTCTTCCATCAATCATTTCAGAGACCAGTTAGTAAAATGCAGTGGTTGACAGTGTAAACTGTCTGGTTTCACTTTCCAGCTCTGCCATTAACTAACCATGAAAACTTTAATTCTTCCATTTCATCATTTTAAACATGGGAGGATTTCAAATAGCTCATGAGTTACTGTGAATATTAAATAAATAAATAAGTGTAGAGCACTTGAAATAGTACCCAATGCATTTTGAGTATGTTATGTGCTAGTTATGATTTCTGTTTTGTTTTTGATTTGAATGTAATTTATTCTTCTTAAAACTCTTTTCATAAATATATGGCTTATACAGTAAAGAAGTCATCTTTTGTTGTGATCAAATCCAAATTATGAAATTATTTTATGAAGTTTAGTTGACAAATAAAAATTGCATATGTTTATTGTATACAATGAGATATTTTGATGTATGTATACATTGTGAAATTATTACCATGATCAAGCTATTTAACACATTCATTGCCTCATAACTACATTAATTTTTTTGTGGTGAGAACATTTAAGATCACTCTGAGCAACTTTCAAGTATACAATATAATATTATTGATTATTAACTATAATTTTACATAATCCAGTCAAAGTTGACAATTTGCTGGACTATTTGTTATAGATACCAGGGTCTTATGATCATACATGAAATAATCTTTCTTTTTTCTTATATAGAGGTCATGGAAACATCCCATGTGCAATTTGGCTTGTCCTTTCCTTATTTTGGCATTTCTGAAAACAGGCAGTTTTTTAAATCTAAGGGATTTCCAATTTAAAAAATCTTGTTGATTTTTCCAGAACATCTTTCATCTTGGAAAATCCTGAGGGATGAGAGTAAAGTTGATTACTAGAATAAGAAAATATGTGTATAATGACACAAAGAGAAAACCCTTAAACAATGGCCAACCCTAGTCTAAAATCAATATAGTGGTAACTCACACCTCTCTTTGCTCTCAAGAAGGCTCTTCTGTATCTATGTATAGACTAGCCTCATTCACAAAAAGCAAAAATATTTCATTTGGGTGACACCAGAGAGAGCGACACTGTGTGTGGACTCTACTCTCAGACTTTCTGGTGTCAAATTTTAGCTTTACAATTATTGGTCATCAAACAAGTTGACCTTGTTTATGTTTCCAACGTGTCAGTTTCCTCATCTGTAAAATAGTGATAAGAATAATAATTGCCTCACAGGGTTGTAAGGATAAATCTGAGGGAAAATCCCCTTGCAGGATTAACATAGTATTCTTTCAGTACACAGGAAGTGCTCAATCAGCAATGTGTCATTTAGCACTAAGCATTTGTTATCTGGAAGTTTTCTTCCTTCTAGTATGTAAGTCTTCCTATCTCTAGCTAGGCAAGATGTCATAATGAAAGTTTTGGAGGCAGTTCATTCTGTGTGTGTGTATGTGTGTTTTATTTTTTGATTGGTTCTTTTTACTTATACATGACAGTGGAATCCATTTTGACATAATTATACCAGCATGGAATATATCTTGTTCTAGTTCAGACCCCAGTACCTCTCCTTTCCCTTTCATCTTCCCACTCATGCTCCCTTCCATCAATTGATCTTTCTGCCATCTACCCAGTAATTTTTTAAAAATTAGTGTCTTGTTGATGTACACGATGGTGGAATTCACTGTGGTATATTCATATATGTACATAGGAAAGTTATGTCAGATTCATTCCACTGTCTTTCCTTCCCATTTCCCTCCCTTCCCTTCATTCCCCTTTGTCTATTCCACTGAACTTTTACCCCCGACCCCCATGTGGGTTAGCTTCCACATTTCAGAGAGAACATTCAACCTTTGGTTTTTGAGGACTGGCTTATTTCACTTAGCTTGATAGTCTCCAGATCCATCAATTTACTGGCAAACGTCATGAAGTTATTCATATTTATGGCTGATTAATATTCCATTGTGCATATATCCACATTTTCTTTATCCATTCATCTGTTGAAGGGCACCTCGGTTGGTTCCATAGCTTAGCTGTTGTGAATTGAGCTGCTATAAATGTTGATCTGGCTGAATCATTGTAGTATGCTGATTTTAAGTCCTTTGGGTATAAACTCAGCAGTGGGATAGCTGGGTCAAATGGTGGTTCCACTCCTAGTTTTTTGAAAAGTCTCCATACTGCTTTCCAAAGTGGTTACACCAGTTTGCAGTCTCACAAATACTTTTTTTTAACTATTTTGACACTTTTTCATATAACCACTGATATGTGCAGCCCTCACTCCAGTCAATTTTTGAACATTTATTCAACTCAAAGAGAAATATTATAACTTTATAAATATTATAAATATTAAATCTTACTTCCCCCATTCACCTACCTAGTCCTGAGTAACCACTAATCTACTTTTTATCTTTATGGACATGCCAATTCTGGGGATATGGAGATTATATATATATATATATATATATATATANTATATATATATATGGAGTCATATAAAATTAGGCTTTGTGGCTAGCTTCTTTCATGTAGCCTAATGCTTTCAAGGTTCATTCATCTCATAATGTTAGTACTTCATTTTTATAGCTGACTAATACTCCACTATATGTATATATCACATTTTGTTTACCCATTCGGATGAATAGGTATCAATCAACATTTGGGTTATTTCTACCATTTGGCTATATGTAATTATATTTCAATGAACATTTGTATACATATCTTTGTGTGTATGCATGTTTTTATTTTCTTGGGTATGCATCTAGGAGTGCTATTGTTGGGACATATTACATTTGAGGAGCTATCATACTGTTTTCCAAAGCCACTGTACCACTGTGCATTCCAACCAGTAGTATAGGTACCAATATCTCCACAACCTAGCCAACCTTATTGTCTTTTTAAAAAATTTTAATTATCCTATTAGGTATGAGGTTATATCTCATTGTGGTTATGATTTGCATTTCCCTGATGAATAATGGTGTTGGTTGTCTTTTCATGTGCTTATTAGCCATTTGTATATTTACTTTGGGAAAATATCTTTTCAGATCTGTTGTCCATTTTAAAATTGGGTTGTCTTTTCAATGATTGAGCTGTAACACTGATGCATTTTTGTGAATGTTTACTCACTGGTAGATCAGTGCTTTTTACATTTGACTGTATATGCACATCTCCTAGAGAAATGGCTAAAATGCAGATTCTGCTTTGCTAGGTCCCTTATGGGGCAGAAGGGTCTTCATTTTGCAGTAGTCCAAGATGGTGGTCCATGAAATGTACTTTGAGTAATAAAGACACTGTGTTAAATGCTTTATAATAGATTTTTATGTATGAATCAGAAAAGTAATATGAAGAGAGAAAAACAAAACTTACATTTTATTCCTTCTTTCTTCTCCTCATTTCCCAAAATGGAACTATTAGGGAAATGTACAATCTATATAATATTTCATACCATTTTCTAAGATAGCTAACATATTTAGTGACTGAAACTGAAGATATATTTAGCATAATTTAACTTTCCTTTCAAATAATTGTATTACAATTCCAAGCACCAAGAAACACTATTTGCCAAGTGAGCAACTGAATTCACTTTTGAATTTTTAATAGTTTTGGCTACAGATGTAGCTGTCAGTTTGGACTTTATAGTTCTTATTTGTTAATTTTTGCCTTTTTTTGAAGACAGGTTGAGGTACAGTTTTCTTTTATTAGAAGAGCAGCCTTTCTGTCAAAGTCATCTTCTTTGTGCATCTTTAGGAGGCAACTATGTTGAAGTGGGGCGTGAAGAAAGGGGAGAGACACTGTCTGGGTCAGCTGGATTTGTAGAAATAGTGACCAATATATGTCTCATAAATGTATTTGGCTGTAGTCCTGGCAAAATTCCAATAAAATACAGTGGTATTATTTCCAGGGACTCAATTCCCTCCAGAGTATGAAATAACCATAGGAAGGACAAGTTTGAAAATGAGTCTGGAAATAAAAAAAAATCAATTTTGAATACTAGGGGTTTGTTCAAATAAGTTGTTTTATGAGGAGCAATGGTGGTGGCGTTGTCTTTCTCCTCCTACCCTTTTTCTTCTTCCTCCCTCCTTCTCCTTTTTCCAGTAGCATAGTTCTTATAGATATATCACTTATCCTGTGGGAGATATTATTTCACTTTCAAGGAAATTTTTTTCTGGTATTTAGTGAACCATAGCAGTAGTTAATGCTAGTTACAGTGGCTGGTGGTATAGTTTGGAGGCATTTTTTTTTATTCTGTTGTTGAGACATTAAAATGGAAAATATGAGCCCAGAAGTGATTTCTCTGGGATGCACATACATGGTTACAGCTTATAATGAACCTCTCAACATCTTTTTCTCTGCCCCTCCTCTGGAGAGAGTTTGCCTCCTGACGCAGTTTTGAATGACAGTTTCACAAGTGCTGAGTCCCGTACCTTTTACAGTAAAATATTTGCCCAGATGAAGTCATCTCCTTTGGAATTTGAGATTTCCCTCAGAAAATATAGCAAGCCCACAAGCTGTGAAGAATCATAATAATTCATTTAGAGATACCTTTTAGGCAGCTGGAAATGCTGGGAATTTTCTGTATTATAGATTTGGGGAAATTAAGCAGGCTGAAGAGCTCTCTGCCTGCAGATAAGTGGGCCTTGGGGAATTTGCCACAACTGAAGGTGAGAGGGACTATGGGAAATAAGTTTATTGATAATTAATCAAGACCTTTTTTTGGATCATTTAATAGTTAATATTTATCATACATGAATTGATCAAGTTACAAAGTGTTTACTTTGAGGCAATGGGGCTATAACTTCTAAAAATTAGCTTAAATAAGAAGTTCTAATTTATAACATTATATTAAAATAATACTATAGTGTTACTATACAGGTAAAACTATGAGGCTAGTTTGTTACCTTTTTGATACTTCTTAGCTCAGAAAGCAAGTAGAGATGTTTCTTAATCTGTCCTTGAAATTGTTTTATTTTTCCAAGTGGGCCCATGATTGTCCAAATGTTTCTCTAAAGAAAAGTCCCTTTAATAGAAGAGGTTTGCTTCTTCAATCTTGAAAGCAAAAGATATGCTCCAGGTGCACAGTAAGAGTAGAAGTGATAAACTTCCATTTGTGAATAATATCCTATGATTTAGATAGATACTGTCAGCTTTGATCTCTACTGACCTTAGGGGATAGATTGCCCATGCCTGGCTTCTAGGATCCTGGAACCCCATTTCTCATGAGCTCAGTAGTGATGTGTTACATCTTTTTTTTTTTTTTTTTTAACTCTGGACCTCTTTAGCTACTTTATTTTTTAAATTTAGACCCTTATTGTGAGGCTACCAGTGCCTTGCTGGGGTAATTTGTCCTGCCCAGGAAGGCATAGGCCACCTGAGAAAATACAGTCTGAAATAATTAATAAAGAAATAAGATAAAGTAAGAATTATATTTTAAATGGAGCACCTGATAGATTCTTCCAGTCCCAGCAGGAGTTGGAACAGAAAAATTTAAAAATGGCTCCAGCAGGCTGGGGTTGTGGCTCAATGGTAGAGCACTCGCTTAGCATGTACGAGGCCCTGGGTCCAATCCTCAGCACCACATATAAATAAGAAAATAGAAAGGTATAAAAAATGGCTCCACCAGTTTATTTAAGGGGGTACATCAAAGGCAGGGTTAAGGTCTCAGGAGGCGGAGTCTTGCTTTGGCTTGTAGTCAATAGGTTGATTGGCATCTTGGCAGGCTATAACCATCTCAGAGAGGCTGTGTGGCTATATGGCTGCAGAAGGTTACCCCATCTCCAGTGCTGTGTGGGACCTTTTTGGCAAAGCTGAATAGAAATTCACATGTAGGGCTGGGGATGTGGCTCAAGCAGTAGCGCGCTCGCCTGGCATGCGTGCGGCCCGGGTTTGATCCTCAGCACCACATACAAACAAAGATGTTTTGTCTGCCGAAAACTAAAAAATAAATATTAAAAAATTTTCTCTCTCTCTCTCTCTCTCTAAAAAAAAGAAATTCACATGTATCTGGGCAGTCTTAACCAGTGGGATTGCCATTGGAAGTTCCCAAATACCAGATTTTCCTGTTCACTGGGCTTCCATGCTGATTTGGTCCACACATAATTCACACATAGTTCATGATGGCTCTCGACGGACCCTTGTCTTTTTTTTTTTAACTACCTCTTTAAAAACACACAAATGTTTTTCTTTCTTTTCCCTCCTTCTCTTCTTCCTTCTTTCCTTTCTTTTCTCCTTCAAAAGTAGCAAGTACATTCATCCATGATAGAGAGTGTGCCAGGCATGGATATAAGTGGTCTCTTGAGGCAATAACTATGATATGGTCCATCAGATGCTCATTGGCTGGGGAACATCAAGAAGGAAATGTAGATACAGGCAGAAAGACGAGGAGTTCCAGTTTGGCCACATTGAGTTTTAAGAGCTGGAAGCACATGTCAAACCCATGGCACAGTGCCTGACATACAATAGCCTGAGATACTAACTGAATGAAAGCCATCCTCAGTGTTCTTCTTTGCTTGTGTGAAGTTGGTCAAGTCCAGCACCATCTGGACCTTTGTTTGCTCTTCTAAAAAGGGATATGGTTCTTCTTTATGACTGAGTAATAAGCCATTTGCCAAAAGTCAAAAGTCAAATGTTTTCTCTAATATGTGGAAGCTAATCCAAAAAACTGGTATTTGTGGGAGTAAAATAGAAGATCAGAGGAGTAGAGTAAGAAGAGGATTGAGGTGGAGGGAGGGAGGAAGGGTGAGATAAGGGAAGAACAGTAGAATGAATCTGACATAACTTTCCTATGTACATACATGAATATTCCACAGTGAATCTTGCCATCATACACATCCTTAAGAAAATAAAAAAAAAAACTATAAGTAAATAGCAGAAAGATCAGTAGAGTAGAGGGAAGGGAACAGGTGTTGGGAGGAAGGGAGGGAAAGGGGAAATGTTGGGAACTTAATTAAAACAAATTATATTCCATTATTTTACAATTTTGTCAAAATGAATTCTAATGTTATATATAACTAAAAAGAACCAATAAGGAAAAAAGATGCATTTGGACAAAATGATTACAGAAGCTATTTCCTCCAGCAGAGGCTCTTGGTGCCCTCTACACCTCTTCTGGCCATTCTCATGATGTCAAGAGCCTGCCAAGAAAACTTGAAGCTCTCTTTCTAGTGTTTTATTTCTGGCCACTACAGGGCAAGTATTAGAAGTGGCAGAAAATTAAGGACCCTAGGAGCTGCCTTTAATTGATACTGAAAGGTGAGTTGGTGGGAAAGACCATAAGCCAAAAAATACAGGTGTCTTCTAGAAGCTGGACAAAACTAAAAAATAGATTCTCCCCTAGATCCTCTAGAAGGAAAGTAGCCCTACCAGCATCTTTATTTTAGCACAGAGAGACCCATTCTGGATTTATGACCTCCTTGACTATAAGAGAATAAATTTGTATTGTTTTAAAGCACCAAATTTATGGTAATTTGTTACACAGTAACAGGAAACTAATATTCCTCTTAAATATTCTATTTGTACGTGAATCTTTGCTTCAGCATAAGCTTCTGGGAGAACACAAATTAAGACATTTCCCAATCTGACATCATATGCTTGTTTCTATCCCAATTAAAATATCATTGTTTTTCAAAGATTCAACAAGCAATTATTTATTGTGTATTTCTGTATGATTGATGTTGCTCTGTGGCTAGTCACAAAAATAAAATGAACTCAGTTCTTGCTTTCATGGGACTTACAATGTAACAGTGAAAACAAGAAATGCCATAAAAATCTAGTATGTGTCTTATGCTGTTGAGTGTTTTTGTCTCCCAATAATCTCATAACCATAAAAATTTGCTAAACATCCACTGTGAGCCTCAATAAGAACATCAAATATAGAAATATATGATTTACAAAGATGTAATACACAGTAGTATTTATTATAAATATATGGCATTGTCACTACCAACAAAAAAGCAGACTCTCAAATGTAATTCTTAATGAAATGACAGTATCACCCTAATAGAGGCCAATACTGTTTTGTCAGTAGGAAAGGAGAACAAGAAGTTCTAAAAGAACACAATGCAGGGATCCCCTTTTAGGGAACTGAAGCACTGATTTCACCTTTTAGATTCCCATAAAAAGCATGGAAAGTTTATTTTGTTCCCAAGGAAATCTTCTATTGTTTAGCTACTCAACCATCAGCACATTTAAAAAATGATAATTTAGTGCAGCGTTTTGGCGGTGAAATATATTAAGAGAAAGTTGAGGTCAGTCTCACAAGATATGAGTTCAAATCCTGAGTCTGTTACTTCTTATAGTCATATGCTCTAGGACAAAAAATTATCTGTCTTAAACTGCAACTGTTAAATAAGTGACAGTTATGGGAGCATCTAAAATCAATCAGCTAGGGGAGGCCATTTCATAGTACTGTATGAAATGAAGCCTTTCTCTATTTTATATCATTGGTCATCTAGAAGAGTAAACTCTGCCAAGCTTTTAGTCTCAAATTCTGAAATCTGTGTTCTTTTCATTTCTTTTTGCAAAATGATCCAATTCTTTCCCAACTCCCTCTCTCCTTTCTTGCAATCCTTTGCTAAATATAGACAAGAGTAACCAACACAAGCTATTACTTTAATTCTATAGGTGCTAGGTCCAAAGGTGTATAGGCTACCTTATAGTTATCACATTTTTACCAAGTATTACACTGCTGCATAATGTGAGTCACCTGCCTGTATCACCTCTGACATGGAGTACCTCTCTGCTGGTTATTTGATGGCTAAGCCAGTTCTCAATATATTATTAGGCATGAGTGACAATAGCACTTCAGTTTAATGTTCAAATATCTCTACTAGGGTAGGCTAGTTGCTGCAACAAAAAGTTAATTACTGGAACAAACAACCTGAAAATTTTGCAACTTAACATAATACACATTTAGTTTTTATTTGCATAGGAATTGAATCAGGCATTTGGAGGGCAACCTTTCATGCAGAAATCAAGGATTTGAGCTTCTTTCATCTCATGGCACCTCTATGTTCAATCTCTATGCTCCATGGAAAATGGCAAGAAAAATTCAGATCCATGAACCTGACCTGGAGGTGTCACACACCACTCCCACCTTTGCCCAGTATTTTGACTACTCTGTTCATTGTGGTATATTCATATATGTACATAGCAAAGTTATGCCATATTCATTCCACTTTCTTTTCTATTCCCATTCTCCCTCCCTTCCCTTAACTCCCCTTTGTCTAACCAAATTAGCTTATATTCTTGCCCATCCCTTATTTGGGATTAGCTTCCACATATCAGAGAAAACATGCAACCTTTGGGTTTTTGGGATGGGCTTAGCATAATAGTCTCCAGATCCATTCATTTACTGGCAAATGTCATGAAGTAATTCTTTATGATTAAGATTTCTTTTTAAAGTAAAAAGTGTGATATAAATGGGAAGAATTTTTTCCTCAAAGAAAACTTGATATCCATTAAGTTGGATTTTCCTGGTAGTTTATACAGTTGGAACCTAATGGGTTAGGAGGTTAATGAAATTGACACCTAATCAGCAGATCTTAACATTGCTGTTATGGGGAATTTTCAAAACTCTAACCTAAAATCAACTCTTGAAAATTATTTCATAATCTTTGTAGAATGCATGTTTATTTTGATTTAATATTAACTTTATCATAATTTGTATTTAAACTGTAAATCAAATTTGTTTTTAGTTTGCAGTTTTCTGTCAATTTCATGTTTGTCTGTGTTAAAGTTGAATTGTCTACAACTTTGATTCCAAGGGTCATTAGGGACATTTATTGATTACCTTCTCTTTGTCAGAGCATTCTAGATATATTAAGACCATTCTTATTTTAATCCTCCTAGTGACTCTACAGGATATACTGACACCAACAGAATGTCCTAGAAGGAAAGGTCAACATCAATTTACCTAGAGGCATGTTTTACTCCTTTTGTGTTGCTACAGCAGAATGCCACAGACTAGTAATTTATGAACTACAGGAATTTATTTTTCACACTTTTAGAGTCTGGGAAGTTCAAGATCAAGGAGCCAACAGGATCATTGGTTGATAAAAATTGCTGTTAGCTTCAATATGGTACCTTGTTGCTATGTATTCTTGAAGTTGGAAATGCTGGCAGAAGGGATGAAAAGAGCAAAAAGAGGCCTAAACCAGTTCCCTCCAGCACTCTTATAAGGCATTTTACCATGAGGGTTCTGTCCTCAAGTCTTAATCACCTCCCAAAAAGGAGCCACCTCTTAATACAATCACAATGGGGTTTAAGTTTCAACACGAACTTTGGAGGGGATAAAGGCACTCAAACCATTGCAAGGCATATAATTTAAATGGTTGTTACACTTAAAATTGTAGATTTAGTATTTTTAAATTATGCAAAATGATACTGGCTGTTTCTAAAATGTCATCACCAAAGACCTGTTATGACTCTTGGCTATACAGACAAATCTGGATAAATTCTCAGAGCTAGTGCTTACTTACTCTGATTTCTCAAACCTCAATTTTTCTGCACTAAAAGTGGGGGACAGTAATAGTGTTTATAGCAGAATTGAGAGAATTACATGATAACACTTATATAACTTTTAGTGTAGTTTCTGGGACACTGTAAGCACTTAATATTTGCTTACTACCACCAGCCCCATCATTATCAACATCAGTATCACATTATCATCATCCACCATCGCCCAGATGGTTCATCTCTATTAAGTATAAAACCAGATAGTTTTATGTCAGTAACATAAAAATACATTGATTTCATCCATAAAATTAACAGAGAAAATTATTTGCCTCCAATATAATTTTTAACTTGCACTTGCTTCTGCAATCTCAGCTGTGGATTAGTAAATGTAATTTTTTTTTAATTCTGGAGATTCAGAAATAAAAGAGGAGGGCATGTTTTCTCTGCCCTTCCTGAAATTTAGAGTCTGTCCACTTGATTCTGATTTTATTAGTAACTTAAATGAATATAAATATAATGTTGTTGTTCATGAGACTCAGTGTCACTTTCAGAGCCCTCCTTTCCACTTACCCTTTTCCTTTTTGATCCAAGACCCATTATTTTAAGGTTTTCTAACACATGTTTTGTTTTACTTATGTTCCAAATTTGAGCTTGTTGGAAGCCAGAAATTTATTTTTAGAGTTTTTTTCCTCTGAATTTTATTTAGAGCTTTTCTTTCTGCATTTCACCACATTCCTAGGCTTCTGCTAAGCCAACTTTTTAAATGTGAGAAAAAGAAATGCCATGAAAAGAAGACTTTGTGGCAGCCAACTGAAATGCCTGTTGAGTCCTCTGTGGAAGGAAGCATGAGAGCACTAGGTGGTTTAAGCAGAAATTGGGATGAAGTATGAAGGACAGAGATACCAGGAAGAACTTCCATTCTATAACTGTTTATAAGAAGTATATTAAAGAAAGCATGGGGCTCCCAACACTTCAATGAGGATGGAGAGTGTAGTTGGGAGATGCCACCATGATGTAGACATGCACCTAGATCAACTTATGTAGAAGTTAGCAATAAAATGCTTAAGGGCCCAATGATATTACAATTGGTGTTCGAATCACACTTTGCTTTGTATCACTTTACATGGATCTTATGTGTTATTAGACATAAGCTAGAGGGGAGGAATTTCTAATTTAAAAAAACCTGAAATCCTTTTAGTGCTGCTGTTTCCCTGCAAAGCCTCAAATAGGCACCCACAGCATCCTTTTCAAATTAATGTGCCTTGTTTGCTTTCCATGCTAAACTTCTAGCACCAATATATTTCCTTTCTCTAAATCAGAGTTTCTCAGCTATGGCAATATTGAAAGTTGGGACCAAAAACCACCAGTCTTTGTGGTGGGTGTGTGGGTGCTATCCTATGTATTATAGAATGTTTTGTAGCATCTCTGTGTCTACCTACTAGATATTAGAACCCCTGTTCTAAGTTGGGACAACCAAAAATGTTTATAGATGTTGCCAAATGTCCTGTGAAATTCAGGATTGTCTGCACTTGAGAACCACTAATCTAGAGCCTCCTCATTCCTCTGTTCCACTAATCCTTCCTTGTTCTACTTTCTAATTCAGCTCAATGCTCACCTATACAAAGTTATTTCAATGAATTCATCTAGCTCTGAGCTTTCTTACCACTGGGCCACTTCTTTCCCCTTGCACCTAGAAATAGGTTTTACCATAGCTTAATTTTTGTTATATATTTGTATTAGAGCATTATAATTATACACAATATTTGGATTTCTTCTGACAAAACCATACATACAAGGAATTTGATATTAATTCTCATTTCCTCTCTTTTCTTTTCTTTAAAAAATTTAGATTTGTTTTAACTAGTTATACATGACAGTAGAATGCATTTTGATACATCGTATAATGGAGTATAATTTCTCATTCTTCTGGCTATCCATGATGTAGAATCCCACCCATTGTATAGTTACATATGCACATAGGGTAATAATGTCTGATTCATTCTACTATCCTCCCTTCCCCCATATCCTCTCCCTTCCCTTCATTCCCCTCTACCTAATCTAAAGTAACTCTGTTCTTCCCTACACTACCCATTGTGAATTATCATCTGCATGTCAGAGAAAACATTTGGCTTTTTCGATTAGCATGATATTCTCTAACTCCATCCATTTACCTGCCAATGCCATAATTTCATTATTCTTCATGGCTGAATAATATTCCATTGTGTATATATGCCACATTTTCTTTATCCATTCATCTGTTGAAGGCCTCCTATGTTGGTTCCATAGCTTTGCTATTGTGAATTGAGCTGCTATAAACATTGGTGTGGCTGCATCACTGTAGTAAGCTGATTCTTCTCCCTTTTCTCCTTCCACTACTCTACTGATCTTCCTTTCACTCTTTTATTTATATATTTTTGATTGGTACTTTCTACAAATATTTAAAGGTGAAGTTGCCTTTGGTGTATTTATGCATGTATATAACATGATCTTGAATTCTTTCCATATTTCTTTCCCTTCCTCCCTCCCTGTCATTCTCCTACTTCTACTTCACTGATGTTCCTTATATCTTTATGATATTTGATCCCCTCCCCCACTTTCTTTCTTTGATTTTGCTCTGGCTTCCACATATGAGAGAGAACATTAGACCCTTGATTTTCTGAGTCTTACTTATTTCATTTAACATGATTTTTTTTCAATTTCCAACCATATACCAGCAAATGCCATAATTTCATTCTTCTCTATGACTGATTAAAACTCCATTGTGTATATATTCCACATGTTCTTGATTCATTCATCTATTGCAGGGCATTTGGGGTTGATTCCATAATTTGGCTATTGTGAATTGTGCTGCTGTAAGCATTGTAGTGACTGTTTCACTACAGTATGCTGAGTTTAAGCTTCTGCACAACAAAGGAAACAATTTAGAGTGTGAACATAGCTTTCATTTTTAATAAGTCATTGTTTGTTATTCTTTATGAACATTGCAATTTCATTTAAAACAATCTCTCCAGAGTTTTTATGAGTATATTCTGCACACCATGGGCTCAAAAAATATTTGGTTCAATAAGTGGAACTGTAATTTTCCATTACTGCAGTTATATTGCTTGATTTTTACTTATCTATTTTACTATTACTGAACCAACTCAGGATTGAAGACAATCTTTAAATCTTCATTGCGATAAAGGTACAAAAAGTTATGATTTCTTTTGATTTACCAAGAACTTCTAATTTACTGTCTTCCTTCCATTTCTGCAGTAGATTGTTTACAGGATACCAAATTGTTTATATGCTCAAGTTCCTTATATAAACTGGCATTGTTTTGTGTATAACCTATGAACATCATCCCATGTACTTTAAATCATCTCTAAATTACTTAAAGTGCCTAATACAATGTTAATGCTATGTAAGTAGATATTGTTCTATATTGTATAGTAAATAAATGACATGGAAACTAGTCTACTTGTTAAGTACAGATGCAGTTTAGAAAAACATTTGATGTGTTTGATTTGTAGAATATATAGATGCAGGATGTGTGGATATGGAGGGCCAACTGTACTCATTTGGTGATGAATTAACTTCTAGAGTAAATATCCCCCATGTGCTTTGGACCACCATCACTATCAACTACGTGACATGTGTCTGAGTATCTTAACAACACACATTGTTTGCCATAGATTGAATAACTATGTTGTGTGAAATTGATAGAATTTGGGGGGGCCCTTTTTGGGATTTAATTTTGTGAACCCCTGTTTAATAGACACTATCAAATGTCTCTCCATGTTCCCTGAAATCTTATCAGGAACACCTTAAACTTCGTACCTGAAGGCTTTTGCCCCCCAACAATGAGAAGTGGTGGAGAAATGAAAGCAGCTCTCAATCAGTGATGGCTGGGGAGCTGGTGAATTGTTGTCCACTCCTGCAATCAGGACAATTCTAAGGCATGTTATTACTGTCTCTCAATTTTGCCCAGTGGGATGGGCCTCAGGTTGCCCACAAAAGTAACTTGTTGGATGACATGCCTCTGTTGCTTTTTTTTTTCCTTCTCTGTCTCACCTTCCAAATAAACTGCTTACACTGAAGTCCTTGTCTCAGGGTCCACTTATAGGAGAACCCAAACCAAGACTCTGTATTGCAAACATGACAATTCAATATGTTTAGAGAAATCTTGAGCTAATTCACAAAGATTTGTTCATGAAATGCTGTTGATCAGTGTTGTCACCAAGTGTTCTAAAGCCTACGCTCTGGGTGGGCCAGACTGTATTGGGACGGGTGTGTACTGATGTGTGTGTTTGTGATGATTTGAACATTGTTATTTCTCTTGGGTTTGTTCTGAGTAAAGCTTTTGGAAATTGTGTTTTCCCACAAGTTCCACAAATGTTTCCACATTTTAGAAATCGAGCATGCTCTAAGCCATGACTTTGAGAGTCAAACACTTTTGGCTGGTGATATTATTTTTAAAGAAACAAAATGGTTTTGTTTGGTTTTTAATTTTGGCTTTTGTTATGCTTTGCAATTCTTTTCTGCTCTAAAAACCTTAACTTACTTTGCCTAGTGCATGGCTTTGCATAATGCTTATGGAGGTCTTTCGTAGATGTTTTTGTACGGGTATGATTGCAAAGCTCTTATACATATATTTCACTTAATCCTTTTAAACCCCCTGAATATTATGATTTTAATAACAGTTTAATAAAAGAGAAAACCAAGTTCCCAAGAGTTTAACCAAGTTTCTGTTCAGAAAATTTATCTTGTCATGAATTAATATAAAGTTTTTTAAAAGTCATTAAGGTGATGAATAAATGCACAAAGACAACAAAGAGGAAGAATTCAATCTCCAAGGAAGCAGGGTGGGTACAATTAGGGAAGCTGCAAGTCATGGATTCCTTGTGAATGAATAGGTACAAACCTCACAACAGACCTAGATCTCTTCTTTATGTATATTTGTTAGTTAATTCAGCATATTCTTATGTAAGGTAGAAAAGTAAACATTTCTAGGTGCTAGTACACTTCAATAAAATGAACTCAAGTGACTCAGTGACTAAAACATCTTTTTCTTACTGCTTTTCTCGCCTTCCAGGAACTTTCCTTCATTCTTTCTGGCAATCCTCAGTGAATTATTAGCACCATTAAGGTGATAATCCCTCTTTCCTGTATCACCAGCCAGTAACCTATATGTATCAAGGTGTTAGTATCCAAACAGTCTTCACCTTGCTTGCATTATATTTATGCCTGGGTTGAAGAGGAAGTGCATCACTATTTCAAATATCAACATTGGATTTTGAGGTCAGGTCCAAAGCTAGTAGATGCTTCCAGGAACTGAAGTCTTACCTTTTATATACATCTCTGAGTCAGAGTTCCTACCAACAATTTCTGATATTGAACTCAACATAATTTCTTGAGCCTTTTTCTTTTGCCTGTTATTGGTACCTGAGCCTCTCCTGTGGAAACCTAGTTGACTTCATTTGGTTCTTCCACTAACAGTGAATAAGAGTTATGGCTAAATCATTTTGTACTGGTCAGAATTCAGTTGGGAAGGCAGACAAACTGTAGATATTTCAAGAAGACAGAGATCTTGTATGCAAGTTACAGACTTACTTAAGATTGGAAAAGGACCTCAACTATCATTCAAGGATATCAGAAAGCAATACTTGATACATCAGCCATGTGTTGTACCTGACAGTACCTAGTACTACCTCCATTGGCCATCTGCCGGAGCACATCTGTCTGCCACCACCATACTGGGCTTTGGATTCTCTATTCCTGTACTGTGTCTTCTTTGTATGACCTAACCCTGAACTGTGATGACAAGACTAGGATACAGGGAAAAGCATAAAAGAAAGAACATGGTGGTGAGTATCGGACTGGTACTTCAGGCCATATTCTATCTCTGGAAATTTTCTGAAACTCATTTTGAGCCTGGGGTGTTCAAAGAAGAGGATACTATTAATTCCTCCAAAACTAAAGGTGTTAAAAATTTTTCTGGGGCTGGGGATGTGGCTCAAGCGGTAGCACGCTTGCCTGGCATGCGTGCAGCCCGGGTTCGATCCTCAGCACCACATACAAACAAAGATGTTGTGTCCGCCGAAAACTAAAAAAAAAAAAAATTTAAAAAAATTTTTCTGATCTGGGAAACTTCAGATAGAAATCAGGGAGAAATAGCAACTGGGGTCATGATAACCCTCAAAATTAAGATTCAACCTAGAATGCTTTCTATTAATAGACATAGATAGAATTATTTCTATTAATAGTTGTGATAAATATTGATGCAAAATACAGACTGGGAACCATGCTTTACACGTAGCTACCAAGAAAATCAGGCAAGTCTATATTCACATCCTTGCTACATGTGGTATAGTTGTATTCTGAGATTTTCTTGCTTTCTGTAAAAATTGTTAACTACTTTAATCAGTTGGTTGAATATCTGCTCTTCTCCTGTATGCCAAGCTCAGAATCTTTGGAAAAGTCTTTTCTTCTCGAGAGAAACCTTGGAAATAGTTTTCACTAGGCAACAGGGATTGGAAAAGAGGTCCTTCTTAGACACCTGCTCCATCAAACCAGTTCCAAAGGGCATGAGACCTGGCCAGGAATACTAGAACTACTGTTGTGGTTGTTTTAGTGGTATATTCTTCTTGTCATCTGATTTACCATATCCTTCCAGAAGCTCTTACATTTGGCACAGGTACAAAACTGGAAGACTGAAGCATCCATGAAATTGACCTAATGTTTTATGAAAATGTTACTGTGTGTCATAAGTCATAACATCTGATTTATTCCTCACAGAATGCTAGCAGTCTATTTCCTTTTCATCATGATGTAAAATAGTCTTTATTTATTATTAGGTTTTGTGAATAAATTTTGCCCTATTTAGATTAATACTATATATCAAATAATAATATTTTCCATCTCAGGAATACATTATAAAGCCAAAAATCTATAAAATAATTGTTCTCTTAGATAAGTCAAATAAAAGGCACTATATTGAAACAGAAAGTGACCCTGGATTTAATCCAAAAAAAGATATTAACTTCAAATTTTCTTACTACCTTGTTAACTAATACAATCTAGCTCTTCTGGGAAATTTGCATTGGAAACGATAATCAATATTTTTCTGTAGATTTTTAAAAATTCTATTTGAAAAAATATAGAGACAACATATGGTATTTAAATTGTGTTTTTTTGATAAGGATTAGCAAGGCATATTATCCTAATAATGAAAATATTAAATTTTGAGATTGTTTTCCAAAGTAAATATAGTTAATTAATTGGAAGGTAAAATTCTTTAATTTTTTATTTGTTTTTTTTTTTAGTTATACATGACAGTAGCATGTATTTTGACATACATACATGGAGTATAATTCCCATTCTTGTGGTTGTGCGTGATGTGGACTTATACTGGTCATGTATTCATATGTGAACATAGGAGAGTTGTGTCCCACTCATTCTACTGTTTTCCTATTCCTATCCCCTTCCCTTCTCTTCATTCCCCTTTGTCTAATACAATGAACCTCTATTGGACACCCCCACCCCCATGCCTACCCCCATTATTGTGTTAACATTTGCATATCAGAGAAAACATTTGGCCGTTGGTTTTTTGAAATTGGCTTATTTCAATCAGCATGATAGTCTCTAGTTCAATCCATTTACTGGCAAATGCCATAATTTCATTCTTGGAAGGTGAATTATTTCATCTGCCTATATCATAAATCTCTCTCCATTATTTTAAACACTAGTTTATCATCTGTTCTGGCTTTATTTATTTTTCTTAGAATAAAGACCCTTTTTAGAACTTAAGTGAACTTTTATGTTAATGATATTCCAGCAAAATGTTTCATGCAAGAGTAGATTTGCAGACTGCATCTAACTTTTTATTATCTTTAACCCCATTATGCTCAGACCTCTGGACTAATAAAAGATAAGTCAAAACTAAGATTACTAGGAGATTTGTTATATAAAATAAGGCCAATAAGTAATCATTTGCAGTTAATCAACAATTACTTATCCAAGTTTTTTTCTTTCTTTCTTTTTTAAAACAATGTAGAAGGAACTAAGAATTCCAATGTTTGTTCTGGAATTTAACTTCATCTTGATTTTAAATATAAACCTAAATGTGAGTTTATACCCATTCCTTCTAGACTTAGGTCACTGAAGTGAATCTAAGAGCTGGTAGTTATTGTCAAATTCATAATTATTATGAATGATGAATATATGCAAAGTATGGTTCCAGTCTTTGTGCATGATTCTGGCTTATATTCTGGCTCATGGGAGTATCTTTCTGATTAGTCACGGGATGTGTACTTGTATATATGTGTGTGCATGTAATAGAGAGAAATGTTTAATTTCTATTAGACTAATGTGCTTCTTATTATAGACATCTTATGGGATTTCATACAGTTGAAAATAAGCTAGAAAGAATAATAACTCTCAGTTTTGGGCATAACACATTTCCATAATGGTTCTCTATTATCCATGCTATTTGTATAATAAAACTTTAAAAATTAATATTAAATTACTTTTAAGTTCTCATGATATTTTCATAAGTAGATATTCCAACATTTGACTCAGTAATTATGGTTGATAGTTAATATCCTCACAGTTCTATTAATATCTTTTCCTTTCTTGAGTTTTTAAATAAAAATATATTTTCTTCTCTTCCTTCTCTCCTTTCACCTCAATGCCTCTTTAAAAATGGTATTAATGTGTGAGTATAATTTTGTACTTATCCCAGATATTCAGTGGCCTTTATATGTTTTTTTAAAAAAATGACTTTTATTTGTTGATTTTTCTCTCCAAAGCAAAAGTCAGTCCATAACACATAGCATAGCAATTTCACAATGAGGTAATTAATTAGAAATGCAAGAGCTGGCATGTGTTCAAAATAATAAAGTTCCAAAAATAGAAAGTGAATTGAATTAACATAAAGTCATTAACTTTTTCTGGGTAGCGTGAGTTTGCAAAAGTCTTGGATAATTAGATTTGCTTATTCTCAAAATAGGCAGTGAACCTTGAGTGACATTGCCTTTCAAAGGTGGGAGCCAGAGGGAAGGTCGCTTTTGGTATTAGAGTGACAAAAGAAAAGAAGAAATTTCACTTTGGAATCAACCTAGGGTAGTGTGCATGCTAATCTACTTTGAGATTTTTGGTTATATACCATAAAGAGATTATTTCATTTCATTTGTGGAAATAAGAAAGTAAAATAATCCATGAATTTGGAGCTTTAGATGGTTTTTAAAACTTAATCTTTTTTATAGTTTTCTGGGTTATTTATACCTTCCTAACATTCAAGTAATGATAAGGTCATTTTCATTTTGAAAAAAATGACTCCCAATAATAACTCTATTATGTAGGATCACTGGATCTAAGTTTTGTGTTGTCTCAGTATATCAATTATATTATAATAGGCTTTAAAAATCTATACATGGGCATTTTAAGAGCATATGAATGAGTGATCATATTATGTCCATTACAAAGTGCTGAACTGGTATTTCACAGACTATTGATGCAGATTTCAGGCAGTTTCTCAAAGTACTATGGTAGATCTACTGTTTTGAAAGGCAATTTTCATCTTACATAACTTCTGGAATGTTCTTAAAAAGAATTACACATCTTTTAATTAGTTGCCCCTGTGTGGCTGGTATTCATTTTATCATTGTTGTCTTTCAGGTCAGGGCCAGTCTGGACATGATGTAATCTTCCTGTTGCCCTTGCTTTCTTGCCCTCCCTGAGAGCTCCTGCTTCCTTTTCTGTTCCCCAGGGTGGGGCAGCACTTTTTATGTTGCTCATGGATAGAGTTAGTACTGCTTCCAATACCTCTAAGGACACACTGTGTCATTTGTCCCTGCAGCTTCGGGGCTATAGCCACAGTACTTTTCTTCCCAGGGTGTTACCACTGACCTTCACTGGAGTTTGTTACCATATGATCACAGCTGGATATTTGGATGTTGCATCTTTAATGTTCATAGGGGCAACCAATGATTCACCTCATATAGCTTTCTTCTTTGACATGAAAAATGGAGGTGGATTGGGAAAGTTGAAATTTCTAGTCCATTCTTGTTCAGAGCTGGCAGAAAATTTAAGTTGGCAAAATATTACTTTATCTCCTTTGGAGTAATAAGCAAACTTGATTTTATTTAATGTACCAATTTTTTAAAATATTTTCCACTATTTTATACTTGTTAATATTGAGTAGATCATATATATTTGGTAAAAAAATCCAAATGGTCCAAAAAATTATGTTGCTTTTAAAAGCCACTTCCCCTTCTCAGTTCTCAAATTGCCATTTCATTTACTAAAAGAACAAGTTATACCAATGTCCTGCATATATTTCTCTTCTTCCTGGGATGTTATATGTATTTATAAACATTAATGACAATATCTATATCTATGCCTATCTCTATAACATTTTATCTGTACATAATTTCTTAACACACATTGGAGATTCATATCTTTGGGTACATATACACTTCCTTCTTTTTAAGGGTTTATAGTGTTCCATTATGTGCAAATTAATTATAGAGTAATGAAGATAAATAATGTATTTAACATGTCCCATACTGATGGCTATTTATATTGCTTAGATTCCTTAGCTTTGAATCAAGAATTGACATACATTTTCCGTAAGAGCCAAATAAAAAAAATATTGGAGACGTTGAAGGCTATGTGATCTTTGTTGAAACTATTTCACTGTGCTATGACACCAGGAAGGTAGCCAGAGACAATATGTGAATGAATGGGTGTGGCTGTGTGCCAATCAAATTTTATTAACAAAACAGGCAGCAATCCAGATGTGGCCTGTGCTCTGTATGATCACACAATTTTGAGAAGCACTATGATATCCCCTAACACTGTGATTTTGCCTGAATAAAATGCTTAATAAAGATTTATTGAGTGATTGATAGATTTTTTGGTTTGGAAATTTGTCATTAGAAATAGGAGAATGCTAAACAATCAAGATTTCAAAAAAGATATATTGATATCCGAAAAGAGTGAAATGGAAAAATATATGACTTTAAGAGCATTTACTTTTTTAAAATTAAGGTGGCATTTGATTTCTTCTTATGTGTAGCATACAGGAACAAGAAAATTATATAACAGAAGAAGAATTATAATTTGCACTTTATAGTAATGTTCTTCCTAGCACTAACACTCTTCGAAGTTTTGCTGCCTACCCTGTAGACCATAAGTCTCATGATTAAACTCAGATTTACTCACAAAAATGGGTCTACTAAAGAATTTGATAGTTATTAAAGCCATTTGTTTTTGAATAATGAGTATATCATCTGGAAAAAAGAGCATCATCCCCTTGGTGTCCACTTATGAATGTCCCACATTTTTCCTTCTGACTCTTGTCAGCAGTTCTAGATTTCACATGACAGGACCTCCCTTTTAATTAGACATTAAATCTGATAATTTTGAATTACTTGAAGTTCTAGATTGGGGTCATCAAAATAAGGCCTGAAGGCCAAATCCATCTTGCTGCTTATTTTTGGAAATAAAAGAGTTCAATTGGAAGACAGTCATAATACTTGTTTATGTATTATCTGTGACTGCCTTCACATTTCAATAGTCAACTTGAATATTTGAGTAGACAGAGATCATAGAAATCCCAAAGATGGAAAATTTACCAGCTGATCATTTATAGAAAAAGTTTCCCAACTTCTCTTTATATTGCATTTTTTTCCCCAACTTTGAGAATTTGATGTCCTCATTTTGAAGTTGTGTGTAGGATCTATTATTATTATTCAGAATGGAGACCTTGATGTCAACCTGTTCTTAGCTTTTAAAGAACAGTTACTATTGTTTGACTGATTTGACTTTTTGACACATTTTATTTTTTGAGCAGACAGCAATTGAACACCTGCCATATCCAAGTCTGGGAATATAAAGACAAATAGGATTGATTTCCTGGCCTAAAAACAATGGGGGCCAATGGTTGACAGAGACAAATAGATCAGTGATTATGGTGAGTGGCAGAGATGTGAGGGACTGCTATGGGAAGAGGGCCCTCCACATCATCCTGGAGGACAGTGAAGGATTGCCAGTATAGCAAGGTAATGTTTTAAGGAAGTTCGACAAAGAAGGAAGACGTCTGTCCAGGCAGTCAGAGTATGCAATTAGGATATACCATGGTGTTGAGTTCTTAAACCTCTTTAAACAGCCTGTCATAATGGAGGAAGAGGCGACAGAGAAAGAAGTGAATTTTGTCATGAAAAACCAAGAGCATGGTTGATATAAGAGGTGAAAGTAGCATTGTCTTCCTTCTTCCATAGCACCACTGGTCACCATGGGGCCATGAGCTGAAGATTGCTGGAACATGAAAGACTCTGATGTTCTGGAGGAGCTGTCGCTATCTCTGATGTCTTCAAAGCAAGGGAGGAAGAGGATCAATCACTTCAGCTGAAAAATAGCTGTGGACCAAACAGACAAGTTTCCAGACACAGAATGACAGTTGATCTGGAGGTGGAAGGATTTTATATAACTTCACTCTATAAGTCTCCATGGGGGAGGGAAGCATCTCCATGGTACTGAGCAACATTTCCTTTCAAACTTTGGTTAAAGCCCTTTGTCTTCGAAGAGTAACTAGAGTTGATAAAGTCTTCATGACCCTCTGCAGCCCAGTTCAAGTTAAAACCAAGAAGAGGAAAACAAAAGCAAATTAAGCCCATTCTTTTGCCAAGAAGAAGTGTTATTTGATTTTTATTTGCATCCTGAATGTTCCTTGGAAAAGAACATGACATTTGGCAATGTCCGAATGCCTGTTGACAATCCACCGACATCATTTTCTGTTTCCATTGCCTCACTCAGCACGAGGGCTCTCATAAGCTTTCCAGTCAACGATGAAGCACAGATGTTATGGATAAACCACAGGCTTTGGGGGAAAGTAAGCAAACACTAATAATAAATAGTGCCTTGAGGTCATGCTGGGGCTCCCTCTAAAGTGTCATGATGCTCAGGTTTCATCATTTCCGAGGCAAATTGTTTGGATTTTAATTTTGGCAGCAAATAACATGGACCACATGGGTTTGTGAGTGGTAGTTCCATCCCAATAATTCCTGAGGAAGGTCCCATTCCAGGTTTCTTTAACTTGGTGATTTGAGTATGTATTGTGGTAGGTCTCCCAGCAATTTCTGTCTAGAATAAATTAGGCCAATCCTGGTTTGTGTTACTTTTCATCCATATATTAGAGGTCATACTAACCTGTGTATAATTTGGGAATTAAGATCTGCTCAAATGAAACCGGAATTTGATTAGCAGGTTTTAGGTTAAAACCTTTCTTATGATTTGATCCTAAATTCCCATTTTATGTTGTGGTAACTATATATATATTTTTTTCTAGTTAAGGATTACTTGATGGTACTTGCCATGGAGACGACTTTTAGATGAAGTTCCTTGTACTTTTAGGGTTTTCAGGATAATTAACATTGAGATGAATCATAAGTCTCATCTTTGAAAATAGGCAGCATCTCATCTATTTTGAGATAATTATTTCTGATATGTGGATGGTAACACACAAATGGGGGGAGGGTAAGCATAGAATTTCAGTGGACTAGACAAAGAGAATGAAGGGAAGGGAGGGGGACAGGAATAGGAAATACAGTGGAATGAATCTGATATAACTTTCCTCTGTACATATATATAAATACACCACAGTGAATCTCAACATCATATACAACAACAAGACTGAGATCCTAATTAAAATAAGATATATTCTATGTTTGTATAAAGATTTCAAAATATATTCTACTGTCATGTATAACTAAAAAGGATAAAAAAGAAAAAAAGGTAATTATTTCTGAAATTTTGTTGTTCTTACATTGCCTCTCATAATGTATCTATTATTTTTTATGGAATTTTTGTAATATATATATATATGTGTGTGTGTGTGTGTGTGTATTTACACACATATATACTTATATCTGTAAATAGGTTTATATATAAAATATAATATATATGTGATTTGTAGTAAGATAAAAGAAGAAAGTTGAAATCAAGGGATTATTGATGCTATCCTTTGTGACCCTTACCAGCTCTTAGCATTTTATTTCTGTTGCCATATCAGGACTACTATCTTTCTCATCATGAGTAATACAGCATTCATGCTACATTCTATCCATAGCTGATATAATGTTTCTGGAAGTGTATTTTCAAAATTTTGATCTATTTCCACAAAGGAGTTTTACATGGGTCATAGGATTTGTGGAGGAAACTGTCAACTGAATGATAGGTATTACCTTCTCAGAAGGAACAACTATCAAATACCAATATTTCTTCTTCCTCTTCTTTTTCTTCCTCACTTTTCTATTTTGAAAAGCTCCACTTTCAGTAACTTTATGTCCTTTATATTACAATATTTTTGTACTCTTTATTAACAGCTATCTGAGGGTAGAAAATATGATTGTTATTATTGGGAAAGAAGCAGAAAAACACATTATTTCAATTAAGATTCAGTGAGCACCTCCTAGGTGTTAGGCCCTGCGTAAGACATCTGAGTACAGATATGAATAAGACATGGTGTCTGTCCTTGTGAATTTCAGCCTAGTAGGGAGATAGTCACATAAATAGAAAATTTTAGTGTAGTATAGGAAACAATAAATAGGATACTCTAAAATCACCAAAGACTCTGAAAGCAGAGTTATTTCTATTTCTACAGAAGAAACTTAGGTCCAGAAATTAAATTTCTGTCAATAGGGGCAAATGTGGAGTCATATAATAACATAATTACCTACAGTGAGTTATCTTAATAGTAAGTGATCTCCTGCCCAGAGGAAATCCTTTTCTTTAGTCCTCAAAGAGCCCTACCTTCATTGGAGACCCAAACTAAGAAACTCTGAGAGTTCAGTATTGGTCTTTTTAAGAAACTCTCTTATCCACAAAGAATGAGTCTGTTGTAGGAGGTCTTCTAGTTGGGTGTTGGCTAGTCATATAGCAGCCTTGCTGTAGTTTGACACAAATTGACTAATGTGCAATGGCATGAGTCCTAGTCTTGTGAGTCTTCCTCCTAATTCAGATCACTTTGCAAGCCCTGGTTGCTGCACAGAAACCAGATGTACTCCTAACTCTGACCCCATGCACCCAGCTGTCCTGGAAAGAAAAAGGTGTTGGGTCTTGGCCCACTCACTACTCAAAAGAGTATAGTAAACACTGGTGGGTAGTAAGTAATAAAAATTTTAGAATGATCATGATGATCATGATGGTGGTGGTGATGATAATGTTGATCGTGGCACTGATGCTGGTGGTTTTAATAGTAATAATAAAATAGGGCTGTATCTTTACTTATTCTTGTCTGCCTAGTATTTGGCACAGAGGTTGGAATTTCAAAAAGTTTGTTCAAGTGAGCAGTCAGTTTCCCTCTAAAACCCTGACACAGAGAATATCACCCCTCTTGTTCAACACTCTTCAATGGATTTCCATTTCCTCAGCACAGCACCTACATTTCTTGTCTTGGCTTATGCCTCCGGCCCTCCTTTGACACCATTCTGGCCATATCTCCTCTCACTCCATAGACACACTGGCTCGCTTTTCTTTTCTTTGTTTTTTTAACCTTTATTTTATTTATTTTTATGTGGTGCTGAGGATCGAACCCAGTGCCTCACACATTCCAGGCAAGCGCTATACCACTGAGTCACAACCCCAGCCCTCGCTTTTCTTAAATACCCATAAAACATTCCCACCTCAGGATCTCTGCACAATGTTCTTCTCTCTACTTGGAAAGCTTTTCCCTCAAATATTAATGTGCCTTACTTCTTCACTTTCTTAAAATCCCACTCAAAAGTCCCCTTCTCACTCCGGAGGCTGAGGCAGGAGGATCGCAAGTTCAAAGCCAGCCTCAGCAATGGCAAGGCCCTAAGCAACTCAGTGAGACCCTGTCTCTAAACAAAATACAAAATAGGGCTGGGGATATGGCTCAGTGGCTGAGTGCCTCTGAGTTCAGTCTCCAGTACCCAATAATGTTCCCTTCTCAGAGAAACTTCTGATTTCCATGCATAAAATGCATCACTGTATCTATCTGTATTTTTGTTGTAATTTTTACATTAATTATGCCTTATTTATGCATCTATTCATAGTCCATTCCAGCTTATTGTATCTCCATTGAATCTAAGTTACATATAATGCCTTTGTTTTCTTTGTCGATATTTCTCTAGAACCTGGAATAGCACATAGGTATACTTCTATAGATATTATATAATTAATTTAAAAATAATTTATGGATTGTATGTCATTATAAGAGATAATTCCTGGACTAAATTGTATTTCTAGATTTGTCCTTTTATCTCTCTGTGGATTGTGTGAGCTCCTGAGGACAGAGATCACATCAGAAGTTTTTTGTTGTCCCAAATGAATCCCAGGACAAAGTAATTCTCAGTAAATGCTTATTTGTTGGTAGATTGTTTAAAAGGTCCAGCTTATGGGGATGGCCTTTCCTCCTTGATCTGCTCCACCACAATTTTTAATCTCCATGTTTTACTTTCTGCAATCTTGAGATGGTAAACATACATGGAGGGAGAGATGATATGAAAGCATTTGTAACTTTATTTTGAAATAAATATGGCAGACTCAAGCTTAATTTTTTATTCTTCATACCAGTACACCAAAGACCAACTATCAAGAAGACTGTAAAAGCCAGAGAGTATTTTTCTACTTTTGATGAAATGCAGGTTCTCTATAAAAAATAAAGCAAAACAAAAATAAACTCCAAACTTCAAAAGATTGAAAAGCATGATTCTTTTAAGCAACTTCTAATTGATTACATTTAAACTAATAACATTTATATTTTTGTCATTTTTTTAGCATTTTAGTAGCTTTTAAATATAGTACATTTTATGAACTTGATGCCCTCAACATGCCTTTCTGAAATAGTTAAATCCGTCTTGCCATTCACATTGGACTTGGTATCACTACTTGCCTTACCCAAAGGAGCTTGACCAGTTCCAAGCCAATTGCAGCTGGCCTGGGACTTGCTGACACATTTTTTAGGAACTAGTTGTGCAACACATGTTGATCTTCTCTGTTCTTCTTCCTTTCCTTATTCATCTACTTGGCTCTTTCCCTCTACTTCCCAACCCCCAACTAACTCCCTTTATTCCCTTCCCTTTGGAATTTTGGAAGTCATTATCTGCTTTAGTAAATTTAATGGTAAATTGACTCAGGGATAAAAATGCTCTCCATTTTTAGTGAGAAAGGTTTGTTTCCCATATTTTTGGGATCTTATTCTGTCATAGTTCTTTAAAAAAGTTTTAAGCAAATATTTTGTTATTTGCTTATTTATTCAAGAATAG
This sequence comes from Marmota marmota marmota, assembly GCF_001458135.2. Lineage (NCBI taxonomy): Eukaryota > Metazoa > Chordata > Mammalia > Rodentia > Sciuridae > Marmota > Marmota marmota. The sequence goes on along the minus strand of NW_026000249.1, from coordinate 1,767,480 downwards.
ACTTCCTACCATTAAAGCTGATTTATCACAAATAAAGCTTTAAAAACACATTTTCACATCCTCCTTTAGAAAACATATTCTCAACTAAAAATTATCAATTTTACTAGTATCATTGTCTTAATTTTATCACAAATAAATTTCCCCATTTTTTTTTATGTTTTCAAATATATATACATCTTAGAATGGCTCAATCAAGCTACTTAACATATGTATCACTTTGTATACTTAGTTTTTCTTTCTTATTAACTATGGTCACCATATTGTATACAATAGACCTCTTAAACTTATTCCTTCTATTTGACATTTTATATCTCTTGACTGACATCTCCAAATCACTCCCCTTCACCCTTGGCACCATTCTGCTTTCTACTTTTATGTGTTCACTTGTTTTAGATTTTACATGTAATAAGGTCATGTGGTAATTTTCTTTCTGTCCCTGCCCTGGTTTATGTCACTTAACATAATGAACTCTAGGTTCATCCATATTTTTGCTAATAACAGGATCTCCTCTTTTTAAATACTGATTCGTATTCCATTGTGTATGTATATTCCACATTTTCTCTCTTTTACCAGTGATGAACACATAGGTTGATTCCATGTCCTGGTTATTATGAATAATATTTTAATGAATATGAGAGTGCAGGTGTCATTGTTTAAAATTTTTGTTTTAATTGGTTATACATGACAGTATAATGCATTTATGCACTTTGATATATCATAGATGGGGTATAATTTCTCACTTTTCTGATTTTACATGTTGTAGAATCACATCAGTCATGCTGTTATATATGTACATAAAGTAATAATGTCTGTTCATTCTACTATCTGTCCTATCCTCATATCCTCTCCTCTGCCCTCCCTTCACTCCCCTCTACGTAATCTAAGTTATCTCTACTTTTCCTTAGTCCCCCCTTATTGTGAATTAGCATCTGCATATCAGAGATCTTTTTAAAAATATTTTTTGGTTGTTGCTGGACATTTATTTTATTCATTTATTCATATATGGTGCTGAGAATTAAACCCAGTGCCTCACACATGCTTGGAAAGTGCTCTACTTCTGAGCCCCAACCCCAGCCCTCAGCTATCTTTTTGATATTGTAATTTCCTTTCCTTTGGATATATACCCAGTAGTAGGATTGCTGGATAATATGGTAAATCTATTTTTAATGTTTTGAGGAAACTCCACACTGTTATCCATAATAGATGTCCTAATTTACATTCCTACCAACAACATGCAAGTGTTTCCTTTTATCCACATCTTCACTGACACTTGTTATCTTTTGTCTTTTTAATAATAACCATTCTAGGATGTGAAGTGATATCTCATTGTTTTAATTTGCATTTCCCAGATGATTACTGATGTTACACATTTTTGTCATATATCTGTTGGACATTCATGTATTCCATTGAGAAATGTCTATCAAATCCTTTGCCCATGGTTTTTTTTATCGATTTTTTAAAAATTAAATGACAGTGGAATGCATTACAATTCTTATTACACATCTACAGCACAATTTTTCATATCTCTGGCTGTATATAAAGTATATTCACATCAATTTGTGTCTTCCTACATGTACTTTGGATAATGATGTCTATCACATTCCACCATCCTTGCAAACCCCTGCCCCCTCCCTTTCCCTCCCACCCCTCTGCCCTATCTAGAGTTCTTCTCTTCCTCCCATGCTCCCCCTCCCTACCCCACTATGAATCAGCCTCCTTATATCAGAGAAAACATTCAGCACTTGTTTTTTTTGGCGGGGGTTGGGGATTGGCTAACTTCACTTAGCATTATCTTCTCCAATGCCATCCATTTACCTGCAAATGCCATGATTTTATTCTCTTTTTTATTAGCTACACATGACATTACAATGATCTTGGCAATTCATACATTAGAATCAATTGGGGTATAATTTCTCATTTTTTCTGATTGTACAGATTGCAGAATTACATTGGTCATATAGTCACCAATATACACACAGCAATCATAATGTCTATTCTCTTTTAATGCTGAGTAAAATTCCATTGTGTATATATACCACTTTTTTTATCCATTCATCTACTGAAGGACATCAAGGTTGGTTCCACAGTGTAGCTATTGTGAACTGTGCTGCTATAAACACTGATGTGGCTGTGTCCCTATAGTATGCTGATTTTAAGTCTTTTGGGCATAGACCGAGGAGAGGGATAGCTGGGTCAAGTGGTGGTTCCATTTCCAGATTTCCAAGGAATCTCTATACTGCTTTCCATATTGGCTGCACCAATTTGCAGTCCCACCAGCAATGTATGAGTGTACCTTTTTTCGTACGTCCTCACCAACACTTATTCCGATCAAAATCTCAATGGCATTCCTCATAGAAATGAAAAAAACAATCATAAAATTCATCTGGAAAAATAAGAGATCCAGAATAGCTAAAGCAATTCTTAGTAGGAAGAGTGAAGCACGTAATCATCACTATACCAGACCTTAAACTATTCTACAGATCAATAGTAACAAAAATGGCATGGTATTGCCACCAAAACAGAGTGGAAAACCAGTGGTACAGAATAGAGGACACAGAGACTAACCCACATAATTACAGTTATCTTATATTAGACAAAGGTGCCAAAACCATGCATTGGAGAAAAGATAGCCTCTTCAACAAATGGTGCTGGGAAAACTGGAAATCCATATGCAACAAAATGAAATTAAATCCCTATCTCTCACCAGGCACAAAACGCAACTCAAAGTGGATCAAGGATCTTGGAATTAAACCAGAGACTCTGTGTATAATAGAAGAAAAAGTTGGCCCTAATTTTCATCATGTGGGATTAGACCCCAACTCCTTAATAAGAATCCTATAGCATAAGAATTAAACCAAGAATCAATAAATGGGATGGATTCAAACTAAAAAGTTTACTCTCAGCAAAAGAAACAATCTGTGAGGTGAATAGAGAGCCTACATCCTGGGAGCAAATTTTTACCCCTCACGCATCAGATAGAGCACTAATCTCTAGGGTATATAAAGAACTCAAAAAGCTAAACACCAAAAGAAAAAAAACAAAAACCAAATAACCCAATTAATAAATGGGCCAAGGACCTGAACAGATACTTCTCAGAAGAGGATATATAATTAATCAACAAATATATGAAAAAAAATGTTCATCATCACTAGCAATTAGAGAAATGAAAATCAAAACCACTCTAAGATATCTTCTCACTCCAGTCAGAATGGCAACTATTATGAAGACAAACAACAAGTGTTGCCCATGTTTTAATTGATTTACTTGTTTTCTTACTATTGAATTCTTTATATCTTTTCCAGGTTTTGGGTTCATCTGTACTGTCTTCTCTTATAAATCATTATATTAGTTTACCAAGGCTGCTGTAACAAAGTAGCACAAACAGAGTGGCTTAATACAAATATATTTTCTCAGTTCTGGATGTAGAAATCTTTGATCCAGGTATGAGCAGGATTGTTTCCTTATGAGAACTGTGAGAAGGAATCTGTTCCATGGCTTTCTACTAATTTCTCCAGAAAGTGGGCAAGGTGACAAGATAAGCCATTGTCCTCTTGTGGTAAGTATTGTGATGGTCTCCTAAGTGACTCTACCTCATTTGATTAGATTAATGTGCAGTTATTCAAATCCTCTTTCTAATGTGTAATTCCAAAACCCAATTTATTGCTCAGCATCTATCAAGGCCCCTTCTTCTATTTCCTATTCAATGAGTACATTCTTCAGACTGATATTTCACCCTCATATACCTGCTAGAGCCAAACTAGTGTTTCTCAGACCTGGCTGCATATTGAATTTCCTGAAGACATTTGTAGCCTGCTGATGTCTGAGCCCTACCCTGGAAGTACTGATTTTATTGGTCTGGAGTTGTGGTCTATGCATTAGGATTTGTAAAATCTCCCTAAGTGATTCCAATGTTCATTTAGGGTGGAGATCCTATTTAGAGCAACATGTCTCCAATTATAAAGTGTGCAGTGATCCTCCAGCTTAAATGCAGATTCTGATTCAGCAGGTTAGACCAGTTAAGATTCTGTATTAACTAACAACCAGGGATGCTTCTGGTCCATACTTTGCATAACAAAGTGATAAAAAATTTCAGATGTCTAGTACCACATTTTGCTCATCTTTGTGTCTCCAAAGTTTAGTGTAGAAGCTCTTAGCAAATGTTTAAAACCAAATTAAATTTCAACCTCTCTCATCTTTCTATCCCCTTTCTCTGCATATTGAAGCCCTGAAAGCTTACACCCATATCTTTTTGAAACCTATCCCTAGCTACAACCAAATGTTTAACATTTTACCCATTCATTCAGTCTTTCCACCAACATATCCTAAATGTACTTTGTAGCTTGGGACTGGATGTTCAGTGCCAAATAATATGACTTCTGTCCATGTTTGCATGTCCATGAAAGGATTATTCTTTAGGCTGGTGCTTCATAGATTATCTTTGCTGAAGGACCAGATGTTTTGTTCCAATCTCTTTTACTTTTGTGAAATACAAAATTCAGCACTTGGGTATCTCAGCAATGTCAGATTCCTGCAAAAATTTCTAAATGAGAGTTCTCAAGTTCTCTATTGGTCAGGTAGTGGAAGTATGTAGTTTTCAGACCACATTGGTCTGTGAACCACACTTTTTCTAGGTATTTCTTCTGGGCCTTGCCAGACAAAGTTGGGTCTATGGACAAATAGCTTCTTAGAACCATCATGTTCTAAGAAACACAAGAACTTGGACTAACTCTGGGCCTACTGAATCACAATCTACATTTTAATGAGGTTTCCAGGTGATTTTGGGTGCATATTACAGACTAAGAAACACAGTTCCAGGGCAGTGGCTCTCAAACTTTGGCTGCATATTAGATTTACATGAGAGCTTTAAAAATTCTGCCCAAACTGAATCCTAACAAATTAAATAAAAATTTTGGGAGGTGGCACCCAGGCTTTTTTTTTAATAACTCCCCAGGTGACTTTGGTGAGAATCAGTACTAAGTCAATCTGGGATTCATAAGTGCCACTGGAAAGCAGTCCACCAATTGCTCTAATCCCATGGTTAGCTCTGGTTCCCAGATCCACACTTACCATTTTTTTTTCCAGAAAAAATCTGAGAAATGTATTGGTAGGCATCATTAGGTGGATTTCTTGGATCAGTGTTTCTCCACCTTCAGTCGAGTAACAGTTTATGAAATTGGACGGGTACACCTTTAAGGTGTAGCTCAGGGGCCGTGGTTTTTTGTTTATTTCTTTTGACTGATGTGAAGCCTTACTGTACACTCATTGGGGTAGAGCAGTGGATAGGTGGCTCCCATTGCTGGCTATCTGACCAGTAGCTATTCCCTTTCCCCTTCTTCCTAATAACAGGGAAATATCCAAAAGTACTAGATACTGTCTTTGTCAGCCTCCACTGCAGATTAAAATGATCCTGTGATTTCATTCTGGACAGTAAGGAATAAGGGAATTATGTTGGTTAGCTTTCTTCTAAATAAAAAGAAGAGCATAGAAATAGGAAGATTATCAAAAATACAAGTCTATTCTCACACCTATTTACTTGGACTTTTTTGGGTCTCGGTTTTTACTAACGTAAGTTTGGACTGTTCAGTGGGCCAATTGGTTAATGAAAGAGACATGACTGGAGAACAGATCCCATTTAGAAATACTCCATTATCTTATTCTGAACATAGACCATGGAATAACAGTATCCACATGATTTAGGAGACTATTAGAAATGAAGGACCTCAGATACCAACTGGACTTGCAGAATATTCAGCATGCCTGGATAATTGTTAGGCACATTGAAGTTTGAAAAGTGGGTGTCTGAAAGAGAGTTTTCTTTTAAAAACTCTTTCTCAATTCCTCTGCTCTCTTTCTGCTGCCATGGAAGAGGAACTTGCCACAAAGGAAAGCCAATTGAGAGTCCAGGCACATTCTGCACTTGGGGATTCAAACATCCGTTTTCACACTGCCGTGGAAGTGTTGTGACATTTTCTATTGGAAAGGAACTACCTAAATGCCATCATGTGGATCCATAAGCTATTTTTAGTTTTTTTTCTATACAGGCCAAAGATTCTGCTGCCCAAATGACTCCAAAGAACGTGAGGCTGATGTGTCTCATATTTTCTTGTAACCCTTGCTTTTCCAAAAATGTCTTGGGTGTTTACTGTTGAGTTCAGCCTTGTTTTACTAATGAAGCTCTGTATCTGCTGTGTCCCACTTGGTAGGTTATCCTTTCCCCTTTTTTACTTGCAAAGACATGACACGTTTTCATGTTTAATCAGAAAACTAGAACTGGAAGTTGATTCAATATGCATAATACTTTATCAGATGGTCATCTCCAACTCAAATTTTTCTCGGGCTTTGAAGTGGAGAGAAACATTAGAAAATATGACGATTGAAGTTCAAGTTTCCTCACTTTTGTTAGAGGAGTTTGGGATCTGCCAGGAAGTATTTAACAAACAAGCAGGATGTCACCTGAGATAGTCTATTGAGATGAAAAATGGGGATGCAAAATGTAAACAGCAACACATGGTCCTTCAAAGAAAAAAATTGCCATCGAGAAGGAAATTACTTAACTCTAATGGAATTAGCTAAAAGTGGTTTCCAAATGTGCATCTTTATCTCTTGCTTTATAATTTTTTGAATGCCAGGCAATGCCCTGATAGAATCTGGGGAAAAAGAGACATGAATTTGGGCTTAATAGTTTTCTAATCTTAATTCTATAACATTTTATAGTATTTTAAAATGTAGATTTTAAAAATTCTTGATACCATAATTAAATTATTCCCAGTAAAATGATCACAGTGGGCATATTGAAGGGTGACAGACATTTATGTGCACAGTTAGCAATCTTTCATTGCAAATCCAATAAATGCCAGACATTAGGGATATAAATATAAATAGGATAATATCCTGGCATTATAAAGAAAAACACAATATATAAATCAGGAGTTGCTCAGCAAACAATAAAACCACCATTAAATCATAGTTCATTTATTTTGTTCTTCCAGTGGAAGGCTCATTTTTCATATATTTCTTTATTATTTTAAAGGCAGTACTTCAAAAAGGAAAAAAAAAGCATAGAAGGTTTCCCACAGGGCAAATCACAGCAGCTTCATTCTTGCATATCCAGATGGGTAACATCGTACATTTATCTTCCTAAATTGGGAAATTTTGCATCCTTTTACAAAAACGTGATTCATAATGATTTTGTTTCAGCTCACTCTTTTTAGCTCATAGAAAACATGTTGCTGATAGTAGGGCACTTACTCTGTGAGTAATAAAAATGATTCATGTTTCATGACTACAGTTTGGGGTGTTAGCCTTGAGGAAGTATGCACCCTTAAATGTAATGGTTCATGCAGTGTTGGAAGTAATTTTCTGAACTAAAGATTCCTTTATTTCCAGATGTTAAAGATGTTGAGACTAAGGCTTAAAGTATAATTTTCTCTAAATTTCATCTAGAAGTACAGGATAGAGTTATAATATCTGCCTGACCACCACATTTAAGCTTGTAAGTGTTGTCTTGCACACTGTTTTGTAATTTGAAAGTCAACTGGCCACTTTGAAACCTAAATTTCTTTAGAAGGCTGATAACTATCTTGGAAAATTAGTTATTACTGTGTGAAACTTTGAAAGAAATAAACTAATTTCTACCTAGATTTTTGTATTTTAGGTAGGAGGCTATTGGAATTAATAGAGTTATACATCAAAGAAGCACAATATCTCCTAGAAGTCAATGTTGTTGAGAGGAATTAAACATTCATTTTCCAAATAGGTTTTTTTTTTGTTATTCTGGAGAATCATATAATAGAATCATGGGCCTCTTGTAATTGCCAAGAATCACTTCTATCATGTAGGGCACCACAACCCTTTTCATTTTATAATGAAGAAATCAGAGAAGGAATGGTTCTTGCCCCAGATCACAGTATTTTCTATTGTCTGAGATGATGAGTTACACCTGAGAGGTTGTCTAGTTTACACTGTTCTGAATCTCCTGCTGAACATTCAAAATAATCATGAGCTCGCTACGTAATTTTTGAAGAGAGTTTGGGAGTGATGAGATAATTTCTTCAAAGTTTGTGTTTGTTTGCTGGGGATGATGATTTAATTTCTGCCAAATAGCTTTGGCCCAGTTGAAAAACTTGTATTATGTAAGTCTAGCATAAAATATTTATCATATCCACTGTTTGCTGAAATGTTTGATCTTCTTACCTCTGAATAAGAACAGACTGGGTTGTGAAAGGCTAATGAAGAATCACTTTATTCACAAGATAGAAATCACACTATTCAAGTGACCAGATGTCAGCATGAAATTAAATTCTACCAGAGAACTGACGATACTAGGATTGACCCTGCCTGCAACAAATAAACAAGATGGATGATAAAATGAGTCCCATTTCAAACATGGCATCAACAAACATAATGATGACCTAAAAAGTAACTTGTTTGAGGTGTCAGATTATTTTCAAAAATAAAGTGATTTTTGGGTCTGGGGATGTGGCTAAAGTGGTAGCGTGCTCGCCTAGCATGTGTGAGGCACTGGGTTCAATTGTCAGCACCACATAAATGTAAAATAAAGATATTGTGTCCACCTAAAACTAAAAAATAAATATTTTTTTTAAATAAAGTGATTTCAAAGCCAATTTCAAAATGGCAGTTGTAACACAGTTTTAGTATGTGTTGGAGCCTCAGTCATATTAAGACCACTCAGAATTTTGGCATGGTTTAAACATTTGCCACCTTACCCCATGTATGAATCATCTGTGGCTTTTCACTAAGGTCTGACCACTGGAACTTGCCCTGTGTATGATTTTTAAACTTTTAAACATGTGCCCAAACATTGGCCTAAATAAACATTAGGCCAATAGGTCCCTGCTTTTGATGTAGATCTCATAAATCATACACTGATTTTTTATCACTTCATTCGTTATTGCTCTTCGTCTCTTACTGATCATTATCCATTACATGGACACTGCACTTTCATATGTTGCATGTTGCACTTTGCATGCTTTATAATCTCAAAGCCTCTCAAATGCCTAAAAGCATTGGAGCCAGCCTAGATACAATAAAAACACTGCAGGGAGCCTTGACATTGATGGTACCTTCAACCTCAACCTTTGAAAAAGTTCAAAGGTTGAATTATATTTGATATAGCATTATAATTAAGTCACTTTCTTTATATTTTTACTTTTTGAGGCTGATAAATCTCTAATAAATATATGTCCTTAACTACAATGCTGTGTTCCCTGGGAAATATTGACATTTTTTAAAATGTTTTAAATTTTTTATTGGCTCTTGTTAGTTATACATGACAATGGGATTAATTTTGAGATTATGATAAAAGCATTGAATATAATTCATTCTAATTCCTTCCACTTTCATTCCTCTGCTCCCCTCCCCCATTCCCTTCTCTCTGCTGAACTTTCTCCTATTTAGTTATACTTTTTTAAAAAAATTAGTGTCTTGTGGATGTACATGATGTTGAGATTCTCTGTGGTGTATTCATATATGTACATAGGAAAGTTATGTCTGATTTACTCCACTGACTTTCCCTATTCCACTCATCCTCCCTTCCCTTCATTCTCCTTTGTCCAATGTACTGATTTTTCTTCTATCCTTTTTTATCCCCTCCTTATTTTGGATTCCACATGTCAGAACATTTCACCTTTGATTTTTTTAGGGTTGGCTTATTTCACTTAGCATGGAGACTTAGCATGATACTCCCACGGCTCAATCCACTTACATACAAATGCCATAATTTCATTCTTTTAACGGCTGAGTAATATTACATTGTACCACATTTTCTTTGTTCATTTATCTGTTGAAGGGTGCCTAGGTTGGTTCCTTAGTTTGGCTATTGTAAATTGAGCTGCTATAAACCTTGATGTGGCTGACTCACTGTAATAGTCTGATTTTAAGTCCTTTGGGTATAAACCCAAGAATGGGATGAGTGGGTCAAATGGTGGTTCCATTCCAAGTTTTCTAAGGAATCTCCATACTGCTATCTAGAGTGGTTGTACCAATTTGCAGTTCTACCTGCAATGTATGAGTATACCTTTTTCCCTACATCCTTGCCAACATTTATTGTTACTTGTATTCTTGATCATTGCAATTCTGACTGGAATGAGATGGAATCTCAATGTAGTTTTAATTTGCATTTCTCTAATTGCTAGAGATGTTAAACATTTTTTCGTATATTTCTTGATCATTTGTGTTTCTTCTTTTTGACTTTAACAAGTAATTTTAATAATTAAGCAAACCAGCAAAAATCCATATTAGAATTTCATAGTTTCTCCCTCCTTTTTTTTTTTTAACTAGGGATTGAACTGAGGGGAACTTGACCACTGAGCCATATCCCTAGCCCTATTTTGTATTTTATTGGAGATTGGAAACAGGGTCTCACTAAATTTCTGAGGCTGGCTTTGAACTTGTGATCCTCCTGGCTCAGCCTCCCAAGCTGCTAGGATTACAGGTGTGTACCACTGCACCCGGCTCTCCCTCCCTCTTTTTACACACACACACACACACACACACGCACACACGCACACACACAAATACAGTCATATAAATGGCTTCTGGGCCATACATATAGCACAGCATTTAGGACTACAAGTTTTGAAGTCAGGCAGCCCCAGATCTAGACTTAGCTTTGTCTAGCAGCACTGTCACTTGTTGTCATTGGCAGGTTCCCACACTCATATAAGCAGCAAAGTGGGGAAGAAATACTTACCACTTGGAGTTGTTAGAGTTTTATGGAGAAAATTAAAACAAACCATTTTTTATTATCTAATCCATGGTTTTTTCTCCTTTGCACTACTGATGTTCATGGTTTGACCTTTCTTTTTTGTGGGGGCTCTCCTGTGCACTGCAGTATACTTACCAGTGTCCCTAACCTTCACCATTATTGTCCTCCCACACAGAACTTTTACAATTAAATGTGTCCCAAGATACTTCCAAGTGTTACCTGTGGTTCAAAGCCCCCTAAGTTGAAAATCGCTGTTCTAAAATCATACAAAATATGTCACTCAATGCAGGCACTGCACTCTGAGAAATGCATCATTAGGCGATTATTGTTTTCCAAACATCATAGAGTGTTCTTAAATTAAGATGGCTATGCAGTCACTAGGTGATGCAGTCTATGGGCCCCCATCATATATGCTGTCTGACATTGAAAGAAATGTTGATATTCAGAGAATAACTATAATCCTCTTTTTGATAAAGCAAAGCAATCATTACATATTTCTAAGACTCTAAAGAGAAGGAATCTTGAAGTGAATTAAGCCACCAAGGATATTTGAACAGAGAAACTTTATAGAGCTAAAGCTTTTAGGAGCCCCCAAGGGTCTCCTGTCTGTATTTTTCTCTTTCCAAAAGTTCCATTAGTATCTGCAAAAACTCAACCCTGTGTAAACTCCACCAGCTCCATTTCTCAAGTAATTGCTCCATCTCGAATTTGAAATCCCAAATAATGAAAGCTATTCTTTTAATTGCTCCCAAATACAACATTTGCTTTCCTAACTCGAAAACCTTCCCACTCCATATCCTAATATGTCTGTTTGTTGATTTTTGGTCAATAAGTTGGTTGCTAAGAAGATTAATGTGTGATAGGTGATCCTTCACTTTGCCCTCCTGGGCAACTTATCAAACTGATCATTTGACATCTGGAGCCTTGTGATTTGAGTGGTACTACCCCTTCCATGGCTAACTCATTCCTATAGATGGGAAACAACTCACTGGGAAACATATCTTTTACACACAGACCAGGAACCATATGCTAATCAGCTATTTTATTGGGCTCTCACAGGGCCCTCAAACTCCAGGCCACTATTCCTCTGCCCTGATCATGCCAGGGGACAGGTACCAGGCAGTAGAGTCAGCTACACTCCAGAGACCATGGAAATTATTCAAACTAGCCAATCATAAGCCTGTTTGCCCTGCCTTACCCATTCCTTCCTAGGGAATCCACAATGAAGACTCTTGCTCAGAGTTTTCCCTTGCTCCCTCCTGTGGCCCTATATGGTATGGCATGCCCCTTCCTGCTGGGAATTGTAACCATCTTTCTAAAGGCAATTGTTTTCTGATCTTTTGGCCTCATCATACCTGAAAAATAACAAAACCTACTTTAAGGAACAGTTGCATGCCCATGGAGCTCCATTCAGACACTCAGGAGAAGAGCACAGCTGGACACTGTTTTCAAGCTGCTCACAGCTGTGCTACACTATGCCACAGAACACAACTCTTCTGCCATGGTTGGTCCACAACAGCTGTTCCGCTCGCTGTTGGCCTGAATTATATGAGTGTAACAGATGACTTGCATGCTGTTCTTAAACTGTAGCCCTGATAAATCAGTTTGCTTAAATAATCTTGCTTATGAATCACTTCCAACACCCACAGTCATTTGGTCCTTTCTTTATATGAAGGAGCATTGTGCCCTTCTTTAAAGAGACATTCTTCTATAGCATTTCCTATGAAATATCTCAAGCCATCATGGTGCCAAGGAGCCATCTCCAAGGATGAAAGCCATGGGCAGTTGGTAGGAACTGCTTTCCTTTGGAGGACCCAAAGAGGGATCCAAGATTCTTCTAAGCTGGGACACATTAAAATGATTAGTTATTTGGCCAAGAAAACCCATTGTCAGATGGGTAATTTAGCATGTGAAACTTCCTAAAGGTGACCATTTGCCATGATTATTGAAAAGAGGATTCTAGCACTGGGTGAAAGAATAGGAGGAAATTTGTCACTTGTGGCCTACTAGCTGCTCTCTAAAGCTATAGTATTGATTCTCCTGTTAACTTTTAAAATGTAATTCTTTAAAGTATCATACTTGTTGGTTTTTGGTTTTAACCTTGGATCCCAATAAGCTTAGAGCTAATTGATCTACCATGGCTAATGATCTCTATTAAGTTTATTGATTTTTGGTCTATGTAGTGTTAAGAGTTGTTCATAGACTAAGCTAAGGGCTCAGTGCCTGGGGATGGAGTGTGGAGGACTTGTGAAGACAATGCCACTGTGGTTAAGAGGTCCGTGTTTTCTAACTGAAGCAAAAGTCGCAGTTCCTTTTTCTATCTCCAGTTCCTCTGAAAAGAGTGTGAGGCAGTGGATTAGGCAGTCTGATAAAATTTGTTGAATGTATTTCCTGATATTAGATCATTTAGACTAGTCAGAAGTGGGAGGTATGATCTGAGTCTCTGTGAAACATTTCCTGAGAGGATGGAAAATATTGTTTACCCCAGAGTGTCTAAGTTTATGCCCTTGAGGATGGTTATGGGGTTGGTCATCTGTTCAGCAGGACAGGCAGCTCCCTATACAGAGAAATTACCTTTCATGGAATCATCAGAACAGGTTTTAAGTTGAATTCCTAATGATGAAACAACCTTTAATGGGGATCCTGCCAAGAAAGTATAGAGTCATATGTTAATCTTTTAAATTTTCATATGAAAATAAGTTAATTGCTCAGTGATCAATTTATCAGATAGCTGAGTGGTAAATTGATGGCCCTCTATCTGTGGTTCTCAATCAAGAATGATTTTGTAACCTCTGGAGACATTTTTGATTGTCACAACTGGAGAGATGCTACTGGCATCTAGTAGGTAGAACCCAGAGATGCCATTAGATATCCTATAATGCACAGCACAGCCTCCATAAGAAAGAATTATATGGTCCTGAATGTCAATAGTGCTAAGGTTGAGAAATTATGATCTTCAACAATTATATTGATTTCAAGGAATCTATGCTAAAAATCAAGTTACAGAATATTAAGAAATGGAGAAAATGTTTTAAAATGAAGCACTTTAATATTTTTAAAATTAAAATCATTTTTTAAAAGTTGATTTCCATTTATTGATTAATGTCTTAATTCTGAGACTACACACAATTCTCTCTATCAGACATTCAGTATTTTGTTATTATTGCTCATATTTTATGACTTAATTCTTTTTCCTGTGACTTTTTTATCAAATAGAGGGGAAAACAAAAATATTAAGTTTTTTTCTGAAATATTCATAAAAAGTGTCATTCTGTGTTTCCTCTGTGGATAATTGATTTTGGGCAATACAGCTTGTGTTGCTCTTCTCCTAGAGATACATTTTATTGGACTAGGAAAAGCAAAGAGAAATAAAATTTAAAATATCAAAATCCCTTTTAGTATCAGATTCTCCTGGGCTTGGACACATGATGCATGAGACAATGATATTCTGATAGTTCCAAACATCTTAGATTAAAAGACAATTTGAATGACTGATAGTTTTTCACAAATGATCTCCAAGATCAATGAGCCAGTTCAGTTTACATATTAAAGAGTGAAATTACCTTTCCTGGAACCATTGGGGGAACATGTGAAAGATTCTTATTCTTAGAAGTTCCTTGAAGTCAAAATTATTCACATAATAACATGAAGATGCTATTTGTGTTTTGGCCCTCTCATTCTCTCTGGAGCATACAGTAGCAATTTCCAAAGACTACATGGTGTGTGATGGTATTATGCTGATACCTAATGGAATGTGTTCTTGCATTTTAAAACTCTCTGTTTTAATTCCTGATTCAAGTAATAGCAACAGATAAACCCACATAAACACAAGCTCTTGGAGCTATCAATAATTTAGAAGAATAAAAAAGATTCTCAAACAAGAAAGTTATGAGAGCCACTGCTTTTGTCATTACACAGAAAATGAATCAGATTAAACAAAAGTTCAGGACTCAGGATGTTTCAAATACCATGGTTAATAGCATGAGCCAACATCATCTTTATTGCTTTGTAGATAAAAGGAAAGTGAAAGGCACTTGGATTCTGTGCCAAAGCTTGAAAGAACCAGGAGCAATTGTTTCTGAGTTCTTGTTTCAAATCCAATGTCTAATTTGTTTTGCAATCTTGGTGCTATTGACATTTGAGTCAGGATCTTTCTTTGTCATGGGCTTGTCCTGTGCACCATAGGATGTTTAGCAACATCTCAGGTCTTGTTCCACTTGATGCCAGTAGCCATCTCCAATTGTGACTAACCAAAATGTCTCAAGACATTGCCAAATGATCTTGGGTGGCATATGGCCCAGTTAAGCACCACTATCTCTTAAGGCAGAGTCTCTGATGTTGCAACAGGACATTTCTGCTTATATCTCATTGTCCAGAATTTTGTTACATAGTCATTTCTAACTGTAAACAGGCTGGGTAACACAATTTTTATACTAAGTGGGTTTATGCCAGCTGAAATAGGATGTTCTGTTTCTGTGGCAGAAAAAAGAACAAGTATTGGGGATGGCTCCAAGTCCCCATCATGCATGAAAAGAGACTCTATGCCTGAAGTATTTGTGATGGTGATAGCACATTCTATCAACTCTAAAAAAAACAAACACAAAACCAAAAACAAGTCATTGGATTTTACTAAAGTATTTAGGTATGGAAATTTGGAGACTCTTCCACTGTAAAAGTTCTAATTGATAATTTCACCTTATGCAAAATCCTAGCATTCAAGCATTCTAAAAAAATTCAAATACCAAAAAGAAACATAAAAATAATTGTTCAGGCTCTTTTGTTTCTCCCAGTCATATGTCTTCCCAGAAATGGAGGTTTTGGTGCATTTTTTCCCAGCACAAGTTTTTATTTTTTAGCTTTCATTAAGTTTTTCATCTTTCTTGATGGTCATTGTTCACAAAAGAAACAAAATATTTATCTCTTAAACAAAGTCAGCATGATTTGGATGGTTCTATCTCAGAAGTAGGTATGAGTCTGGGATACAAGTTTAAGGCATTTGCTTAGGGAATACAAGTTGAGGAGTAAAAGTGTGAGACAGCAAAGGAAGGAATGCAATAACAAGTATACTGTAGAGCAAATTTCCATCTTAGGTTATGGACTACAATCATATCAATGAACCCTAGAAACCAGTATAGAACAGGCCTCAGAGTTATTCCACCCAAGTGACACAGGCTCTGAGATATTGACCCTCCAACTCTCATATACCAATGGTTCAGGGCTACATCCAAAGTCATAACCTCCCTGCCACTTCTGGCCTGCCTTGTGTTTGCTAGATGAGAAAGCCTTTAGGTAGAGAGCTGTATGTGTGTGAAGTAGGGCATCATGAGATGTGCTAGCACAGTGAGTACTCACTATTCCACCCTAGATACTGGATACTGGATATTTGGCTCTGCTCGCTCACCACTCTCTGGCCCACCAGTCTTGCTGTACCCTTGTGGGATTATTGAGGTTGCATAGGTAAAGGAAAACCAGCTGAAGCAGGACTTCAAAAGGACTTTGGAAAAATCTGTGCATAACGAGTACACAATGAACAAATTTCATCAACTAGATGGTCAGGAAAGAATGAATGTGAACACAAATATGAAGCTAGTTTTTAAGAGCTATAGCAATATAGTTTTCATTTCCAGCTCAAAGCAGTCTGCACAGCAACAGTGAGAAATTGAAGTTTTGCTGCTGTTTGGCTTGAACACATCACAGATTCATTCTCTGTAGGACCTTAATCAGGGCCATCTTTGACCCATTCTTACTGTGAGACGTAAGCTAGACTGTTGTTGATGAGAGTGTGGAACACAGCTCCAGAATCAATGTGTGTCCCAACACAGATGGCATGGAGATAAGAGAAGATGGTGGCTGTGCAACATGGAGAAACAATATGGTGGCTTGAAGAAGGGGAGATGCCCTCAAAGCTTCCTTTTATAAGAATATCAAAGCTGTGGACCATTGAGGAGAAAGGGCTCAAGGTGGACTACTATGGCCTACTGCTTTTAGCCAGAAT
Organism: Marmota marmota marmota; assembly: GCF_001458135.2. NCBI lineage: Eukaryota > Metazoa > Chordata > Mammalia > Rodentia > Sciuridae > Marmota > Marmota marmota. Next base: position 1,750,759 of record NW_026000249.1, on the reverse strand, counting down.
ACTTATTGTTTTGAACATAAGTAAACCAAATAACATCATGTCAAGACCAAGTGCTCATCAGTTGAGTCCACATTGTTGGCACACCATCACATTATAGTTTGCAGACCAAATCCATAGAAGATTTAAGCAATTTCCCCAAGTAGAAATATTGCTGTCCTCCTGTAAATGAGAATGATTCTAGAAAGCAAGTGTTGGTCAACAAGGAGAGGTATGTGATGAAGTGATAAAGATATCTATGAGCAAGGGGGATGGGGGACACATAAGAGTTTTGTGGAAAGGAAGGTGGCAAAATTAAGTTGTGTTTTAAGCCAATGAAGATAGTAGCAGTGGCTAGATAGTGGAGGAACTGGAAAGAGGTGGTCATTATTAATAATTATTTCTATTACCCTCCTTGCTATATAAATGAGCCATATAATACTTATAGAATCATCTCCAGTATGTGGTTAAAATATAAAACTAATAATTAGGGGGATGAAGAGAAAATAGGGGAAGAAAATAAACTGATATCAGTATATAAAAAATATACACTACAGGATACTGTACCTGCATTGTCCAATAGTAGCTCCTAATAACATGCACTATAGATACCTGTAAAGTGGTAAGTCCAAACTGAGCTGTGCTGTAAGGTTTAAATGTGCATACTAGATTTCAAAAACATATAGGAGAAAATGAACACTGTATCACTGGTAACTTTTTATACAATAAATATTGAAATGATACTATCTTGGTCATATTCAGTTAAATAGCTTAAAATTAACCCCACCTGTTTCTTCTCATTTGTTTTAGCAGGGCCATTAAAGGTTTTATATTACACAGAGGCTTTTATTTGCATGTCACATTATATTTTCTTTGCACAGGGATGTTCCATACCAGATCCTGTATTGGTGTTTCTCAACTGGTGGTGCTTTTATCTTATGGGGGAGGCATTAGCAATATCTGGAGACATTTTTGGTTCTTATTACTAGAGGGAAGGAAGTGTTCCTAGAAGCCCTCTAGTGGGTAGAGGCCAGAGGTGCTGCTGAACATTCTGCAAAGCACAAGACAGACCGTTAACAAAGGGTTACCCAGCTTCATGTCAGTAGTGCCAAGGCTGAGAAACATGCCCTTCACCATGGCTGTTAGGCATTGGGAGCCCAACATGGAGCTACAGCATCAGCTCAGCTGGAGGAATATGTAGATTTTCTCTGGAGTGGAGACAATGGAACCCATAATAACATTCTTTGTGCTTATCTGAGGGTCACCAGGAAGTACATTAAGCAAGCACCTTATATTATTTCTTTAATTCCCATGAGAGCACTAGTGAAGTGGGGGGCTATCTCCATGTCATGGATCAAATTAACTGGTTCACTTGCTTGAGCTAGTGCAGTTAAGAATCACAAAATAACTACAAGATGTTACATATTAATGACTATCATTAATAGAAAAGTAGATGAAGGACAGAACTGATGGTGTTTCGCTCTGTAATCACAGCATTTTAGGGCAGTATTTTGCTTGTGTAGAGTCAGACTCATAAATATTGGGTAAAACAGCATTTATATGATTTAAATAGTTATTTAAATATAAATATCAGCCCAGAATTGTGCTTATTGTCTTGAGAAGACTTTAATTTGAAGGATAGATTGGATGATTTATGCTATTTTTTAACTTTAAAACTAAAAACAATTCTTTGGAGGAAGAAGTTCTGATCTAGACCCTTTTCTCTTATCTCCAGCCCTGATTGTGAATCTACAACAGACTTCCATAGTTCCAGTTAATTAAATGACATTTTAAGCGCCACCTGGTGGGAATGAGGGGCTGTGTTACACAATATATTTTAAAATGTTACTGAGAATTTGCACAACTTAAACATAAACACAAATCTCAAAATATTGTCTCTTTAAAAATATTTATTATTGGACCTTCTTTACTAAGTTTACCTGCCTGACCCTGCTTCCCAATAGCAAAAGAAGGAATCTTTTTTGGGGGGTGGGGGGTTTTGGTACTGGGGATTGAACTCAGAGGCACTCAACCACTGAGCAACACCCCCAGTCCTATTTTGTATTTTACTTAGAGACAGGATCTCACTGAGTTGCTGAGCACCTCACTGTTGCTGAGGCTGGCTTTGAACTCACGATTCTCCTGTCTCAGCCTCCTGAGCTGCTGGGATTATAGGCATATGCCACTATACTCAGTTTCGGAAGGAATCTTTATATTAGCTGAATACTCTTATATCCTGAAACAAATGAACCATGAAAACTGAGGAATAACAAAATAAAAGTTTAGTTCTCTCTTATGTAAGAGCCCAGTGAAGATATTTGCTGGGCAGCCTTCCTTATAGTGTGACTCAGGGATGCAGGCTCCTCCCAGTTGAGAGCTCAGCCAGCTCTTAGGGCAAAGATCAGCAAACTTTTTTTTTTTTTTTTTTGTGAAGGGCCAGAGTAGAAATATTTTAGTCTTTGTAGACTCTCTGGTCTCTGTTCAACTACTCAACTTTGCCATTGTAGTGTGAAAACAGCTGTAGACAATATGTAAATGAACGAGTGTGGCTGTGTTCCAATAAAACTTTATTTTTGGACACTGAAATTTGAATATGATATAATTTTCATGAGATAGTTTTCCTTTTTGATTTTCTTCAACCATACGAATGTAAAATCCAGTTTTAGTGCACAGGCAGTACAAAACCAGATGGCAGGCCATGGTTTGCCTACCCCTGCCCTGGGGCTTTGGCATTCTCTTCATTCAACCAGAGACTGGAGAAAGGATCTAGGAAGTTTTTTCTGGTTCAGCCTGGAAGTGGCACTCCACCCAATTGGCCAGAATTCAGTCATATGTCCACATCAGGAAGGAGAGAGAATCAGTTTTGGTGAACACAGAGTGGTGTAGCCACAATCTCTAATACAGCTCACCTTGGTACTTTAAAAAATACAATTTCAGTCATTCATTCATTATTAGTTGATGCCATTTTCTTCATAATCCACTTATAGGTACTGAATTCAAAGAAAAAGTGTCAAAATTGGATATGTTCAGGAATGTGTTTGTGTTACAAATACAAAAGGAACATGACTAAGAAATAGCACCAATGCATCAAGCATAAATTAACGAATAAATGGAATTGTATATTTTTTGGTATTGAGGATTGAACCCAGGGGCACTTAAACACCGAGCCACATCCCTAACCCTTTTATATTTGTTTATTTTGAAACAGAGTCTCAATAAGTTGCTTAGGGCCTTTCTAAGCAAGGCCTTGCCTACACTGGCTTTGAACTTGTGATCCTCCTGCCTCAGCCTCCCATGTTGCTGGGATTACAGGAGTGTGCCACTTCACCCAGCTTGAAATTGTATTTTCAAATAAACATTGTGAGGTTGGGGGCAGTAGCTCAGTGGTAGAGTGCTTGTCTAGCATGTGTGAGGTACTGGGTTCAATCTTCAGCACCACATAAAATAACTACATAAATAAAATAGAGGTATTGTGTCCATCTACAACTAAAAATTAAAACAAAATCTCTAAAAATAAACAAAAAAACATTGTAAACTCTATTAAAGAATGTGGCTACACTACTGTGTGTTCCCCAAATCTTTCTCTAACCCCTACTTCCATGGTTTAATATAAAAAAACTTTGAATCCTAAGTCAATGAAGCATCAGTACCTTTCAGCATCTAATATTGCAAAACTATATCCAGGAAATGTATATCCAGGAAAGAAAGGAATCAGGCATGGGGAAGCTAGATGGAGAAATGTCATCCTGACTGACAAAAGAATATTTTGCTTCATGTCATTTTTCATATTGCCAGCAGAGAGCAGCAAGTCCCTATATTAAAAATAACAAATCAATTTTCTTGTAACCATTTAACATTTTCGGGAAGTAACTGTGAAACGTGATTTTTTAAAAGGTTACCTCTGCTGTCAGTTCTATTAACCATAATTGGAAGCTTGATATATACAAGACACACTAAACCAAGAGTCAGAGAAACAAATCAGAATTTAGAACATCCTGGCCATAGATGTGAGCAATTCAGTCTGTAGGCAATTTGTTGCAAATCGATGTGATTATACTTGACCTGCCTCCTCAAAGAATGGAACATAGTTAATAATATTTGGAAAAATCCCTGAATTTGTTCATTCATTCACTCATTCATTTATTTATTCCTTTGTTCACCCATTCATTTATTCTGTCAACACATTTAAGTCTCAGTATATTGCAATATTAGATGCTGAAATACAAAGGAGAAATATTACTTAGACTCTCCCTTCACATAATCTCTGGAAAATTGAAAAAAATAGGGTGGTTTTGTTCTAATTGAAATGCAAGCAGCGTAGTAGGCAATAAGGCACCTCCCTACTGACACTGCTGACCTGTTGTCCCCATCTCCCATCACTCTCCCTTTACCCATTCCTTTCCAATCACTTAGGACTCCCTGAGCTGTTCTTCAGACTCAACAAGTTTTACACTGCTTCTTTGGGGACTTATTTCTGCTATTCCATGCCTGGAATGTTGTACCCATAGATATCTACATGACTCTGTCCTGGAGGTTGTTTGTAGGTCTCTGCTTATTTGTAGAACTCTTAAAGAAGTCACCCAGAGTACATTATTATTATTATTATTATTATCATTATTATTATTATTTTGTGTGTATGTGTGTACTGGGGATTGAACTCAGGGCACTCAACCACTAAGCCACATCCCCAGCCCTATTTTGTATTTTACTTAGAGACAGGATCTCACTGAGTTGCTTAGCACCTCACTTTTGCTGAGGCTGGCTTTGAACTTGTGATCCTCCTGTCTTGGCCTCCAGAGGTGCTGGGATTACAGGCATATGCCACCATGACTGGCCAGAGTACATTATTTAAAACAACATCCCAACTACTCTCTCTTTTGCCCTCTCTCTCTTTTGATAAGAGAACTCTCTCAGTCTGGCAATGAAGACCACATTCCCTAAGGCACACATTGTATTAGTGAATTAACTTCTTTTTATGTATGGAGAATGGTGATAGCTTGGGCAAACTGAGAAGATAGTTTCTCAAACAGCTTTCTCTGTTCAGTGATTCAGATGAGGGAAGCAAGTTGAATGCATGTTTTACCTTTCTGTGCTTATAAGACATTGTGTTATGAATAGATTTGTTAATTTGATTCTCTCTCCTTTTCCCCTATAAGAACACAAGCTTCAAGAAGGTAGGGGCCATGGTTTAGATCTGTTCAATGCTCTGTCTCCAACACCTAGAACAGTACCAGGCACATGGAAGGGCAGCCAATACACCTTTATTGGATGGATGAAGGTGAATGGTGAACAAATAAGTTAGGGATTGTTGGGAAGACACTTCATAGGTAATTTGTGACCTGGGTCATATAAGTTCTGCAGTATTTTCCTTGGGGGTAACAGCATGGAGTAATGATAAGGTCTTGTGAACTTGAAAGTGCCATATCCAGGTCAATCCATACCTTTCTAGCTTTCCTGTGGATTGTATCCTTCTTTGAGGAATGTCAAGTATTATATGTATATTGTATTATTCAAAAACAGTTTTAACAAGAATAAGGTTTATATTCTGAGAATATACTTCTACTACCTGTTGACACTCTGCATGCTAAGAAAAATAGAGAATTTAATGTTAGCCTAAATATTATTTAATTAGAAGCAATCTACAGAGGAAAATATTGTTTGATAAACTTTTAAAACCCATGTATTAGTTTTGATTATCAGAGTTCTCTTATCAAAAGAACCAGATGTCAACACATTGATTAAAAGCAATAATATTCTTCTAATTTGGGAGTCTGTATTTTCAATAATAAAAAGCATAAATAATGATTATTAATTCCATGATCTCAAAGTGTAGTCTGAGGAGCAGTGATGGCCCTGGGACAGTTTTTAAAAATTTTTTAATTGATTTTTAAAAAATAAATGACAGTGGAATGCATTAAAATTCTTAGTATATGTATACAGCACAATTTTTCTTATCTCTGGTTGTATATAAAGTATGTTCACACCAATCATGTCTTCATACATGTACTTTGGATAATGATGTCCATCACATCCCACCATCCTTGCTAAACCCCTGCCCCCTCCTTTCCC
>NW_026000249.1:1663593-1744692 GCF_001458135.2 Marmota marmota marmota | reverse complement strand
CCACCCCTCTGCCCTATCTAGAGTTCATCTATTCCTCCCATGCTCCCCCTCCCTACCCCACTATGAATCAGCCTCCTTATATCAGAGAAAGCATTCAGCACTTGTTTTTTTTGGGGGGGGATTGGCTAACTTCACTTAGCATTATGATCTCCAATGCCATCCAACTAACCCACAAAATTACAATTATCTTATATTGGCCAAAGGTGCCAAAAACATGCATTGGAGAAAAGATAGCCTCTTCAACAAATGGTGCTGGGAAAACTGGAAATCCATATGTAGCAAAATGAAATTAAACCCCTATCTCTCACCATATACAAAACTCAACTCAAAGTGGATCAAGGACCTAGGAATTAAACCAGAGACCCTGCGTCTAATAGAAGAAAAAGTTGGCCCTAATTTTCATCATGTGGGATTAGGCCTCAACTTCCTTAATAAGACTCCTATAGCATAAGAATTAAAACCAAGAATCAATAAATGGGATGAATTCAAACTAAAAAGTTTCTTCTCAGCAAAAAAACAATCTGTGAGGTGAATAGAGAGCCTACATCTTGGAAGCAAATTTTTACCCCTCACACATCAGATAGAGAACTAATCTCTAGGGTATATAAAGGACTCAAAAAGCTAAGCACCAAGAAAACAAATAACCCTGTCAATAAATGGGCCAAGGACCTGAACAGACGCTTCTCAGAAGATGATATGCAATCTATCAACAAACATATGAAAAAATGTTCATCATCTCTAGCAATTAGAGAAATGCAAATCAAAACTACTCTAAGATTTCATCTCACTCCAGTCAGAATGGCAGCTATTGTGCATACAAACAACAATAAGTGTTGGTGAGGATGTAGGGGAAAAGGTACACTCATACATTCCTGGGACAGTTTTTGTAGGTCTGCAAGGAGATAGGAAAATCAGGAAAGAGCAAGCATTTAGAAACCTTTACAGAAATTTGACAGCATAATGTTGTATATATTGAATCTAAATTTTAAAATTGGGCTGGTTCTCTTTATATGCCTTTCTCCCTAAAATTCTTAGTAATTTGATTTGTTATATTAATCTGCTAGTGTATTGAAAAACAGATAATCCAATAAGATCTTTAAATACAGGCCATTTGAGAAACTGCTGTAGAGCATGATTTGTGTCCCACAGAGTCTCAACTACAGGGAACACTGAGAATTGGAGTTCACTAGCTTACAACTTCAGTTGGCAGTGCTTGTTCATAGTTTGGAGAGTTGACATGGATCAAGAGCTTATTGTCTACCAAACACTGTGTTAAAGGCTCAACAAGTTTCCTTTAGTACAAGGGACTGAGAAAAGTTTCAGTAAATGGGGTGGGGAGGTTGTTTTGTGACATCAGATGCTCAGGTGTTTCTTGGTCTGTGTTAGACATCTTTCAGGGATAATATTTTCCTATAGAAAGACTAGAATGCCAACAGCTCCACTGGTAGTTTGTTGATTTGAATATTCAGTTCCTTCATTCCTGGATTGGTTTTAGTAATGTTTTGATAACTTAAACAGTTGAGACCTGGGTGTGGAAAAGCATTTCAGATTGTTTGCTTAGTTGCTTGTTTATGTGTTTATGCATGCATACATGCCTTGGAGATCTGCTAGAGATTCAAAAAGCTTAATCAGAGCTTTTGCATAAGCATAGCTGGCATACTCGACCATTAGTCAAGTATGGACACAAAGCCATTAGAGTTCAGGATCTAGGCACTTTTTCTATGTTTTAGTTCTAGGTAGACTACAGAAGTGTGTTTTCTAGAAGTCCTGGAATTCACAACCTCATTGTTCATTGTGGTCTTTTCAAAGCATCCAAAGAATCTGCATTGATAACATTCTATAGATTAAAAGAACAGGTACTTTCTTCTACTGTATTCTGTGTTAAGAAACCCTTTGGGATCTGCTAGGTAACCCTTCTTGCAGAACACAGGCAGTGGAATGTGAGATCTAGTGTGTGCCTGAAAAGTTACCGGAAGATGGGCTGTAGATAGAAAGGGTTTTATTTCCCTCTGTGCTGAAAGGTTAACAAATATTTTGCATAACTATGCCTTAGAAAGGCACAATAGACTTTATCTATCAGTAGAACAACTGATTCAATGAATAGATTAATAAATAGTTCAGTGTAATCTTTGTGGCATTCAAGAATACTTTGGAGGCAGATGGACTAAACCACACACACACACACACACACACACAGCACTCTCATATCAGCATTAGAACTGACTCTTCTTTAGTGTTATCCAACAATTATATCAATGTTTCCTAAACATTTGGTTGTGGAGAAACACCTTCCACAATTTTAATATGGTTAAGTTTCCTAATTGTGGTAGTTTTACTTTTGTTGTCTAAAAAATACATAATGACAAAATGTAGCAAATTAGGTTGTGCTTTAAAATAAATTAATATGATCTTTCACAGAAGTGAAAAATAGTACATACAAAACAATAAAATATATGTCTTGAGATAAATTATTGATTCCACAGATGATTCCTGGTATAGAAATAGAGGTGAGTATTTCTTTCTATAATTCAAGTTTCTCTCTCTCCCACCCTGCTCACCATCCTGCTAGCTCTCAAAAGGCTGCCCTATTTCTCAAGGTACTGACTATCAGAAAAGGAATTGAGAGCTAATTTTTTTTCTAGTAATGGTATCTATGGTAGAGTTTGAAAATATAAAAAACCTTCTTAATCTATATCTTAACATTGGGTTCTCTCAGAAGCAGATGGTGACATGAGAATGTATATGCAAGGAGTGGAATTGGGAGAAAATCCCAAGAAGCATTGACCCAAGCATCCATATCCTACTGGTTGGGAATCTGCATTAGAGCAATTAAATCTCAGAGCCAAACCCAAGATAAATGAGCTTCTTTTCTCTGAAAACATAAAAGAGCTTTAAGGAAAAGAGGCTACTGAAGCTGGGGATAAATGCAAGGGCAGGGGATCAGAAGGTCAGTGCTTTAATTCTGGACTCTGCCCTCATCCATCCAAAGGCTTTATGCTGCCAAAAAGTGACACTCTTGACTCAAAGACTTTCTCTGCCACCCCTGCCTTCTCCTTGTGTCCAGCCCATAGTAGGATAGTGGAGCAATCTGAAAGTGGCAGAAAGGTACATCCAGGGAACAACAGTGAACACAACCAGCTCCTTGACCCTTGGGGGGATGACTCCGAATGCAGCCCTCTCCCCAACAGGTTGAGCCTTTGTCATCCACAGTAGTCACTAGCTAATTGATGCACACTGAATTGGCCACCTACCCATCTTTGTCTTGCTTCCATCCCTTCTTAGTGCTTCTTGGGATCTCCCCTCAGTTATCTCCTTGCACACACATTTTCACATCACCATCAGCTTCTGGGTGAACCTAATGTTAAGATATGTACTAAGAAGGCTTTTTAAAAAAAATAGTTTTGAACCCTGATATATATGTGAATAATAGAAACTATGAGCTTTTAGTTCTTTTTCTGATACTCAGTGCCTTCAGAATTAGCTCAGCTTTTGGAGAGCCCATGGGTTTGGAAGCCTGGGTAATATGAATCTTGACAGAGGTGCCCAGGTAGTTACCAACAACATGGGTAAATAGAGCCTGATGCCAATTAATTATTCTTGAGCAATTTTTTCCTCTGTAAATCTTCATCATTGTAATAAAGAATTGACGGAATTTTTGTATACAGTACATGGTGAATAACTGGTGTTCTTCAGAACTTCCATCCTAGCATCTTTTTGTGGCATTTTCCTTGAACTAAACTATGAAAGATAGGCAGGATGATTTTATTTGGGGAGAAGTTATGCAATAATTAAGCAGAATAATGTATCCACTCATTCTCTTGCCAGGCAGAATTAAAAGCAGAATTAAACTGGGAGTTGGGAACCGTGATTTCTGCACGACCCATAATATCTCTTGGTCCCAGGTTCTTTATGGGCCAAATGATCTAACATAACACATCTACCAATAAGTATCTATGATCTCTTCCAACAATAAAAGTCCCAGGGTCAACTATGGAGTTGAAAGGGATCTGAGATCATGGACAAACTTCAACATCTCAAGAGTTTCTGTTCAGTCACCCCTGGAAATAGAAAGAGGTTATGTATGCAGCATTGTAAATACCTCTTGTGAAGGTGGGTATGTGGTTAGGATGGGATAGACCAGTGGTTGTTCTCAACTAGGATGATGTTGTTTCCTGAAGAACTTAACAATGTCTAGATATATTTTTGATTAACACAGCTGGAGGTGGGGCATGTGCTAATGATATCTAGTAGGCATGGATATTCCCAAACATCCTTCAGTACATGGAGCACCTCCCCCCAAAGTGATAATTATCCAGTTTCAAATGTCATTAGTGCTGAGGTTAGAATAAGGAAACAAATAGACCAAAGCATCTAATGACTCAAAATCATATACATTTTTTTTGTCTTCATGATTGTCTAGGTGACACTCTTGACTCAAAGACTTTCTCTGCCACCCATGCCTTATCTTTGTGTCTTGCCCATAGTAGGATAGTGCAATAATCCAAAAGTGGCAGCTAGACTAGGGAAAATTCAAGCTAGACTAGGGTAGGATTATAGGTGTGGGGATGTATATGGGAGGGTAAACACAGCTCTGCTCCATGAAAGAATATCAGCTGATAGTGTTCTTCTCTATTTTAACATGCTGTCTCCAAGGCCACACCAGGGTCCCTCCATTCCAGCCAGCTGCATTAGAGGAGCATGTATGGGAGGTTTATATGAACCAAATCTGGCAATAACACATACCTTGTCCTCATATTTTGTTGGCTACAAATTAGTCAATGAACATACCTAACTGTAAGGCAGGCTGGGAAATGTGGACTAATCCATTACTCAGAGGAAGAAAGAATATTTTTTACTAATCTTTGCCTAATGAATAATGACATCACTTCTTTTATTAAAATAATACCCCAGTTGTTAAATCCTTGTATGTTTCTGAATTTGTGTTTTGCAAGTGTTAACTCATTAAATTCTGCTAGCCTAATGAGGTAATCCTATTATCTTTACTTTATATATAAGGGAAGTAAGCCCAAAGAGGTTAAATAATTTCTACAAAGTATACAACTAATAAGAGTCCCAGCCCATTATGTACCCAGGCTATCTAATGCTAAAAACCCGAATCTTCCCCATTATACCCTCATTGCCATTCTCCTTGAATTGTTACTCCTTCTATTGAACTCAAATGTGACTTTTCATGTCCTCCCCCTGCACTTGATGGTTCTACTTTTTCCATGGTGGAGAAACAGGCAAATTTTACTTAAACTTTTTACCATAAGGATGTAGAGACTTGGAGAGAAGTCAAAGTGATAATAGTAGGGGTGGGGAAAAACAGGAAGATATAAGAGACATGGTATGTGTGGAGGTAACTGGTAAGATTATCTCACCATTAATGAAAATGGAAAAGACAGTAGGAAAAATTGGTTTGGGTTTTGGGCAAGTCAGTGAGATCATGACAGTTTCATTTAAAAATGTTAGGTCAGGGTATTTTGGGGAGGAATATCATAATGGTGTCAAGCCAAACTCATGGTTTGGGACTCTGGGAGAGAGAAGAGGGCTAAAGATATGTATTTGAACATTATCTTTATAGACATGCCAGTAGAACCTATGGAAGTGGATAGGATTCCTGATAATTTATGACATAGAAGAATATGAGGAGAATACTAAAAGTAGAACCTAGTGAGTTCAATTGTGTTATTGACCCTAATAATTTCCCACCCATACTTTTAGAAACTCTGAAGTTCAATACATTAAAAGGGCAGAGTATATGATCCCTTTCTCCTTGACTTTGAGTTCTTTGGTATAATTTGGTTAGTAGATAAGGCAAAAGTGACCAAGTGCCAGGTCCAAGCCCAAGTACTAAGAGGTCTTGCATGTATCTTCCTGGTTCCTTCAGCCTCTACTGAGGACACATGTGGGCTTGTCTTGGGTAGAGAGTAAATGATATGTGGAACAGAGCCCAACCCAGAGCAACTAGCCCCAGCCTACCTGGAGATTCATGGCTAAATTGAAGTCTATAATCCTTTTGTTATGGGACTCAGAAACTTCATGATTTTATTGTTTTATTGTTATGAAGCATGCTTTTGGAGTTTTGGAGAGAGGTCTGCAGATAGGCATTGAAGATTATCTCTTAAGGATAGACAGCCAAAGCTGTGAAAACTGATAGGGCCCCTGGTAGAGAAAACAGCAGGGGAATGTGTATGTTTGTAGTTATGAGGAAGAATGAAGAAGATGACAAAGAGAGAGGCTGGAGTGTAGAGGGGAAAGTCAAGGGTAATGTGGGCTTTGGAGTCAGAAAACCTGTTTAAGTCACACCTGTAACTTTTTCTAGCAATGTGACCTTAAACAAGATATGTAAGCTCTCAGTATCTCAGTTTTCTCATCTGCTGAGAGCCATTGCCAAATAGGAATGACGCATTGCAATTTCTTTGTCAGCCTACTCCATGTTGCTTAGAGGAAGGACTCTCCATGGTGGACCCAGGTCATTTGCAGTGACTTTGCATGAAAGGTGACCTTGCTCAAGGACCAGGGCGGATCCGGGTTTAGGGTGGATCAGGGTTTAGGGCGGATCCAGGTTTAAGGTGATTCCTGCTAGGGATAGGGCGTATCCTGCTGCCTCAGGTGCTTTGAGTTCCCGTTGAGTTCTCGTGGGATTCAGAGAGTATTTGGGATTCAGAGCCCGGTGGAGAGTGTGGATTTTGCCCAGAACGTGTTTGTAGAGTACCAGTGTGAGTTCGGGAATAAACAATTGCTGTTTGAATCTACAAGGCTGTGAGTGGCTCGTGATTTTGTGCCCAGCCAGACTGCAGCACTCATCTGAAAAAAAAAAAGGAGGAAAGGAGACCTATGTTGAGTATAATTATGTGGAATAAGTAAACTTATCACAATATGTATTAAATCTAACATAATAGAATACTATTCTCTAAGAAACGTATGAATGCTAAAATGAGTATGATAGCTAAAATATTGCATGCATCCTCTGGGTCAGACACTTGAAAAGTCTTTTTAAGTAAAAAAAGGATGAATCTAAAATAAAATTAAAAATGAATCCAGTCTCTGGAAGAAGGGTGGAATGGGGGGAAGTTGTTTAAAGGGAACAGTTTCATTTTGGGAAGATGAAAACATTCTGGAGATGGATGGTGGTGATGCTTGCACAATAATGTGAATGTACTTAATGCCACTGAATTGTACACTTAGAATGGTAAAATGGTAAATTTTATATTACATATATATCACCATAATAAAATAAAGAAATAAGATGAAGAATATATTTGAATTAGAGGAAACGTGTAAAATATAACTTACTGGAAGAACAAAATATGTACTAGGCTAGCTTCTCAACCAGTGAGTATCAAATCTAAGAGTGCTCAGTAGCTGTTCTTGCAAGTGAAAATGTGAGTGACCAGAGAGTTCAGATTTCCCCAGAAACAAGGTTAAAAATAGCCACATGAAATCCACAGGAACTCTGATGGTTTAGATTTGCTCATTGACAATCAACTATAACAGGAAAATTGTTTTCCAATGAGTATTTCATGTTTGAGAATGGTCTAACAATGCAGAGGCTCATGGGGTCTTTTAACTCCAGTTCAATTTAGTGTTCATTTCTTGTTTATAGAAATAAAAATAAAATTTGCAAATCACATAAGGCTTTTGGATAAAGCTCAACTAAATTTTAGAAAATGTTTTGTGCAAATTGTTTACTGCTCCTGAAGAAGACAGATTTCTTTCATTACTAATTGTATGAATCACTTTCTAACAAACAAGATGATTTTGTGCCCACAACAATGACACATTTGGTTCTTTTAATACAAAATATGTTTTAAAAGAGAAATATTTCAGAGGCATATGTTCAAAAATTATTTTTAAAGGTATAAATTTTCATGGCCTATAGCCTTTAACAAAGTTCAGAAATTTGGCCAAGATTATTGAGAAGTTTGTCCATTAAAAACTGGGAAGGTATATTTTTATGCCCCAATAATATAAAATGTTTAACTGCTACTCAATCTTGTAATTGAAGAAACCAGAGTAATGCTCTGTAACATGAATATATGATTGACACAGAGCCTAAGGAATGACTGAAGTAGGAGAAAACTTTTTTTCCTTGACAAGTGCACTAGGAAAAGGTTTAGGGCTGAATTAAAAAAGTTCTCTCTACCTTCAGTAATCTATAACCTAATAATTTGTTTTCTGAGAGAATGGTGGGCCCTGCTTTCAATGAAGTTTTTATATGCCTGGGAGAAGTCAACAGAGAGCAAAGTGAGAGAATCTATCCAGGATGGCATGAATGCTACTGTTCTGTTTGAGGTCTATAGCCAAAATTACTAATTGATGACAACATGTTGCTTCTGAGCCTGTATTCAGTCTTGCCTTTTCATTGTTGTGCTCCAAGCAGCCACTGTCTGTTATTTACAGTTTTTATTTGAAATGAAACCCTTTGTTCACTCCATGTTAGATATCTATGTGGCTATGGGAATTTACAGAAAGGAGAATCCAGTCAGAATGGGATTGAAAACTTAATGGAGGTGGATAGTTGAGGAGCAAGAATGCAGAGGTGGAAATGAGTATGGTTAGAATGTGTGTGTGTGTGTGTGTGTGTGTGTAATACATTAACAAAGAAGGAAATATTAAGGAGACTGTAGGGATAAGTTTGAGAGTTATTGTCAAGAACTTTGTAAAATAAGAGTGGGTCATATTAAGAAGATATGGAAAATTACATATAGGACTTTAGATCTCCAGTGATAAAGAATGGAAATTTATTCCATATACTAGATGAAAGAAGTCTTTGCATACCACATACATCAGAAATGGAGTAGTCACATTAGGCATCATAGGTTAGAGGGTCTCAAATGGAGGAAATTTAAATTTCTGGTGGACATTTGGCAATATCTGAAGATACTGTTGGTTGTCACAACTGGGGGTGAGTTTCAAGTAATAGAGGCCCGCAATGCTGTCAATTATTCTATGGTGCACAGGATAGTCCCTCCACAATAATGACTTCCTTAGTCAAAGACAAGAAGTACTAAGCTTGAAAAATTCTGGTTTTGGCTAATTATTGTAGTAAACAACACCAAATCTCAGTGACTTAACCAAAATCTATCTTCTTTACAAACAGACCAAAGCAGGTATTTTAGGTCAGGTAGAAAACCTGAACGTTCTTCAAATAGTCACTCAGAAATTCATGTACTTTTCATCATATAAAGCCAATATCTTTAATATGTCAACACTAAAGTAGACATGGAAGGAAACGAGAGTGTATTTGTAGAAAGGTTCATTTGCTCTCTACCTTGGATTGGGAGTGACCCATCCTTTTCATTCATATTCCTTTCAAAAGGGTTGGTCACATAGTTCCACCCAGATATAGCAGGGTATTGTGGTTTATTTCAGTGCCTCCAAAAGAGCAAGCTGGATCTGATACACTTATCAAGTCTCCACCAAAGGAGGAGAAACTGAATCAAGAGCTCAGCTAGGAACTATTACAAAGATCCTGTAGAAAGTTGTTAGCACCTGAGGAAGTGATGGCATAAAGACAAAAGGCTTAGTGACAGGGGTTTAGATGGTCAGACAGTGAGAGTCCAAAGTAAGTCATCAATGGCAAGTCTAGTAGGCTGTGCTGTCCTACTAAACTATAGTCTCCTTGAAGGTGATCTTCAGTCTCATTCTTCTTTGAAGTCTCAACTCACTTGAGCATGATTCATGGCCCCTAACCCATATGAGAACATATGTATATGTAGGAATAAAATTGGTAAGAACAAAATTTCATGGATTTTGTTGTATTTTTTATTTTTGGTGATGGTGGTGGTGGTTGGTTTGTTTTTGGCTAGTGGTTTCTGGAGTGGGAAAATGATGATTTAATGTATAGAACATGATGAACTTTATAATGATAAATTATTCTAATAGATCTGGAACCTAAACCATTAGATAAAAATGCAGGATTGCATATGTAGTTGGTACGCAATCATCGGTTGAGTGAATTTTACTGATGTATCCTAGGAGCCTATTTTAGAGCCTGACACAGAATGGGTGATTAATAATATTTTGCTAAATGTATGGATCAATCAATATTTGAATATTATAAATGATTAAAATTATAATTCTCCTGTTCATTAGAGTATGAAGAAACTTGATGCTTATATTATCTGTGTTGGTTAGCCATTGATGCATATTAAACCAACCAAAATCTCAGTGGCTGCCAATATTAAACATTTATTATTGGTTATAGGTCATCAGAATGGGTACTGTTGTCTCTGCTAGTCTCTCTTGTGTCTATACTCTCAGCTGTGAGTGCTGAAGTTGACTGCTGATCTTGGATTCCTTTCATGTTTGGAAGATGGCCCGTCTAGGATAGTAATGGCTCAATTAGACCTCCATAGGCTTTTCTCATGCTGCAGGCAAGGATCCATGAGAGAGAATGGAATCACTCATGACCTCTTCAGATCTAGGCACAAAATTGAAGTACCATCACTTTTGCCATCATTAGCTAAAACAATGCAAAGGGCCAGCTCATATTCAAGGGGAGGGGGAAAATAGACCCAACTCTTGATAAAACTAATTGTAAAGTTATATTTCAAAGAGTGTGGGTACACAGAAACTATTAATTGGTAGCATAAATAAAATCAATCTACCAAGTCTGGAAAGAGGTCACTATATAACATGGAAAAGAGAGAACATTAAGCTTGATTTGCACACTTCTGGGCATTCATAATTAATGATATTCCTAGAATAATTTCTAGGCCATCTTTATTTTACTTGATCACTGAAGAATTAATTTTAAAAGTCTACTGTATTCCCTGCACTTAAAAAAATAACTTTCAGGCTAAACTAACTTCCTTTTAGGTTAAATCCTGGCCTAACTTTCTCCAAGTGTATCCTAACAATTTTCATGTAATGGCACATAGAGAACATAATTGTAATTTTGTAGCACACTAGGGTAAAAAGATGAGGCTGCTTGTGCTTAAGGGGACTAGCCTTGGGATCTCTGGCCTCCCCAGGGCCCATCTGGCTGCCAGAGTTATGAATGGATTACCATCTCTCCACAAACTTGTTACCTACAAGTGGTGTGAGCCAGGTAGAGTATTCTGAAATGGACCAAAATATCAATTGTCCAGTGGATCCCATGACTTTGTTAGAGGGTCAGGCATAAAATATAGACCTTTAGATTCTTTTTTTTTTTTATTGTTGGCTGTTCAAAACATTACATAGTTCTTGATATATCATATTTCACACTTTGATTCAAGTGGGTTATGAGCTCCCATTTTTACCCCATATACAGATTGCAGAATCACATCAGTTACACATCCATTGATTTACATATTGCCATACTAGTGTCTGTTGTGTTCTGCTGCCTTTCCTATCCTCTACTATCCCCCCTCCCCTCCCCTCCCCTCCCCTCTTCTCTCTCTGCCCCCTCTACTGACATTCATTTGTCCCCCTTGTATTATTTTTCCCTTTCCCCTCACTTCCTCTTGTATGTACTTTTGTATAACTCTGAGGGTCTCCTTCCATTTCCATGCAATTTCCCTTCTCTCTCCCTTTCCCTCCCACCTCTCATCCCTGTTTAATGTTAATCTTCTTCTCATGCTCTTCGACCCTACTCTGTTCTTAGTTACTCTCCTTATATCAAAGAAGACATTTGGCATTTGTTTTTTAGGGATTGGCTAGCTTCACTTAGCATAATCTGCTCTAATGCCATCCATTTCCCTGTAAATTCTATGATTTTGTCATTTTTTAATGCAGAGTAATACTCCATTGTGTATAAATGCCACATTTTTTTTATCCATTCGTCTATTGAAGGGCATCTAGGTTGGTTCCACAGTCTTGCTATTGTGAATTGTGCTGCTATGAACATCGATGTAGCAGTGTCCCTGTAGCATGCTCTTTTTAGGTCTTTAGGGAATAGACCAAGAAGGGGAATAGCTGGGTCAAATGGTGGCTCCATTCCCAGCTTTCCAAGAAATCTCCATACTGCTTTCCAAATTGGCTGCACCAATTTGCAGTCCCACCAGCAATGTACAAGTGTACCCTTTTCCCCACATCCTCGCCAGCACTTGTTGTTGTTTGACTTCATAATGGCTGCCAATCTTACTGGAGTGAGATGGTATCTTAGGGTGGTTTTGATTTGCATTTCTCTGACTGCTAGAGATGGTGAGCATTTTTTCATGTACTTGTTGATTGATTGTATGTCCTCCTCTGAGAAGTGTCTGTTCAGGTCCTTGGCCCATTTGTTGATTGGGTTGTTTGTTCTCTTATTGTCTAATTTTTTGAGTTCTTTGTATACTCTGGATATTAGGGCTCTATCTGAAGTGTGAGGAGTAAAGATTTGTTCCCAGGATGTAGGCTCTCTATTTACCTCTCTTATTGTTTCTTTTGCTGAGAAAAAACTTTTTAGTTTGAGTAAGTCCCATTTGTTGATTTAGATTCTTAATCCCACATGCTTTGCATAAAAGTATGTTGCCTTCACAGGTATGTTTCCAAACAGCGCTGTTTATTGAATACCTTCTGTTTTCCTGGAATTGTACAAGATACTTGAGGAGAATGTAGAGGATGTATATGACATGGTTCCTGTCCTCCCAGGGGTTAGGAAAGGAACTCATATCCAACCATTTTGATTTCTTCTCTGAATGCACTATCACCCAATATGAATCTAAAATGAGGCAAGGAGACAAGTGTCAATTTCTTCTGGAGTTGCAAACATTGTATACATGTTTTCTTCCTCTGTTCCGATACTTAGATTTTGGATGCAAAGCCATCCATTGAAGCACAGGGAATACAATCAATTTACTCAAGAATCCCTAGCATATAATACAATAGAAGGCTTATATAATCCATTAAGAAACCAGCAGATCCTCTGATTTTCCTAATTTTGTATTATTTTAAATATGCTCATTTTCTGTAATACATTACTGATTTTTTTACTACTTATTTATTGTAGGAGTAAAATCACTTTCATGTTACTGCACAGTGAGCTACTTAAAAATTCAGTGGAAAAAGTCAGATAGTAAATATTTTCTGCCTTGTGGGCCATGAAATCTCTGTCTTAACTACTCAGTCCTGAAGTTGTAAGGCTACAACAGCAATAGGCAATACTTAAACAATTTAGAGTTGTTGTATTCTAATAAAACTTTACTTATGAATGGTGTGATTTGAATTTTATATACTTCTTATGTATCATAAAAATGTCATTCTAATGAATTTTATACTCTTTAAAAATATATAATTTATAAATAGCTTGCTCATGGAAGTAGAATTTGACCTACAGATCATAATTTTAGCTTTCCTGTTTAAAATGATCATCACAATCACTATTGTCTTCAGATTAGTTGGGAGTAGGTGATGTAAATTTGGGATGTATGACTTTGGTACAGGGGCTGGATCCAGGTGGAAGACAGGTGTTCTGCTGTGTTTATTCTGGGACTGAGACTGAATGGTAGCAACTTTCTGGGGGAGACTCTTCACAGTGATGGTACAAGGAAAAGAGAGCAAACCTAGCCACCCAAGTATATTAGTTACATCATATTGGCTACCATTGCACTGGCCAGAGAAAGTCACAGGGCTAAATCCAATCAATAGGCAGAGCAATATCCTCTTTAGTGAGAGAAACTATATAGGGTGTTATTTCAGGGAACTGGCAAGAATTTGGGCCATTAATGTCGTCTGCCACACTCACCTTCCCTTTTCTTTATTGAAATATGTAATAATCTCTGTCTTATTTTCCTCTAACTTTATTCAAGACAGAACAGAGGGAATAAATAATCCATCTTAGATTCTTGCTGAAGGGAAGAGATTCCCATGATTATTACTATTAGTCATTTCAGGAAAATGCTATTTATAATTTTGTTCTCATTTGATATCTCTTGTACAGGAAAGTACACATTACATGTCATAGACTAGATATTCCAGGGCTTAATCTGATACCCTAAAGGTCAACTGAGTATTTTCATTGAGAGAATTTTAAACTTCTGTCTGTGAATATTCGTTGTTTGGTATCTGAATGTTCCTTGTTACCCAAGAGGCCCTCTTGTTCTGAATACGGGATATGAGAGGACTCATTCCTGGAAGTGAGATCTATCAAACCACTGAACATTTTCCTGACAATGGCTATACCCATGTCACTGAGTGAAGACTGTTTACCATAGCTTTTCTTGCTTTTAACCACATTCCTTCCACTACTATTTGGTGATGCAACTTTTAATACAGGACGAGTGTCTATTGTTTTTCTAAGCTTTCTTGCTTTCAAGATTTTTTTTCTGATAACTTTCTGAATTTTAGACTTATGGCTTCAAATTACTGAATAGAACATTTCTTAGAACAATGGCATTTTTAGCATACACCCAGAATTTTAAAAGTAATAAGTCAATGAACAGTCATCTTTTTTTTTTAATTTTTTATTGTGGGTTGTTCAAAACATTACAAATTTCTTGACATATCATATTCCACACTTTGATTCAAGTGGGTTATGAACTCCCACCTTCACCCCATACACAGATTGCAGAATCACATCAGTTACACATCCATTGATTTACATATTGCCATACTAGTGTCTGTTGTGCTCCGCTGCCTTTCCCATCCTCCACCATCCCACTTCCCCACCTCTCCCCTCCCCTCCCCTCCTCTCTCTCTACCCCCTCCACTGTATAACCCTGAGGGTCTCCTTCCATTACCATGCAATTTCCCTTCTCTCTCCCTTTCCCTCCCACCTCTCATCCCTGTTAAATGTTAATCTTCTTCTCCTGCTCTTCGTCCCTACTCTGTTCTTAGTTACTCTCCTTATATCAAAGAAGACATTTGGCATTTGTTTTTTAGGGATTGGCTAGCTTCACTTAGCATAATCTGCTCTAATGCCATCCATTTCCCTGTAAATTCTATGATTTTGTCATTTTTTAATGCAGAGTAATACTCCATTGTGTATAAATGCCACATTTTTTTTATCCATTCGTCTATTGAAGGGCATCTAGGTTGGTTCCACAGTCTTGCTATTGTGAACTGTGCTGCTATGAACATCGATGTAGCAGTGTCCCTGTAGCATGCTCTTTTTAGGTCTTTAGGGAATAGACCAAGAAGGGGAATAGCTGGGTCAAATGGTGGCTCCATTCCCAGCTTTCCAAGAAATCTCCATACTGCTTTCCAAATTGGCTGCACCAATTTGCAGTCCCACCAGCAATGTACAAGTGTACCCTTTTCCCCACATCCTCGCCAGCACTTGTTGTTGTTTGACTTCATAATGGCTGCCAATCTTACTGGAGTGAGATGGTATCTTAGGGTGGTTTTGATTTGCATTTCTCTGACAGCTAGAGATGGTGAGCATTTTTTCATGTACTTGTTGATTGACTGTATGTCCTCCTCTGAGAAGTGTCTGTTCAGGTCCTTGGCCCATTTGTTGATTGGGTTGTTTGTTCTCTTATTGTCTAATTTTTTGAGTTCTTTGTATACTCTGGATATTAGGGCTCTATCTGAAGTGTGAGGAGTAAAGATTTGTTCCCAGGGTGTAGGCTCCCTATTTACCTCTCTTATTGTTTCTTTTGCTGAGAAAAAACTTTTTAGTTTGAGTAAGTCCCATTTGTTGATTCTAGTTATTAACTTTTGTGCTATGGGTGTCCTATTGAGGAATTTGGAGCCCGACCCCACAGTATGTAGATCGTAGCCAACTTTTTCTTCTATCAGACGGCGTGTCTCTGATTTGATATCAAGCTCCTTGATCCATTTTGAATTAACTTTTGTGCATGGCGAGAGAAAGGGATTCAGTTTCATTTTGTTGCATATGGATTTCCAGTTTTCCCAGCACCATTTGTTGAAGATGCTATCCTTCCTCCATTGCATGCTTTTAGCCCCTTTATCAAATATAAGATAGTTGTAGTTTTGTGGATTGGTTTCTGTGTCCTCTATTCTGTACCATTGGTCCACCCGCCTGTTTTGGTACCAGTACCATGCTGTTTTTGTTACTATTGCTCTGTAGTATAGTTTGAAGTCTGGTATCGCTATACCGCCTGATTCACACTTCCTGCTTAGCATTGTTTTTGCTATTCTGGGTCTTTTATTTTTCCATATGAATTTCATGATTGCTTTCTCTATTTCTACAAGAAATGCCGTTGGGATTTTGATTGGCATTGCATTAAACCTATAGAGAACTTTTGGTAATATCGCCATTTTGATGATGTTAGTTCTGCCTATCCATGAACAGGGTATATTTTTCCATCTTCTAAGATCTTCTTCTATTTCTCTCTTTAGGGTTCTGTAGTTTTCATTGTATAAGTCTTTCACCTCTTTTGTTAGGTTGATTCCCAAGTATTTTATTTTTTTTGAAGATATTGTGAATGGAGTGGTTGTCCTCATTTCCATTTCAGAGGATTTGTCGCTGATATACAGGAATGCCTTTGATTTATGCGTGTTGATTTTATATCCTGCCACTTTGCTGAATTCATTTATTAGCTCTAATAGTTTCTTTGTAGAGCCTTTTGGGTCTGCTAGGTATAGAATCATATCATCTGCAAATAGTGATAATTTAAGTTCTTCTTTTCCTATTTTGATGCCTTTAATTTCTTTCGTCTGTCTAATTGCTCTGGCCAGTGTTTCGAGAACTATGTTGAACAGAAGTGGAGAGAGAGGGCATCCCTGTCTTGTTCCAGATTTTAGAGGGAATGCCTTCAGTTTTTCTCCATTCAGAATGATGCTAGCCTGAGGCTTAGCATAGATTGCTTTTACAATATTGAGGTATGTTCCTGTTATCCCTAGTTTTTCTAGAGTTTTGAACATAAAGGGATGCTGTACTTTGTCGAATGCTTTTTCCGCATCTATCGAGATGATCATATGGTTCTTATTTTTAAGTCTATTGATGTGGTGAATAACATTTATTGATTTCCGTATATTGAACCAGCCTTGCATCCCAGGGATGAATCCTACTTGATCATGGTGTACAATTTTTTTGATATGTTTTTGTATCCGATTCGCCAGAATTTTATTGAGGATTTTTGCATCTAGGTTCATTAGAGATATTGGTCTGTAGTTTTCTTTCTTTGAAGTGTCTTTGTCTGGTTTAGGTATCAGGGTGATGTTGGCCTCGTAGAATGAATTTGGAAGTTCTCCCTCTTTTTCTATTTCCTGAAGTAGCTTGAAAAGTATTGGTATTAGTTCCTCTTTAAAGGTTTTGTAAAACTCTGCTGTATACCCATCCGGTCCTGGGCTTTTCTTAGTTGGTAGTCTTTTGATGGTTTCTTCTATTTCCTCAATTGATATTGGTCTGTTTAGGTTGTCTATATCCTCCTGACTCAATCTGGGCAGATCATATGACTTAAGAAATTTATCTATGCCTTCACTATCTTCTAATTTATTGGAGTATAAGGATTCAAAATAGTTTTTGATTATCTTCTGTATTTCTGAAGTGTCTGTTGTGATATTGCCTTTTTCATCCCGTATGCTAGTAATTTGAGTTCTCTCTCTTCTTCTCTTCGCTAGCATCGCTAAGGGTCTGTCGATTTTGTTTATTTTTTCAAAGAACCAACTTTTAGTTTTGTCAATTTTTTCAATTGTTTCTTTTGTTTCGATTTCATTAATTTCAGCTCTGATTTTAATTATTTCTTGCCTTCTACTTCTTTTGCTGTTGTTTTGCTCTTCTTTTTCAAGGATTTTGAGATGAAGTATGAGATCATTTATTTGTTGGTTTTTTCTTTTTTTAAGGAATGAACTCCAAGCAATGAATTTTCCTCTTAGAACTGCTTTCAATGTGTCCCATAGATTCCGATATGTTGTGTCTGTGTTTTCATTTATCTCTAAGAATTTTTTAATTTCCTCCTTGATGTCTTCTATAACCCATTGATCATTCAGTAACCTATTGTTCATTCTCCAAGTGATGTATGCTTTTTCCTTCCTTCTTTTATCGTTGATTTTCAGTTTCATTCCATTATGATCAGATAAGATGCATGGTATTATCTCTACTCCTTTATATTGTCTAAGAGTTGCCCTGTGACATAATATATGATCTATTTTTGAGAAGGATCCATGTGCTGCTGAGAAAAAAGTGTAACTGCTTGATGTTGGGTGGTATACTCTATATATGTCAATTAGGTCTAGGTTATTAATAGTGTTATTGAGTTCTATAGTTTCCTTATTCAACTTTTGTTTGGAAGATCTGTCCAGTGGCGAGAGAGGTGTGTTGAAGTCTCCCATGATTATGGTATGGTGGTCTATTAGACTCTTGAACTTGAGAAGAGTTTGTTTGACGAACATAGCTGCACCATTGTTTGGGGCATAAATATTTATGATTGTTATGTCTTGTTGGTGTATGGTTCCCTTAAGCAGTATGTAGTGTCCCTCTTTATCCCTTTTGATTAACTTTGGCTTGAAATCTATTTTATTTGATATGAGTATGGACACTCCTGCTTGTTTCCGAAGTCCATATGAGTGATATGATTTTTCCCAACCTTTCACCTTCAGCCTATGTATGTCTTTTCCTATCAAATGCGTCTCCTGTAGGCAGCATATTGTTGGGTCTTGTTTTGTGATCCATTCTACTAGCCTGTGTCTCTTAATTGGTGAGTTTAAGCCATTAACATTTAGGGTTATTATTGAGATATGGGTTGTTCTTCCAGCCATATTTGTTTATTTCTGTTACTAAACATGGTTTGTTTTCCTCTTTGATTATTTCCCCCCCCTTTACTGTCCTACCTCCCACTGTTGGTTTTCATTGTTATTTTCCATTTCCTCTTCCTGTAATGCTTTGGCGAGGATGTTTTGAAGAGATGGTTTTCTAGCTGCGAATTCTTTAAACTTTTGTTTATCGTGGAAGGTTTTAATTTCATCTTCCATCCTGAAGCTTAATTTCGCTGGATACACAATTCTTGGTTGGAACCCATTTTCTTTCAGTGTTTGAAATATGTTATTCCAGGATCTTCTAGCTTTCAGAGTCTGTGTTGAAAGATCAGCTGTTATCCTGATTGGCTTACCCCTAAATGTAATCTGCTTCCTTTCTCTTGTAGCTTTTAAAATTCTCTCCTTATTCTGTATGTTGGGCATCTTCATTATAATGTGTCTAGGTGTGGATCTCTTATGATTTTGCACATTCGGCGTCCTGTAGGCTTCTAGGATTTGGGATTCTGTCTCATTCTTCAAGTCTGGGAAGTTTTCTCGTATTATTTCATTGAATAGACTGCTCATTCCTTTGGTTTGGAGCTCTGTACCTTCCTGTATCCCAATGACTCTTAAGTTTGGTCTCTTAATGTTATCCCATATTTCTTGGATGTTCTGCTCATGGTTTCTTAACAGTCTTGCTGAGCTGTCTATGTTCTTTTCCAGTTGAAATACTTTGTCTTCATTGTCTGATGTTCTATCTTCTAAGTGTTCTACTCTGCTGGTAGTATTCTCCATTGAGTTTTTAAGTTGGTTTATTGCTTCCTGCATTTCTAGGATTTCTGTTTGTTTGTTTTTTATAACCTCTATCTCCCTGTATAGTTGATCCTTTGCTTCCTGGATTTGTTTGCGTAATTCATTGTCGAAGTGATCTTTCATTGTCTGATTTTGCTGTTTAATGTCTTCCTTGATACTCCAGATCATCTGAAGCATGTATATCCTGAATTCTTTATCTGACATTCCATCTGCTGCAGCTGTTACCTCTTCTAAAGTTGCGTTGACCTGCATTGCTTGTGGTCCTTTCTTTCCTTGTCTTTTCATACTGCTTGCGTATCTTTCCTGCAGGCGCGGGCGGCGGCTCTGCTCTCTCCTTATTCCAATTGGGGTGTCGTGGCTACCACGCCGGCAGGTCACTGGGCCTGTTCTGGGCGCTGGCGGCGGCTCTGTTCTGCCCCTACTCCAATTGGGGTGACGAGTGTACCACGCCGGCAGGCCACCGGGCCTGATCCGCCGGTCGGTTGCAGGTTTGCCTACCCTGCAGGCGCGGGCGGCGGCTCTACTCTGCCCCTACTCCAAATGGGGTGACGTGTCTGTCGTACCGGCAGGCCACTGGGCCTGTCCCGCTGGTCGGTCGCAGATCTGCCCACCTTTCGGGCACGGGTGGAGGCTCTGCTCTGCCCCTACTCCAATTGGGGTGTCGTGACTACCCCGCCTGCAGGACGCTGGGCCTGTTCCTGGCACGGGCGGCGACTCTGCTCTGCCCCTACTCCAATTAGGGTGGTGTGTGTACCACGCCGGCAGGCTCCTGGGCCTGATCCGCCGGTCTGTTGCAGGTCTGCCTACCTTGGAGGCGCGGGCGGCGGATCTGCCCTGCCCCTCCTACCACGCCTGCGGACCCCTGGGCCTGATCTGCAGGTTGGTCACAGGTCTGCTCACCCTGCGGGCACGGGTGGCGGTTCCGCTCCGCCCCCACTCCAATTGGGGTCACGTGACCACCACACCGGCAGGGCCTGATCCGGGCGTGGGAGAAGGATCTGCTCTGCCCCTACTCCAGTTGGGGTGACGTGTGTACCACACTGGCAGGCCACTGGGCCTGACCCGCCAGGCTGTCACAGGTCTGTTTACCTTGCAAGCGCGAACGGCGGCTCTGCCCTGCCCCTCCTACCACGCCCATGTACCACTGGGTCGCGGGTCTGCCCACCTTGCGGGTGCGGGTGGCGGCTCCGCTCCGCCCCCTCTCCAATTGGGGTCACGCGGTCACCACGCTGGCGAGCCGCTGGGCCTGCTCCGGGCGCTGGCGGCGGCCCGGCTCCTCCCCTCTGGCTCGACGACAAATTGAGGAGACTCGGGTGTCTGTGCCTCACCCCCCCTACCAGGAGACCAACTGTTTATGTCGCCGCTGGTATTGATGAAGTTCTCTCCTCCGCCGCTTTCTGATGACATCAGATCTCTGCCATGTTGGTATCCTATGCGAATGGCAGCATTTCGTTCCCCTTGCCGGGCAACCAAAGCAACGGGTGAGTCCTGACCGGCCCTCAGCAGGACCCGGACCGAGAAGCAGTTTCCGCGGGCTCCTAGCCCCGGGCCAGGGAAGTTCCGGGAGCCGGAACTCGGCCGCTCCGTGCTCGGTGTAAGCTCCTATAAGTGTAGGCTCCAAGAAGCAGTCCCCGCGGGCTCAGTTCCGGGAGCCGGAATTCGGCCGCTTAGTGCTTGGTGTATGCTCTGATAGGAGCAGGGTCCAAGAAGCAGCCTCCGCAGGCTCCGCAGCCCTGGGCCAGGGCGGTTCCGGGAGCCGGAACTCGGCCGCCCCGCGCTCAGTGTTTGCTCCGATAAGATCAGGTTCTAAGAAGCACCCATGCACTGAACCCTAGCAATCTGTCTGCAAGCCGCAGGAGAATGGCAGCCTGAAATTACCTGATCTATGGCTGAATGAGCTGCCGTCAGTCGAAAACAGGGGAGGTGACGTCAGCTTTCCAACATGGTGGCTGCTGGCCTCCTCTGTGGTCTGACTGGTGTGGAGAACCGAGATGGACCGCTTCCTTCCCCCGTCTCGAACCCAGAATTCAGCCCTGAGTACGGTGCTTGCACGGCTGGCAGAAACTGCAGCGCTGTATCCCTGCGTCGCTATCTCCTTGTTTCCCAGCGCGCGCTGCAGACTCTAGCTGCGGGGCGATTTGCTGAATAAGCAGTGTTACCCTCCGCGCGACAAACCTCTCGCGTTTGAGTCCCCGTAGCCGATCCTCGTGCAATGGAAATCCTTCCTCCAGGTTCCGGAGCACCCCACTATTGCTGGAAATTCCTAACAAATAGCCTTTAGCCGTCCTGACTTGTCATACTCCCACACAGTGAAGCAGCACACGGGGGCAATGCACTCCCCTCGCCCCCATCTTCCCTCTCCCCCGAACAGTCATCTTTCTGCAGGAAAACATCAGAAAGAGAGAATGTACGTGATCTACCTGTTCAGTTAGAAGAGTCACTTATCCTTTCAGGGCTTCAGTGTTTATCAAAAAAACACTAGCCACTTGGAAGTGATGTGGTTCTGAGGTTCCACACACACACACACACACACACACACACACACACAAACAACACATAAAACCAGATTTCTGTATAGAAGTTGAGAAGTAATTCAAAGTTTTTTCCCTATCATCTCTTTGTAAGCTATATATTGCACTAATGACATTACATTTGAATTCTCACCCTTTCCTGTTCCTAGTTCCCAAACTTTCAAATTCTGTTTTCTTTAACTGGTTAGGATGATGAGTCTTTGAGACATTCTTTAATAGGTGATGAGTGGTGAAAGAATTTGGGGGAATTTTCCGAGTATAATGAACTGTGTTAACTGGCATTGTAGGAATGAGCTGTTTTGATCAGAAAATCTTCTCATGGAGTTATGATCAACACCATAAGCAGAATCACTACCATAGCTTCACCATTAATCCTCAAATATGTATACTTGAAGATTCCCTCAATGACTCCAATGTCAAGGTTATCACTGTACTGGTGATCCATGGAAGAATGGTAAATAAAGATATCTGAAAGATAAAATGCCAAATTGTGACAAATTTACCATAGAGTACAAGCCTAGTGTGTGTGTGTGTGTGTGTGTGTGTGTGTGTGATATAAGTTGTCTTAGGCATGTGGCACATATTGGAATTTCATCTGTATGAGAAGTGAACACATTGCAGGACTCTAGTCCCTGGGTAGCCCAAGAGCACATGAAGCTAACCTTTAGGAGAAGTGAGATTGGTGGGGTAGGAGGACCCTAGTCAGGCTGGCTGGCATGTGGATCAGAAGGAAACCAAGAAACAGAATCAGGGTGGTGATCCTAAATTTCTAGTGGCGTAGAGCAGAGAGTTGATTTTGGAATCAAGGGTTAGAGAAGCCTATGTCTGAGACTACAGCCATTGCCCTCCTCCTCAGGATCACCAGGAAATTTCATGATGCCAAATTAAATTTTAGTTTCAGATAATTCTGCCAGTATAAGCATAATATATCCCAAAGATTGCAAAGAACATACTTATGTCAAATTTATTTTATATAAAATTCAAATTTAGCATTCTGTCCTTATATTTTATTACTAAATCTGGCAACCCTATCTACCTATACCTGTAATGCCAAACACTCTAGTTTTTAATCTCCTGTGCTTTGCTATTTATTTGAATGATTTCTTCATTTGACAACACTCCCCCTGCCTTAAGAAACCAAGATACACAAGAGTCTTGATTTTTTATATATTCTATGTAAAAAACATAGGTGTGGTCCAAAAACTATGTGTTGAATGAGTGAGTACTGATTTATTAACAATAGAACTGCTGTACAGTCTCCAGTAGATGGTCTCTCTGAGGCTTCTGACTAAAGTTCTACTCTGCAAGAAGGGCCTGACAAATTCATCAGTAAAAGCAGCTCCAAGGAACTTGGGGGCAAATGGACCCAGACAGAGATGGCATTCCCTAACTTTATCATTATTCTCATAATTAAATACAAGAAAGTATTTACTCACAAATACCTCCAAGAACATAATGTTGAGTATATTATCCTCAGAACAATCCTAGAATAAAGTGTACTTTCCTTTTTGATCTAGATAATGTTTATTGCCATAACTATGCAAGACTCTTTGTGAGATGTTTAGTAGCAAAACACTCAATGGAAGTTGAAAGGGAAGACCTTAGAACCCGATGGCCCAAGGCCCATTAGATCCCTGCCTTCCATCCCCTCACTGTGTAAATTTGGCAAGTTGCCTGGTCTCTCTGTGACTAGTATGTAAAAAGGGGAAATAATCACATCTGGCTATAAGGTTGCTATTCAGACTAAATTAATTAATACTTTAAAATATCCCAAACTGTGTCTGATGCACATTGTGCATGAATTCAATGTTTGATAAATAGGATAAAAGAGCATGAAGCAGTATCAAATGTTCTCATCCATTTAAACAAAATTAGCAAAAAAGTAGGGGGATACTGTTAGAGTTTAGGTAGTGATTGTATACAGGACCAGAGGGATTTCATGAAAACCTGGCTATTTCTCCCATGAAGATTGGAACTGTGGGAGCATGAGTGGCCAAGGCAGAGAGGAGAATAGATGAGGAGGATACAATACACTCGGTTTTGGCTTTGCCACTGCATGTCCTTGAGCCAGAAAGTCACCTCTCCTCCTAGGGTCCTGCTTCTGCATTTGGCTATAGACAGTTGGGTCTAGATCTCTGCCATAATTTGTTCCAGGACTAGAAAAGAAAGATTATTTGTAGTCCTAAGACCATATTGGACAATGCTGTTGGATCTTATTGGCTATGGCTTAAAATAAAAAGTATTTCTTTAAATCAGAGGCAAAGAAAATATGATCCCAAATGTTTCAAGAAAGAAGGAATGTGAAAGATGAAAGAAAATGTTAAGAGGTCTTGATATCCAGAAACTTGAAGTATTCTCTCAAGGTGGTTTCAGTCATGAGCATTGAGCAACGGAGGGAATAATTTTTAAATATTTGATATTTATCTAATGATACCTTCATGACTCTATATAATCAAAGCTCTGAATATTAGGAAACTCTGTTTCCATAGAGTAAAAGAATTTGACCTAAGGTCCTTTTAGGGAATTATTAGTTAAGACTTGTCATCTCAAATTTCCTGTCCGATATAGTAGCCAGTGTTGGCTAAGGGGCCAGATAGCCTCAGGGGATACTGCCAATTTGTGGTCCTTCTAGGTGACTTTGCTGGCTGCAGCCTTAGGGGTATAAGCCATTATGCCCCAGGTGGCTTAGATGATGCAGATATCCATCCTACATTCTGATTATGAGTCTGTGTGAATGTGTGTGTATGAGAGACCTAGATCAGGATTGCTCAACCTCAACATTGCTGCCACTGAGGGCCAGATAAGTCCTTGTCATGGGGTAACCTAAGTATTGAGAATTCATCTAGGTGAAATGTTGACTGAAAATAATTTCATTTTTGGAAAAGACACAAATGCGTGTATCCAAACTATGAGAAGAGCAGGGGCCCAAGAGTTAAATGTCCCTATTACCAAAATAGGTACCCCCTGTTTTAAAGACCGAAACAGTGAGATATGTAAAACTTCTCACTCAAACATGCTTTCTAGTTTCTTTCAAAGTGGCGCTGCTATATTCATGCCACATTGCCACTTTAAGGTCACACTGTGGAAAGTGTAGGCAAATGCTTTACCTTGCCAAGAGCACTTGTCAACTCTCTTTGTCTGAACATAAACACTTGTGTTCTTTTTTAGAAGGGCACTGAGTCACACACCTCCAAATAGTTCTCAGGAAGTCTTCTCCCCTTTGGGATGAGACTTTTACTGCACAACTTTCTCTGTTGAATAAGAAGGAAAGATTCAGAAGTACATTAGTAGATCAGGCTCAATTAAACAAACATTTTTTTAGTCCAGTGAGGCTCTGCTTGGTTAAAAACAGGGGAGAAAACAAAGATGATTTAGACATCAATTTCTAGAATAGGGAGAAAAAAACTCACACAAAGGCAATACTAAAATAAGAGTAATAGAGAAGAATTAGAAAGGGAGCAGATGCTTCTGACTGAGAATGGGGGGTATCAGAGGTTACTTCAGAGAGGACAGGCATTGGATTTGGGTTTCCTAGAATTACTGTAACTCCTACTTGAACTTTCTGTGTTCTAACACTCACTAGTAGCATAATACCTCATACCAATACCTCATGACTGTTCCATTTGCATATTTGACTTACCTGTTATAAAATAAAGTCATGCAGCATATCTGGGTTGTCTCTGAGAATCAACAGGAACTCCTAAGTGAAAGTATAATACACCACATTTGTGGAGAGTCATCTTATTTACTAGCTTGTCACTTACCTGATTTGGGCTCTGTTACTCCTTCCCATATATGTTAACTCTTTTTATTTTTAAAATGTTTTATTAGTGCATTATTGTTATACATAATAGTGGGGTTCATTTTGACGTAATCATACATGCATGGAATATAATTTGCTCATTTCAATCCCTCGTACTTCCTCTTTCTTTTCCCTCTTACCTCCCCTTGTTCCTCTTCCTCTATTCTACTGGTCTTCCTTCTATTTATTTGTTGTTAATTTTAAAATTGGTGCTTTATAGATATACATAATGCTGAAGTTCACTGTGGTGTATTTATATATACGCATACCATATTTCAATCAATTTCATTCCTCAGTTCTTCCTTTTTTCCATCCCTTCTCCCTCTCAATCCCCTTCTTCTACTCCACTGACCTTCCTTACATTTTTATAGGATCTCCTGACTTTTTTTTTCTTTATTTTGCTCTAGCTTCTAGAGAAAATATTAGAACTTTGGCTTTTAACTTTCTTGGTCTGGCTTATTTTACTTAGCACAATGCTTTCCAGTCCCATTCATTTAGTAGAACATATCATAATTTTATTTTTCTTTATGGCGGAATAAAACTCCATTGTGTATATATACTACATTTTTTTTATCCACTCATCTGTTGATGGGTACCCAGGCTGATTCTATAACTTGGCTATTGCAAATTATGCTGCTATGAACATTGATGTACCTGTATCACTATAGTATGCTGATTTTAGCTTTTTTGGATAAATATCAAGTAGCGTGATAACTGGGTCATATGGTAATTTCAAATTTGTATGTATAAACTTGCTCATCAAGTACCTATTAAAGAAGATTCAATGCAAAATATTGAAAATATTGACTAAGACTGCACCCACATTAAGTGAGAATAAGTAGGTCTTTAGCCAAATGAGGAAAATATATAAACACATAGTGGCTTACTAAGCCAGGAGACTGAGGCTGCTGTTTCATGTCAGCTATTTTGGTGGGTGTTCTGGCAAACATTTCATGTATTATGTTATGTTATTTATATATATTCTTATTGAAGTCTTACATACATTAGAATTTAGGCTTACAGAAAATAGTTGACATATGGTTACAGGTCAAGCCCAACTTGAGGCTCAGTAAAGCTCCCCACACAAATTGATCAATTATATAATTTTTCTAAATGGTTGCTACTCAATTTATAATGAGGTCATGCCATGATAAACCTACCAAAAATTGAACTTATTTTTTTCTGTACTAGGGACTGAACCCAGGGCTTCCTACATGCTAGGCAAATGCTCTACCACTGAGCTATAGCCCAAGCTAGAGATATATCTTAAATAAAACCTGTATTAAATAAACTTGGCTTAGCAACACAACACACTGGAAAGTGTCAGTCATTCCACTCATGATCACGGGGATGACTGGGAGCTATGGCTCACTGTTGCTGTCCAGCATCTTGAGAGAGGATCTGACTATCTAACACTGTCCTGGGAAATGATCAAAATTTTAAATTAAGTTTTACTAGTTCATTATAGCTATACATAATATTGGGGTTCATTTAGACATAATCATATAAACACAGAATATAATTTGCTCCAATTCAGTCCCCAGTACTTCTACTTTTCCTCCCCTCCTCCCGTCCCCTGTTCCCTTTCTTATGTTCTGCTGGTCTTTCTTTTATTTCTTTATAGTATTTTTAATTAATGCATTATAGATATACATACAGGTGAAATTCACTGGTAATGTTCATACACACACACACACACACACACACACACAGAGGATAGTTTTGTAAGTTTTATTCCACCATTCTTCTCTTTTCACATTCCTACTCCCTCCCCCAATCACCTTCTTCTACTCTACTGATCTCTTTTCTAGTTTCATGAAATACCTCCCTCCCCACTATACACTTTCCCCTTAGTTTGCTCTAGCTTCTACATATTAGAGAAAACATTCAACCATTGACTTTTTTAGTCTGGCTTATTTTGCTTATCATGATGTTCTACAGTTTCATTCATTTACCAGAAAATTCCATTGTTTTATTCCTCTTTATGGTTTAATAAAATTCCATTGTGTATATATACCACATTTTCTTTATCCATTCACCTTTTGACAAACACTTAGGCAGGTTCCATAGCTTGACTTTTGTAAATTGTGCTGCTATAAACCTTGATGTAAATTTGAAATATTATTTCTACTGAATGCCATAGAACTTTTGGATGACAGTAAAGCAAAAAAAAAAATATGTTAAGGCAAACTATTGTATGTTTGGGACCATTCATACTGGTAACTACACATTGGAAAAAGTGCCTCACTATACTTGTGAATCTTAAGTTGTAGGACTTAATGAAATGTTTTCAAAATGTACTTGGGAAAGGAGTATTTTATTCTCAGTGGAGTACAGTATAGTTAGCACGTTATTAAGGAAAGAGATCCTCCACAGAGGAGGCCAGCAGATGATGGAGTGTTTAGGAAAGTGTCTTCCAAAGGGAAGGATTCATAAATATTTATTAACTGAATGCAAAGAAGAAAACATGGGTTAGATGACTCTTATTGTCCTTTCATTTTGTAAAATCAGAGATATTTTAACCTCTGATTAGATGATTTTCATTCTTGATATATTATCCAATGCTAACGGAGGAAAATAGTGATAGTCTTCCAGTAAGAAAATTAATCCAATATACAAAAGAATCCACAACAACCTAGGTTTCTGAATCTGTCTATGAGAAGAAAGGTGGTGTGCACACTCATAAAACCACATAATATATTTCTGTAAGTCTTTGTACCTTAAGATAATTTCAACCTGAAGTCACAATTGGCAAATCTGGATACCTCAGAAGGTAAAGGTGGCCCTTGTCCAGGGACAGCACCATATTGCTCTTCCTTCCTTTTCCTGTTTTCATCCAACAGTGCCTGGAGAGGCTAGGATCGGAATCCCTTTAGGCAGCAAAAACAAGTTGGCTGAACAATCAGAACATTAACACTGACTGTTAATTAACTAATGTTAATTAACATTAACAGAACTAGAGGTTAGGAAACCTGGAGCCCAGGGAAGCAAGGAGATATAAGAAAATGTCATTTTATAAACACCTAAAAGTTGGAGGAAACTTTGCTCACTGGAGACAAATTACTGGGAAAAAATTCAGAGAATTTGGGACTCTTGGAGGCCCCTGGAGGGACATAGAAAAGGAGAATGAGGAAACACCATTTTGTTTATAAGCATAAAAGAGTGGTCAGGCACAGGACTACTATTTTGAAGATAAAAGAATTAATAGAATAAAAGCCCTGTGATATATTTAGAAGGAAACAAGACCCTGCTTGCTGAAGTTGAGAAAACATTTTCATAAATATAAACTGCACAAATGTCTTCAGATCAAATGCATGACTAAGTAGAGATGAATGACCTGAAGTTTAACTATAAACACTAAGGTTATGTCTACACAGAAAATGCATTGGGGGAAGAAAAGATTAAGTCAATAAAGCAACCAATTCTCAAAGTGCCAACTACCTGGTTTGCCTGAATCTTTTATTTTTCACTTGTTTTGGCATTCTGTAGACATAGCCAAAAAAATATTTCAACAACAGAAACATCTCACTCAGTGTTGTTATTTTACTGACTGGGGCAGGCAAATTAAGTGCTTTGCTACATATAATTGATGGGTGCCCTGTTTCTTAAAATCTTTATGGAAAGTTGCCAGAGACCCTGACCAAATGTAGTTTAGTTTGTTCTTTCAAAGATTGCTCTTTTACCAAATGGTTCCAAAATATGGACAGGGTTAATTAGGATCACCTCCTTTGAGTGTATAAGTGCTTTATTTCAACAACAGAGTATAGGGAAACTGTTTTGTCCTTTTAAGAATTCCTCCCCTACAAATGCTTCAATATGATCAAACTTTGGTTTACATTTTACTGTTTACTTAGGGAGGTGAGTACTTCCCCACTTTGATTATGTTGAAATGTAAGTTCAAAGAGGTGAAACTAGTGCTCTATCTTGTAGCAAGGAGGTTATAGGCCGAATTTGAATTAGGTCTTAAGAATTTTCTAATCTGAAACCCCTGTTGGACTAAACACACAGTGGGCCCTAAGGAGTGATGGATTGAACAAATAGATGTTGAGAGGGGAATGAGGTAGAAGTGAGTTCATGAATATTTATAAGATACTACTTCATCTTTAATTATACAATAAAATGTAAGGTAACTTTTTGAAGTAAACAAAAGTATGCAAGCAATATAATAATAATATTTTACATATAAAAGAATTTCTCATCTATTTCATGTAAGCATGTAAATTGCTACTACCTCTATGTTGAAAAATATAGTGGTATATGATAAAGTTGAAGTTATGCCAGGTTCTTGAATCATCAGCACCACATATACATATACAGTCAGCCTTCTATATCTGCTGGTTACTCATCTGCAGATTCAACCAATAATGGATCAAAAATATTTGAAAAACCATTGCATCTAGAGTGAATATGTATAGGCTTTCCTTGTCATTCCTGAACAATAGAATATAACAACTATTTACACAGTTTAGATATTATAAATAATCTAAAGATACTTAAATTACATGGGAGGATATGTGTAAGTTATTTAAAAATACAACATCATGACATTGGGGATTAAACCCTCCTGGAAGAATGTCATCCATGTGAGTATCATTGTTTAATGTGTGAATGTGAAAAGATCCAGAATGTGGAGAACCATTATGCTAGAGGTTTGTTATTTAAACTGTGACCAATTAAGAGGAAAAAACTATTTAATCAGCTTAGGCAACTGTAACAAAATACCATTGACTGGGTGTCTTAAATAATAGAAATTTATTTCTCAACTTTCTGAAGGCCAGGAAGTCCAATATCAAGATGCTGACAGATTAGGTTCCTGGTGAGGCCTCTCTGGCTTAGTGATGACCATCGTCTTGCTATGTTCTCATTTAGAAGTGGGGGTAAGGAGACTGTACTCTGGTCTCTTTTTCTCTTCTTATCTCATTACCTTCCAAAGTCCTTGCCTCCAAATACCATCGAGAGTTGAGGTTTAACATATGAATTTGGTGGGGAGGGGGCATGAACACTGAATCTAAAACAGAATCCAAATGTTGATTTAGCTTACTGAAATCCAGTTAAATATTAAACTAAGAATAAACTTATGTCAAAATTCTTATCTATGTGTAATCCAGCTAAATTCCTATCAATATCATAAAAACATGGTTGGGGGCTGGGGTTGTAGCTCAGCGGTAGAGCGCTTGCCTAGCATGTGTGAGGCACGGGATTTGATCCTCAGCACCACATAAAAATAAAATGAGGGTTTTGTGTCCATCTACAACTAAATATATATACATACACATATTAAACATGGTTGGATTGGCTAGATTAGTGTTATATTTATGATGATCTGAATTGAAGTATAGGCTCCTTGGTATATTTTAAATTCACTTTGGTGGTCCATGGAGAACCTCAGAAAGTTAAGTCCTCCTCTAGAATAGCTGAAGCCAAAGAGAATAAAGAAGTTTTGGAGATCTTTGAACCCATGGCAGAGAAAACAAGCAAGTCTTCCAATATTCCCAAAAGAAAGTCACGAGAGTACTCATAAATTTTAGGGCTGAAGTGTGATAAACTTCTGCCCACTAAGAAGCCCTGTAATGCTCCCAAGTAAAGGTTAGAAGAAATTATTAGATAGATAATTATTTTCTGTTACATTCTTCTGTGCTGGAGCCACCTGCTACTAAATACATTAATCAAAACAAACAACCACTTTTCATATAATATTCAATACTTCATATGAGCAATATTAATTTGACAGCTGATTGGCCTTTATTAAAGTACAATGATTTGATTTATGATAGAAACATTATGACTTGGGTCCAACTCCATGCTCTGATTTTAATAAGAAATCAAATGTAGAAAATGTCTGTTTGTGTAAGAATGCTATAAAAATGTTACTAATAAGCACAATAATTCTTTTTCGCTAGTTCAAGATAATTAGAATTCATTTAATCAAAATGAATCACCCTCAAATGTCAATGCTAATGAGGAGCACATGATAATTGTGTGTATCTTTCTTGATCATTTGAATATGAAGTTAGCACAGTAGAGCCTTTTTGGAATCCTATAATAGCAGATAAATAAGACAATAAATATTGCAATATGCAGTAGCTCATGGTTATACTTGTGAAATATTACAAGCACAAAATATATTATCTACATAAGAAATACTCCTATATATCAGTCAGACTACTTTAGGCTACATGTAACAAAATACATGACTGAAAGTTGCTTAAACTGAAAGTTCATTTTCTATCTTATGTGGGAATTGTGTTATTATGTACAATGTTATCTATTAATTTGTAACAAATCATCACTAAGATTTTGGTTTTAAAAAAATACATATTTGTGGGCCGGGGTTGTGGCTCAGAGCCCTTGCCTGGCATGCGTGAAGCACGGGGTTTGATTCCCTGGCACCACATTAAAAAAAATAAGGACAAATAAAATAAAAGGACTGTGTCCATCTACAACTAAAAAGAAAAACAATTAAAAATATATATTTGTTATCTTACAGTTTCTTTGAGTCAGGAATTCAAACCCAGTTGATTCCTTTACTTTCGGATCTACATGAATCTGTAATCAAGGTAGCAACCTGAGTGAGGGCCTTATCTGAAGGCTCAGCCAGAGAAGAAAGGATCTGCTCGTGACCTCACTTTGGTTATTGGTAGAATTCGGATATTCAAAAGATGATTGATAGAGGTCATCAGTTTCTCATGAGCAGTTGGCCAGAGGCCATGCTGAGTTCCTTGCTACATGGGCCTCTCTAACATGGCAGCTTTATCAAGGCATGCAAGCTGACAGGGTAATAGCAAAATCAGCTAGCAAGATGAAACCATAATCCTGAAGTGACATGCCATCACTCTAGCCATGTTCTGTTTGTTAGAAACATATGAAGTAGACCATCTCACACTTAAAGGGAGAGGATTAGTCAAGGTCATAAATACCAGGAAGTGGGGATCCTTGGGGCTAGCTTTGAGTCAGCACAGAACAGGTACAAATCCAGAGCATGATTCCAGAGTTAGTTCAGGGGCACAACTATACCAAGTATCTCGATGTAGTTCATCTCTACCCTGGATGAGGGATGTCTGCCTTTGTATTCATAGATGCCTATGGTCCTATCAGATGCTGTGTACAGACTTGACATGCTTACAGAAAGAAAACAGGGCATTTTCAATTTATGGTTTGTATTTGGATTGTCCTCTACAGGCTCATGAATTGAAGGTTTGGTCCCCAATACAGCACTGTTCAGAAGTTGGACCTTTGTGAGGTGGTTGGATAATGAGGGCTCCAAACTCATTAATGGGTAAATCCATTAATAGATTTATAGTTGATAAACTATTAGGATGTGGTAGAAGCTTCACAAGGTGATGTCAAGTTGGAGGAACTAGGCCCTGGTGGTTCACCATTGAAGGATATATTTTTGTCCCCAGCCCCCACCTCTTTCTTCCCCTGCTCCTTCTTGTCCACTATGATGTGAGCATCTTTGCTCCTCACTATGATATTTGGGCTTCATTTCAGGCCAAAGCAACATATCAAAGTGACCATGGGCTGAAACTCCTGAAACAATGAGCCAAATTAACTTTTCACCCTTTAGGTAAATTTTTCCTGGGAGTTTTGTCATAGTGATGAAAAGCTGACTATTTTGAAAGAAAATATTTCCTAAAAATCTTCTTGATGATTTCCCCTTGGGTCTCATTTTTCATAATTGGGTCATGTGGCAATATAAATAGTATTCTGACTCTAGAAAAGTAAGGGTGAGTATCTGGCATTTTTATCTTCAGTGGAAGGTGAGTCCCTGCCAGCAAGGAAATGGGGAAGCAAAGATCAGGAACTCAATGTTGAGGTGGCTCAAAGCATCTACCATTAGTATCAATTACTAAAGGAGAGGCTTTTTCAGTGGCACCTGTCTATACTACCCTGTGTCGAATAATGGCTGACTTTACTATCTTTCATCTCTATTCTGCTTGCTTCAGATGTTAATTCATATTGTGTGCTATGATGTCAGAGTCTTTATGTGACTCAAATATTATTGTACAAACAAAATGCAAATGTAGGCCCTGAAGCTGTCTGAGGTTCTTTGTTATTGTTATGGTTATTTATATTCCATTATTGTCTAAATGATTTAAAATTATTGGACCGGTTATAAAATCCTTTATCAGAAATCTTATCTGTAAACTTTTGTCTATTTTGTTTTCACTTCATCAAACAAGAATGACTGGCTTTTTAATGGATCATTAACTTTCAATCATCTAAGTCATTTCTTTAGAAATGCAAAGATGATCATGAAAATAAAAATGGGCTATAGTATGAGCCTTTGATCCTCAGCTCCTACCTTTTCAGCAGCAGTCCCAGGTGAGTACATACAAGAAGAGTGGTGGGTTGATTTCACAAAATCCCTCTGTAATCAGAGCAGGAACCTGTGTCCTTTAGCATATTGGGCTATGAGACTTTCAGGCATCTGAGTCCTTGGAAGCCTGGTGACCATCTCCACAGGTGACCCATTTACCAGCAAATTTATCTGACTTCCAGGAGTCTGTATGAAATGACCCAAAAGGACCTGCTCCTTTTGGCAGTTACTTTGTAGTTTGCTCTTGCAGAACTTCTTTTCACAATTATAGGAGTAAAATTACTACTCTAT
This sequence comes from Marmota marmota marmota, assembly GCF_001458135.2. Lineage (NCBI taxonomy): Eukaryota > Metazoa > Chordata > Mammalia > Rodentia > Sciuridae > Marmota > Marmota marmota. Next base: position 1,710,383 of record NW_026000249.1, on the reverse strand, counting down.
CATCTTATAATTTGCTATTGGTGATTTGGGATCAAGTGAATGAATGCATAATTATCTTTTTTAATTTTTTTAAATTCTAATTTGTTATATACGACAGCAGAATGCATTACAATTTATATTACACATATAGAGCACAATTTTTCATATCTATGGTTGTATACAAAGTAGAGTCACACCATTTGTGTCTTCATGAGGTAATGAGGTCCATCTCATTCCACTGTCTTTCCTATCCTCATGCCCCCTCCTTTTCCCTCCATCCCCTCTGCCCTATCTAGAGTTTGTCTAATCTTCCCATGCTCCCCTTCCCAACCCCACTATGAATCAGCCTCCTTATATCAGAGAAAACATTCGGCATTTGATTTTTTGGAGGGATTAGATAAATTCATTTAGCATTATATTCTTCAATTTCATCCATTTGTCTGCAAATGCTATGATTTTATTCTCTTTTATTGCTGAGTAACATTCCATTTTGTGTATATATCACTGTTTCTTTATCCATTCATCTATTGAAGGGCATTTAGGTTGGTTCCACAGTTTAGCTATTGTGAATTGTGCTGCAATAAACATTGATGTGGCTGTGTCCCTGTAGTATGCTGGGTTTTTTTTTTATTTATTTAGTTAGTTAGTTTTAGGTTGATAAAATATTTTTAATTTTTATTTTTATGTGCTGCTGAGGATCGAACCCAGTGCCTCATGTATACTAGGCGAGCACTCTACAACTGAACCACAACCCCAGCCCTAGTATGCTGTTTTTAAGTCCTTTGGGTATAGAGTGAGGAGTGGGATAGCTTGGTCAAAAGGTGGTTCCATTCCCAGTTTTCCAAGGAATATCCATACTTCTTTCCATATTGGCTGCACCATTTTGCATTTCCACAGCAATGTATGAGTGTGCCTTTTCCCCCATATCCTCACCAGCACTTATTATGGTTTGTCTTCATAATAGCTGCCATTCTGACTGGAGTGAGATGAAATCTTAAACTAGTTTTGATTTGCATTTCTCTAATTGCTAGATATGTTGGACATTTTTTCATATATTTGTTGATTGGTTGTATATCACCTTCTGAGAAGCGTCTGTTCAGTTCCTTGTCCCATTTATTGATTAGGTTTTTTTTTTGTCTGTTTAGTTCCTTGGCCCATTTATTGGTTGGAATTTTTGGTGTTTAGGTTTTTGAGTTCTTTATACACCCTAGAGATTAGTGCTCTATCTGATATGTAAGTGGTAAAAATTTTCTCCCAAACTATAGGCTCTCTATTCACTTCACTGTTTGTTTCTTTTGCTGAGAAGAAACTTTTTAGTTTAAATCCACCCCATTTATTAATTCTTGTTTTTAATTCTTGCACTATAGGAGTCTTATTAAGGAAGTAGGGGCCTAATCCAATATGATGAAGATTTGGGCATACTTTTTCTTCTATTAGATGCAGGGTCTCTGGTTTAATTCCTAGGTCCTTGATCCGCTTTGAGTTGAGTTTTGTGCATAGTGAGAGATAGGGGTTTAATTTCATTTTGTTGCATATGGATTTCCAGTTTTCCCAGCACCATTTGTTGAAGAGGCTATCTTTTCTCCAATGCATGTTTTTGGTGCCTTTGTCTAATATAAGGTAACTGTAATTATGTGGTTTAGTCTCTGTGTCCTCTATTCTGTACCATTGGTCTACTAGTCTATTTTGGTGCCAATACCATGATATTTTTGTTACTATTGCTCTGTAGTAGAGTTTGAGGTCTGGTATAGTGATGCCACCTGCGCCATTCTTCTTGCTAAGGATTGCTTTAGCTATTTTGGGTCTCTTATTTTTCCAGATGAATTTCATGATTGCTTTTTCTATTTCTATGAGGAATGTAATTGAGATTTTGATTGGATTTGCATTAAATCTGTATAATGCTTTTGGTAGTATAGTTATTTTTACAATATTAATTCTGCCTATCCAAGAGCAAGGTATATCTTTTCATCTTCTAAGGTCTTCTTTAATTTTTCTTTATCATTCTATAGTTTTCATTGTAGAGGTCTTTCACCTCTTTTGTTAGGTTGATTCCCAAGTATTTTATTTTATTTTTTAAGGCTATTGTAAATGGGGTAGTTTTCATCATTTCCCTTTCAGAGGATTTACCACTGATATACAGAAATGCCTTTGATTTATGGGTGTTGATTTTATATCCTGCTACTTTGCTGGATTCATTTACTTGTTCTAGAAGTTTTCTGGTGGAATTTCTTGGGTCTTCTAGGTATAGAATCATATCATCATCAAATAGTGCTAATTGAGTTCTTCTTTTCCTATCCATATCCCTTTAATTTCTTTTGTCTGTCTAATTGCTCTGGCCAGTGTTTCAAGAACTATGTTAAATAGAAGTGGTAAAAGTAGAGATTCCTGTCTTGTTCCAGTTTTTAGAAGGAATGCTTTCAACTTTTCTCCACTTGGAATGATGTTTGTCTGGGGCTTAGCATAGATATCTTTTAAAATGTTGAGATATGTTCCTGTTATTCCTCGTTTTTCTGGTGTTTTGAAAATGAGGGGATGCTGTATTTTGTTGAATGCTTTTTCTGCATCTATTGAAATGATCATATGATTCTTATCTTTAAGTCTATTGATGTGATGAATTACATTTATTGATTTCTGTATGTTGACCCAACCTTGCATCCCTGGGATGAACCCTACTTGACTGTGGTGCACTATCTTTTTGATATGTTTTTGCATTCAATTTCCCGGAATTTTATTGAGAATTTTTGTATCTATTCCATTAGAGATATTGGTCAATTTGGGCAAATCATATGACTCTATAAATTTGTCAATGCCTTTGATATTTTCTATTTTATTGGAGTACAAGTTTTCAAAATAACTTCTAATTATATTCTGTATTTCTGTAGTGTCTCTTGTGATGTTTCATTTTTCATCACGTATGTTAGTAATTTGAGTTTTCTCTCTCCTCTTTGTTAGTATGGCTAAGGGTTTGACAATTTTATTTATTTTTTCAAAGAACCAACTTTTGTTTTGTCCATTTTTTCAATTGTTTCTTTTGTTTCAATTTCATTGATTTCAGCTCTGATTTTAATTATTTCCTGTCTTCTGCTGCTTTTGATGTTGATTTGTTCTTCTTTTTTCTAGGGCTTTGAGATGTTTGTTAAGTCATTTATTTGTTGACTGTTTTTTCTCTTAAGGAATGAACTCCATGCAATGAACTTTCCTTTTAGTACTGCCTTCATTGTATCCCAGAGATTTCAATATGTTCTTTTCGTGTTCTCATTTACCTCTAAGAGTTTTCTAATCTCCTCCTTGAAGACTTTTGCAGCCCATTGTTCATTCAATAGCATATTATTTAGTCTCCATGTGTTGGAGTATCATTTATTCTTTATTTTATCATTGATTTCTAATTTCATTCCACTATGATCTGATAGAATGCAGGGTAGTATCTCTACTATTTTATATTTGCTAAGCATTGCTTTGTGGCATAATATATGGTCTATTTTAGAGAAGGATCCATGTGCTAAGAAAAAAGTGTATTCATTCATTGAAGGATGAATAATTTTATATATATATATATATATATATATATATATATATATATATATATATATATNAGTTAAGTCTAAGTTATTGATTTTATTATTGAATTCTATAGTTTCTTTCTTTAGATTTTGCTTGGATGATCTATCCAGTGGTGAAAGAGGTGTGTTAAAGTCACCCAGAAATATTGTGTTGTGGTCTATTTGACTCTTGAACCTGAGAAGTGTTTGTTTGATGAATGCAGATGCTCCATTGTTTGGGGCATATAAATTTATTATTGTTATGTCTTGTTGATGAATGGTTCCCTAAGCAGTAGGAAATATCCTTCTTTATCCCTTTTTATTAACTTTGGCTTTAAGTCTACTTTATTTGATATGAGGATGGAAACCCCTGCTTGTCCATGTGAGTGGTATGATTTTTTCCAACCTTTCATCATCAGTCTGTGGATGTCTTTTCCCATGAGATGAGCCTCTTGTAGGGAGCATATTATTGGGTCTTTTTCTAAAATCCAATCTGCCAGTCTATATCTTTTGATTGGTGAGTTTAGGCCATTAACATTCAGGGTTATTAGGGAGATATGATTTGTATTCCCAGACATTTTTGTTTATTTTTGGTATTTAACCTGACTTGGTTTTTTTCTTTGATTAGTGTTTCCTTTAGTTTAATACTTCCCTTTGCTGATTTTCATTGTTGTTTTTCAATTCCTCTTCATGGAATATTTTGCCAAGGATGTTCTGTAGTGCAGATTTTCAAGTTTTAAATTCATTTAACTTTTGTTTATCATGGAAGGTTTTTATTTCATCATCAAATATAAAGCTCAATTTTGCTGGGTATAAGATTCTTGGTTGGCATCCATTTTCTTTTGAGCTTGGTATATGTTGTTCCAGGATCTTCTAGCTTTTAGGGTCTGGGTTGAAAAACTGGCTTGTGATCTAATTCATTTCCCCCTATATATAATCTGATTCCTTTCTCTCTTGGATTTTAATATTCTCTCCTTATTCTGTATGTTAGGCATTATCGTGCCTTGGTGTGTATCTATTGGGATTTTGTACATTTGGTGTCCTGTAAGCCTCTTGAATTTGGTTTTCCAATTCATTCTTCATGTTTGGAAATTTTTCTGATGTTATTTCATTGAACAGTTGCTCATTCCTTTGGTTTGGAACTCTATTCCCTCCACTATCACAATAACTCTTAAATTTGGTCTTTTTATGCTATCCCACATTTCTTGAATGTTCTGATCATGGTTTCTTACCATTTTCACTGTGCGGTATACATTGTTTTCAAGATTATATATTTTGTCTTCATTGTCTGAGGCCCTGTCTTCCAAGTGGTCTAACCTGTAGGTGATACTTTCAATTGAACTTTTAATTTGGCTTATTGTTTCTTTCATTTCAAGGATTTCTGTTTGTTTTTTTTTTAGAACCTCTATCTTACTATTGAAGTAATATTTTGCTTCCTGTATTTGTTTATGTAGCTCTTTGTCAAAATGATTTTTTCTGCCTGTATTTGCTCTCTTATATCATCCTTTAATTTGCAGAACATTTTAATTATGTACACCCTGAACTCCTTCTCTGTAATTCATTCTGGTGTGCTGGCCATGGATTCTAATAATGTGGTATCTTGATTTGTTTGGGGTACTTTCTTTCCTTGTATTTTCATGTTGCTTGTGTGTCTTCCCTTCTAGTATGGTGGATCCTAGGCCTTACGATTTTTACCCTTTAGGCTTATAGAGCCCCTTAGGTATCCAATACCTTTCCTTTGTGGTGAAGGACAATGTTATCAGATCCCAATATAAACAATATACACCCTAAAAGCAAATGTTTGCTAATAAGACCTTTATGTTTTGGTCACAATGTACAGAAATGGTAAATTCAATTATCATCTACAATATACTCAGTAGGGTTTACAGTTTCTGATGGTGGACAAAGAACCAGGGGTGAGGAGTAGGATGCTATGCTGACGAGGTAGGAGGTGAGGATATAGAGTTGTTATATCATAGGAAGTGTGAAAGAGAAATCTAAAGAGGAATATTAGTAGCAGGAGATGGGAGAGAAAGTAATTTTGGGTAGGCAAGTAAGTGGGAAGAGAGTAGAGTACATAAAATAAACACACATATATATTAAGAAAAATAAAAAAAATGTTAAAATGGTAGAAATTCATGGGAAAAAATAAAAAATAAAAAGAATATACAACACAACTGTAATATACTATTCAGACATCCCAGTCCTCAAAATCCTAATTCACGCAAAGTACTTGGTTTTACATATGTTGCAGATGTGAGGGTGGGAGAATGGAGAAGGAGAAGAAAAAACAAATTTTGAAGGAAGACACAAGGATTGTTTTGGTTGGAGATCAGTATCTTTCCACCTTCCCTTCTCATTCAATAGGTGGGGTCATCTGTTGTTAGCTGTTATCTCCACCCTCAGGATGGTGAAGGTAACCAGTGTGTCACTGTGCTGGGGTAGCAGCTGCTGGGGGGAGGGGGGAGTTAGAAACTCGGCACCTGGCCATCTGGAGTTCCAAACTGGGGGTTTTCCCCCACTGAAGATGGTGATGAAGGTGGCCCAAGATGGAGGGACCTGCTTTCAGTGGTGGGGTCTCAGGTATGGTGGGGGGAGCCGGGTGATAGCGTTGGCTGATGACTTCAGAGAGGAGCTCTGTGATGTGCAATGTGTGGCTATCACTGACTTCAGAGCCTGTGAAGTTCTCGGGTGCAGGCAACTATGGTGCGTAGGGGACTATCTCTGCTGCTGCAGAGTCCCAAGGTGGCAGTGACCAGGGTAGTCCCACATTGGTAGATGGGTGTCCACACAGGAGTGGTGGTCAGAGTTCCTGCAAGTGGGAAGATGCCTCTTCCTACACGCAGAGTTCCTGATTGTGGGTGTCCTGTGTGGGAGCAGCGTTGGTGATTCTATTCAGGTGGATGGCCAAAAGTTCTGTGCAGGTGTTGATGGTTCCCATTGGGTACCAGGTAGTCCTGCATGGGTGAGTAGTTGGGAGACCCACTCTGATGCTGAGGCCTGGAGCCCTAGATGGGCATGGTGGCTGTGATTCCTGTGTGGGAGCAGGAAGATTGCTGGAACAGAAGCAGTATTCTCACTACTTGAGTCCCAGGTCACTGACTGATACAGTATGCTGCCTCCCTCTGGCCTGTCATCTTGGATCATTCCAATATTTATCCTTTTAAAATAGAATCTTATTTATTAGGCCCATTTGCCACAATCTTCTGAATCCTGCTTCTATTATCTCCACGTTTGGAAAACATGTCCAGGCATATTAACCAACTGAGACAAAGCTCTGCTACATCTCAAGCAGTCTGACTAATTTTGTGGATTTAAAAGAAAACACATTAGAAGGAGGCACAATTTTTTATTAGTTATTTAATGCAGTGATCCTCAACCTGGGTGAGAGGGAGGGGTTTGTCCCCCAGATGACATCTGGCAATGTCTGGAAATATTTTAGTTGTCACAATGGAGGAGGTGAGGGAGGATTATGTCACTGGTTTCTAGTTGCTGGATCACAAGGATAGTGGTAAATATTCTGTAATGTGCAGGATGCTATCTGCTCTGCAACAGAAATGATCCAATTCCAAACATCTATACACTAAGGTTGAGAAGCCCAGATTTAATAAATGACATCCATCTTGTATAGGAAATATTTTTTTTATCTTTTTTAAAATTGGAGCTTTTTAGTTATGCATAATAGTTGAGTTCATCCCACCAAACTCATATATGCATAGAATTTGAATTCAGTGCATGATTCCCGCCCCCACTTTTTCCCTCCTGTCCTTCCTCCCCTCCCCTGTTATCCTTTGTCTACTCTAGTAGACTTCCTTTTGTTCATCTATTTATTTATATTTGATTGGTTCTTTTTACTTATACATAAAGATGAAATTCCCTGTGGTGTATTTATATATGCACCTAATATGATTTTTGAAAGAATTCATTCTGCATTGCCTCCCCTAATCCTTTTCGGTCAGTTTGACTTTCTGTGACATATTTTTCTGTTTGAATGTAAAGCCCAGATCTTGTCAGATTTGTATACATCTTTATATCATTTCTCCATTGTGCAATTCTTTTTGCTATTACATATGGATTATACAGATCAATCAACCCCATGACAATTTGTCCAAGGTATGATCAGGTAAGGAAGCTGCACCTATGGATGCACTCCTCCTGGACTCTCAGTGAGACTGTCACCACCATGGATTAATCTCTCATTATCCCATGTCACTCTCAATACACTTACAGTGCAAGTCAGGAACAACCAGTTGACAAACTCTAGTTCCCATGACTGGGATTGTCTCTGGTCTAGGAGATTCATGTCCATTACTCCCTGAATGCACTAAAAAAATTCTACCCTTCATTACATGTTGGATTCCCAGAAATAACCACTCAGAACAGTTTGTTAAATATCTTTACACACACATGTCTGTAAAGAGATCTGGAAATTGAAGTGTGGCAACAAATTTTGGTGGTTTGCTATCTAATTGTCTAATGGTCACTGTCTTTCTCACTTAACACAAATAAACCCACATTATACAAAAACTGTGATCAGAATCCATAATATTAGATATAAAATGTCTTTTCAAAACCAGACATATTAATTTGAATGCATGGATTATGTGTTCTTGATTAGGCAAGTGTATGGTTTTTCCCATCAAGTTGTATTTTAAGCCCTTAAGTCTGTTTAGGTGCTGACTAAATGTACAGCACATAATAGACTATATATTAGTATATATTAGTGCTTTAGAATTGTCAACAGGCTAGTTTTCCTTGTTTGGGCAATTCTTTTCTAGTATAGAAATTTGCATTCAGATATAGAATGTTTGGTTTGCAACTCTCCAAAACTGTCTATTAAGAAATTGTTGATTTGTTCTGTTTATTATTGTACTGTTAAGTAACAAGCATAGTTAAAATGATACACTGCAAATTGTATTCTATTTTCCAAGAACTGGAGACAAGTCTAAATTCCTCTGCAGTCTGTTACTCGCTTGCTTTTACACTGTTGACATTCCTCAGAAGCTGCAAGGACGAGTAAAGAATAATGTGATGCCCCTTTCATTTCTAACCTCTCGACTACTTCATTCCTGTCCTTCACTGTTCATCTTTGGCATTATAATTTCAAGATAAAATGTATTTTAAAAATAGCATTTTTATTTGATGTTTTGATGCTGGCATACTATGAGTGGATCTTTTGTCCACAGTAAAATTAAATTCATGTTTAAGTAGTATAACTCTTTATGGTTTCCTTCAACCTCATTCCCACTGTGTGAAAAGCGACAAAAGAATTAGAAATTCTGGTTGTGACTGAGTCATTTCTTGGCTCTGCCTTTCCAATGACTGTAAATAGCCATAAACTGGCTAAGAGAGGTAGACCTGGAAACCAACTGCAGCTGCAATGCCAACACCATCCGGGACACCTTTTTCCTAATTATCTCTGTTAGTTTTATGTTGCTGTATAACAAATTTTCCTGGAGTTAGAGGCTGAAAACAACACAAATTTATTATACTGCAATGCTCAAGAGTCAGGAGTCTAGGCATTGCATCACTGACTCCTCTGTTAAGGTCTTCCTAGGCTCACACCTTGATGGCTGCCTTTCATTCTGGGAACTGGAGTTGGTTCCAATTCATGTGGCTGTTGGAAGAATTGTTTCCTATGGCTGTAGTCCTGAGGTCCCCATTTTCTTGCTGGTAGTTGACTGAGAGTTGCTTTCAGCTTTTGGAGTCCACCACCTTTCTTGTTTATGATCTTTTCCAAGGCCTCTCAGCATGGCAGCTTACTCCTTCAAAGACAGCAAGGGGGGAGCTCTTGCTCCAGTCTACTAAGATGGAGTCTTACATAATGGAATAGAATTATGTGACTATCTCATCACATTTGCTATGCTCAAATGGTTCAAAGCATATCACAAGTTCTGTTCACACAGGTTCTGCCACTGCTTTTCTGGTTTAACTCACTGCCTTCTTTCTATTCCTCCCATACAGTGCTCCTCTGATGCCTGTCTGGCAACCATTGTCAAACTCCCCCACCTGTCTGGTCTACACATTCTCTAAGATTTCACACACTTCATGAGTATTTTACCCTTCATCGAGTTCATTGAATTAGACAAAAGGGAATGGATGGAAGGGAAGTGAGATGGGAATAAGAAAGAAAGTGGAATGAATTGGACATAACTTTCCAATGTTCACATATGAACACACAACCAGTGTAACTCTACATCATGTACAACCACAAGAATAAGAATTTATACTCCATGCATGCATGTCAAAATACACTGTACTGTCACATATATCTATAAAGAACAAATTAGTAAAGAAAAAAGAAAAAAAAAACACATCTGCAAATTCATCCCTCTCGCCTGTATCCATTTTTTTAGGGTCAAATCACTGATCCATTGTATGTAGGCCCCCTTCTTACAGTGTTCAAATATAGCACAGATAAGATGAAACATGTGCTGGTATGTTACACACCTTCTCCTTCTGGCTTTTCTACTCATCTGAACAGTGCGATCATTTTTTTTTTTTTAAATTATCTGAGGTCAAAATCATAGAATTATCTTGGGCTTCTCTAAACCAGAGATAACAAACTATAACCTATGGGCCAAATTTGATTCACATACCTGTTATTGTTAATAAAGCTTCATTGGAGAACAGGCATATCTATCTGTTTATACATGGTCGGTGGCTGCCCTTGCACTAAAACATCAAGCAGAGCTGAAAAGTTGCTACAGAGATTATCTGACCAATAAAGCTAAAAACACTTATCATCTGGCTCTTTACATTTGCTGATTTGTGCTCTAAAGAAAACCAAGCTTGTTTCCTTTTCATTTAAAATTGAGACAGGCTCTGTTCTTTACCGTCCTTTCCTTCTGCCATTGATTATCTTGTTAACTATCTTGCTATCTTACAACTGAATTGATCCCTCACAGTTATTTAAAGCTTCTCTCCTTTGAAACCCTGGTGTGTAGCTGTTGTTTAAGCACTTGTGAATCTTCCCTGTCTGGTTCTTAGTACTTTAATTTTTTCTACTGAGTATCTTTCCTGGGCAGGCTTATAGAAAGCACTAAGTCAAAGACTACCCAGTTTTTCATGTGTTGTGTGTACGACTCATTTAGTACTCCTCATAAATTGACTGGATTAAGTAGTTATCTTTTACCCTACATAAGCCCTACACCCTCCATAGATTATAAGATCATTCACTGCACACAGGAACTGTACTATATGCTTTGTATCTGGCAAAATACTTAGCACTGAATTTAACTGGAAAAAAAGAAGTATATAAAGTATAGACATTGATAAATATGTGTGAAAAACTGTATTACTATTCAAGAATAATGTTTTCCATAGAAGGGAGACAAGTAGAGGGAGAGGAGAGGTCGAAGGGAGGAAAGGAGGGAAAGGGACTGAAGGGGAGCAAATTATATTCCATGCATGTATGATCATGCCAAAATGAACCCCAATATTATGTATAACTATATAGCACTAATAAAAACCTAAATGTAATGTTTTGCCTCATTTGATGCCATTTTAATGATGATTTTAAAAATTTACTTTAACTATATTTAAACTTGCAAAAAGCTTGCAGTGATACAAAGAACTTTTTCTCTAAACCGTTTGTGAGTATGTTGCCAACATCAAAGCCACATCACTCCTAACACGTTAGAGTGTAATTCCTACAATATAACCTTCAAAATCAGGAAACTAACAGTAGTACTGACTACCATTTAGTTGCTCTGTCCCAGCAAGATTTACCAGCTGCCTCATTAATCTCCTTTATAGCAGAAAGATGCAGTTAAGGACTTTGAGTTGCATTTAGTTGTCATGTCTCTTTAGTCTCTTTCAATAGGGATTCATTCATTTCACAGCCCTCAGATTGAATTGCTCAGGAAAGCAAGAAAGGTGTTCATGTGGTTATCTCCACATGAAATTTTATTTATATTTTTCCCCTCTTGATCTGGCTCACTCACTGGAATTTTACCAGAACAGTGCCTGCGTTGTAATATGGCATTTAAAGATCATCCACTGAATGAATAAGTGAGTTAATGAGTGAACACTTAGAAACATAAAGAGTCTACACTTCCAAAAATAAATCTTAACCCCTTAAAATTTATTTCTCTTGATCCTTGAACTTATTTGACTTCAGATGTAGAATTCACCCATGGTAACCCAATGGCTGTTTTGGGTTTTCTACCTGACCTAGCATGACATCTGGGCAAGTTTATTTTCAGGTCACTATAACCCAGACTTTTTTTTTTCTTTGCAAGAGGATGGCCAAAACATTATTTTTTCCTTATTAGGAGGTGGCTCGTGAGTTTGTGTTGGGCTCCATTTCATGCCTCCCAGCTTTCTTCTGCTTCCAACCCCTGTGCAGACTTAATCATGTGCCTAACAGTGATTTCTGTATACTGAGATTAAAATCAGCAGCTGCTGCTTATGTTATCAAATAAGATATCTGTTCAATAAAGCTCCTTCCTTACATAAAATGAAGAATTGGGGACCAGTTCTGTAATTGGTATGAATAAGTTAGAGAAAAGAGGCAATTAGACACCCAGTTGCATTTAGTTGTCATGTCTCTTTAGTCTCTTTCAATAGGGATTCATTCATTTCACAGCCCTCAGATTGAATTGCTCAGGAAAGCAAGGAAGGGGTTCATGTGGTAATCTCCACATGAAATTTTATTTATATTTTTCGTTGTCTTTTTTCCCCTCTTGATCCTGTACCTGCTGGGCCCCACGAGGCAGTGGATCAGTGTTCTCATCCTATCACCAGATAGCTAAATTCTTATGAGAAAATCCTTTCATCTTGAACCTGCAAATTGGAGAGATGTAGCAGCTGTGCTTACTGACCCTCCCGCTCCCCCATCAACACAAGAAAAATGAGCAATATATGTGTGAATGTACCTCGATGTATATAAAATTATATTTTCATTTAGCACTTATTAGAGCTGATTCCCCCAAATCACATGAAATTGCTACCAAATACCACACAGCTTCAAAGTTTATCTTATGTGTGTGGAAGAGAGACAAAAGTGGATGGGAACTTAAAAAAAAATGTTTATTCCATGACTAAGAACTGCCTTGGGAGCTGATAAAGGAGACTAACGTGTAAGATTAGAGTATTTTTTGGAAGTTAAATGGCATTTCCTACAATTTTACTTTTAACTCATTCATCTGCTCACCTCTCTCAAAACACCTTGTGCTTTGGTACCTTTGGAAGTAATTTCTTCCCTTCCTCTTCTCTTTAAGACTCTTTCTCTTATAAATCCTCACTCGTCCTGGAGGACCAGGCATAAATAATATTTTCCCTGTGAAACTTGCAGTGGTTCTCCAGTGAGTTTATTAGAACAGGGATAATGCATTAGAGTTATATGTTTATATTCTGTCTCCACCATAGGCAGTGAACTTCCAGACAGGAGAATGAGGCGTTACTTTTTGTTTTCTTTTACTTATGTTAAGAATCTCAAATGTACCGAATTGGGGTGATTACACAGGTTAGCTTGTGACACCCTGGGTGATGTGTTGTTATGTATCATTTTATTCTGATTAACTCGCCTTCAGTGGCACTTAGCAAAAGAGTGATTAAGAGCAGGACTATGAACTTAGGCACACTTGGACTAAATCCTATTTGCACACTTAGTTGTGTGACTTTGTGCAATTTACCTAAATTTTCTGGGCTTCTGTTTTGCCTATTCTGTAAAATAGAAATAATAGCCCTTATTTATTAATTTTCTTTTTTAATATTTGAGTATTAAATGTAATAACAAAAATTAAATTCTAAACATACTTCTATAGGTATGACAGGAAGTAGTACATTTTAACTACTTTTTTAAATAAAGGGAGGATCAACAGATACTTGATAAACGAAAGACCCATGGAGCTTTTTGGAATTGCAATCAAGTATACAACTTGTTTTATTGCTTTTTCCCCTTTGCTTCCATCTACCTGTCTTCCTCCTTCTTTTATTCTCCTCCTCCATTCTTCTCTACCATTCTTCTCTCTCTCTCTTTCCTTTCCAGCCCCTTTCCTCACTTTACCTCTCCTCTTCATTTTGTCGTCAATGAGCATAGCCACTGTTCATAGAAGTACAAAGTTGGATCTGATGCCAAAGTCTTTTAATGGATGCTGTTTTTAAGCTCAGGCACACTGCCTTCTAGGATGCAACTCAAATATTATAAAATAGCAAGGCATTACGTTTATTTACAGATAATACTATAATATCTCATTCTCCAAGATTTTTAATTCAAGGGAAGTGTAACCAGGCACTTTAAAAATGTCATTTCAAGCAAAGTGGCAGGATATAAAATCAACACACATAAATCAAAGGCATTCCTGTATATCAGCGACAAATCCTCTGAAATGGAAATGAAGACAACCACTCCATTCACAATATCTTCAAAAAAAATAAAATACTTGGGAATCAACCTAACAAAAGAGGTGAAAGACTTGTACAATGAAAACTACAGAACCCTAAAGAGAGAAATAGAAGAAGATCTTAGAAGATGGAAAAATATACCCTGTTCATGGATAGGCAGAACTAACATCATCAAAATGGCGATATTACCAAAAGTTCTCTATAGGTTTAATGCAATGCCAATCAAAATCCCAACGGCATTTCTTGTAGAAATAGATAAAGCAATCATGAAATTCATATGGAAAAATAAAAGACCCAGAATAGCAAAAGCAACTCTAAGCAGGAAGTGTGAATCAGGCGGTATAGCGATACCAGACTTCAAACTATACTACAGAGCAATAGTAACAAAAACAACATGGTACTGGTACCAAAACAGGCAGGTGGACCAATGGTACAGAATAGAGGACACAGAAACCAATCCACAAAACTACAACTATCTTACATTTGATAAAGGGGCTAAAAGCCTGCAATGGAGGAAGGATAGCATCTTCAACAAATGGTGCTGGGAAAACTGGAAATCCATATGCAACAAAATGAAACTGAATCCCTTTCTCTCGCCATGCACAAAAGTGAATTCAAAATGGATCAAGGAGCTTGATATCAAATCAGAGACACGCCGTCTGATAGAAGAAAAAGTTGGCTACGATCTACATACTGTGGGGTCGGGNGAATGACAGTAGAGGGGGTAGAGAGAGAAGAGGGGAGGGGAGGGGAGGGGAGGGGGGATAGTAGAGGATAGGAAAGGCAGCAGAACACAACAGACACTAGTATGGCAATATGTAAATCAATGGATGTGTAACTCTTGTGATTCTGCAAATTGTATATGGGGTAAAAATGGGAGTTCATAACCCACTTGAATCAAAGTGTGAAATATGATATGTCAAGAACTATGTAATGTTTTGAATAACCAACAATAAAAAATTTAAAAAAATTAAAAAAATGTCATTTCAAATCATATTCTCATAGGAGTCCTGCATGGTAAGAATGATTATTCCTACTTTACAGATAAGAACTTTAATGCTAGTATCACTGCAAGAATTAGTGTTATAATAGGAACAGTCTCTCAGATCAGTTTCTTTTCCTGGTATGTTTATTTGCCTCCCACCATAGATGTCTTTCTCCAAAGAGTTATGGAGGATAATCACTAACCATCCATTCTTACAACTCATGATCCCCAAAGAAGTGGAACCCTTTCTATTACAGCATCCAATCACTTTAACCAATTTCCTAAGAGGTTATGATTGGCTCAGGATATTTTTATCAGTAAGCAAAAGAGATCCATAATTAGCAGTGGCATAAGTAAAAAAAAAAAAACATTATCTCACAGAGCTAGAAGTTCAGAGGTAGGGTGATCTTGAGCTGATTTGGTGAAACTCAGTGATAGGAGCTAGACAGTATATTGTAAACCTCTTGAGTTTATGTTCATGGTTGCAGATGTAACTTGATTTTCCAAGCATCCCTTTACCTCAGTGTTAAAAAGAGGAAGAAAGAATAAAAAGGCATCCTTCTTTCCATAGCACTCATAATTTTATGAGTAGAAGACCTATACTGCATAAAACCTCAGTGGGTATCTCTTTATACTCCATTGGCCAGAAGAGGGTCACATGTATACTCCAAGTCCAATTACTAACAAGGAACAGTGGGGTTACTATGAGTAGCTTGGAGCCGTCGTCACTCAGCCTATGAGACCAAGGGAAAGGATAATTTTTCCTGAGATAAAAGGTTTTCTGCCTGCCACTTGGACATATTTCAGGTTCTGCAGGCAGGGCATAGAAGGGCATATGTGCAAATGGATGTTGGTAAGGTAATGGTCAATGTCTTCCACAGCCCATTTGGGTTACATGTCAATTCCTAAGGCCTACTGAGTGCAGTGGGATGAGTTCTGCCTTCAGTTGTGCTCCCCTCCCCTACCCCATTGCAGTATCTGACCCTAGAATTAATATGAAGGGGATTGATTGGTCAGGGAATTCTCTCACAGGAAGCAATGGCAGGGGAAGTGTGAAGAAGAAAGGAGGGAAAATCTACAAGGGTTCAGGGTCTTAAAGTCCCCTCCACCCCAGAGAGTAACTTAAGCTCAACCCATAGAGGAACAATGGGGACAATGTAGTAATTCTATTCTCAGCACTGATGTCCTCACCAGATTTGTCCCTTCATTCCTCTGGAGAGGGAATGTAAATTTTCAGGAACTTCTGACTTACTATGTGTGCAAGCAAAATGGTTTTGGAAGCCTGAGTGTGAGGCTTCAATCAGGAGACCCAAGACAGGTCATTTGGAGTAAAAGCCCTCCAGAGCCACCAAGCAGACCACTGAGGAAGAGATTGAAGAAGATGTGAGCAGAGCCCAAAGGGAATCTACCACAGAGCTCATGAGGGTACTTATTGAAGTCAAGTCTGCATCCCAGAGTCAGGGTGGAGGTTGGCATTGCTTGGTGGTCATCAAGTGAACCAGGACAATATGAGCATGAAGGGGGTAGCTCCAGGAGAAAGATAAATACTGAGAGATTCATATTTTGGGACACCAAATTGTTCATTCTCACATTTCCCCAACTCATTAGGGTGCTTCCAGAAGTGGTCTTTTACATAAACAGGAATATAGGCTGTACAGGTACTATTTGGTATCATCTTCCAATATAGCTGCTGCTGGGGTTTCCCCGCTGTAAGCAACTTCTAGTGCCACTCCTGTAACCCATTTAGACTTCTCTGACTCTAGCTGAGTGTGGACTTTCTCCACTCAAGGCACTAGTGACATTTAGGACTGCATTATTGTGGATAGTTGTCCTGTATAGTGTAGAATGTTTATAGCATCTCTGATCTCTACTCACTTGATGCCAATAACCATCCCTCAAAGTTGTGACAGATGTCCCACAGACCTTTTCAAAATCACCCTTGATTGAGAATCACTGGCTTACAACCTGGCCTCCTACAACTCTGGATTCCAGGTTTTCACCTGCTGAAGTATAGGGAATGTCCTTCACGCATTGGACCTCTAGGAACTTCATGGAAGTTTGTCAGATTTACTGCAACAACCCTTTTATTCTTTATTCTTTAATGTGTTAGTTTGGTATTTGTTCCTTTTCTCCTCTGTGCTAGGGGAGAGAAGAGTACCTTGACTACATTCAGAATTTCTTCTTTCTTTTCACATTTACATGACATTACCCAGTTGAGGCTTTCTTCCCTTGTAATTAGGCTTACAAATAAAGATGTATGATGTCCAGTTAAATTTGAACCCCAGAAAACAATGATTTTTTAAAATTTATCTTGAGCAATACTTGGGAGGTATACTACAAAAATGCTTTATCTGAAATTCAAATTTAACAGGGTGTCATGTGGTTTATTTGGCAATAGTACTTGGAATGCATTCTTCCTCTAGGGACTTCATTATGGAAATGTCCACCATTACTACACTCTGGTGTGCTCTGGTGTGCTCAGTTTATCCTTCAACCATGAAATACCTGATCTACTGCCTGATTAACTTCTACTCCACTAACCACAGCCCCACAACTTGGTCTGTTTCTATGACAGCACTGTAAACATTGCTCCTATTCCCCATAGTTCCCTGTCCTTTCCTTTCTTCAACTTTGTGTCCTTCCTTCCCCAAACTCATCATATGATCTTGGATTAAGGCCTGAAGCAATTCATGTGGGAGCATGCATGTGTGTGAGAAAAAATTATTACTGTCCCTAAAGAAAAGCTCATGGGAATGGAATAATTGAGTAATACAGCTGCAGAGGATCTTGGGGAAGGAATTCTACAGCATTCCACAGTAGCTTCTGTTCTGAGAGCCTACAATCAGCACAGCCATGAAAATATTAGAGGCAGGGGAAAATTTTTCTGTAAATAATAACACTCCAGGGGAGTCCTAGTAGTTGTATTTTTAAAGACAAGATACAGTTAACCTTTAATATTTTATAACTTCTTTAGGCTGATTTTTCTAAAAGATTTTGATTGTTAATTTTATCAAGGCCTAAAAGAGCAGCTGACTTTTGAGTTGTTTCAATGAAGGAAACTCCAAAAAAAAAATAAGAAAAAATTGCCTAATATCTTCCTTGGATTTGCTAACCCTGTGTTAAAAGGACAGTGTGATTTTTCGGTTGGCTGAGAAAACTACAGCAAAGATACAGGAAGCAGCATCATGGGAACTCAAATCTTTCCAAGAGATTCAGATAACTCACATGTCTATTTGTTTAGTGGCCCAGGGGAAATTTGGCTTGGGTCATAATGTGTATATTGCTTAGTTCTTTCTGGGTATTTTGATTCATTCAACTGAAAAAAGATTCATGGGGTGTGAAGGGAATGTAGCAAATATGCTTAAACTTTAATGATTACTTAAGCATTATGCTTATATTAATCAACTTTATTGAGATAAAATTAACCTACCATAAAATTCACTCATCTAAATTGTACAATTAAATGTTTTTTAGTATAGAATTGTACAACTATCACTATAATAAATTAGCACATTATTATCACATCGTAACTCTGCAATCATTATCCATCACTGTCCATGTCACCCTCCTACCTCCAGTCCCAGGCAACCAACAAATCTACTTGCTAGCTCTATAGACTTGCCTATTCTGGATAAATCATACAAATAGAATAATAATATATATTTTTTTCATTTAGCATAATATTTTTTTAAGTTTCATCCATGTTGTACCATATATCAGTACTTTATTCTTTCTGTTGCCAAATAGCTTTCCATTGTGTACATTTCATTTTTGTTGTGTTAATTTTTGTACTATTATGAATAATGTTTCTATGAACATTCATGTACAAATTTTTTGTGTGGATGTTTTTTTATTTCTCTTTGGTAGATATCTAGGATTAAAATTGCTGAGTCATATGATAGTTATATTCAACATTTTGAGGAACTACCAAACTGTTTTTCACACTGACTATACCAGTTTTTTTTATTCCCACTAGTAGTGTATGAGGGCTCCAATTTTCCCACCTTCTTGCCAACACTTAATATTATCTGAATTTTTATTATGCTCTTGTATTGGAGGTGGTGTGGTATCTCTTTTTGGTATTGATTTTAATTTTCTTGATGGATAATTATATTGAGGATCATTTTATGTGCTTATTGTATATCTTTTGTATATACAATAACACATAAATATACATTTGTATATTTATACAATATACCATTTGTATATCTTCTCTGGAAAAATGTCTATTAGATTCTTTTCACATTTATAAATTCAGTTGCCTTTTTATTAAAGCATTACAAAAATTCTAGTTTTTTTCTGGATACAGGTTCTTTTTTTGTCAAGAAAAATTTCATTAGCATATAATAGTTGTACATATTTTGGGGTTCAGTATGATAATTTTTGTACATGTCAACAAAGTATAATGATAAAAATCAGGGCAATTATCATTTTCATCTCTTTAAAGATTTATCATTTCTTTGTGTTCAGAAAATTTGAACTCCTTTCTCCCAGTTCTTTATAAAATACACAATAAATTATTGTGACATATACCCACTCTACTGTAGAACACTAGAACATATTCCTCCTGCACATCTGTATTTTGGTGCCCATTCTCCAACCTCTCTCTATTCCCCTCCATCCTACCCTTACTGACCATCAATGATCACTATTCTACTCTCTACTTCTATGAAATCAACATTTTAGCTTCCATAAATGAGCAAGAACATATGATATTTGTATCCTTGTGCCTCGCTTATTTCACTTAATTCAGCATTCCCAAATTCCATCCATTTTGTCACAAATGGCAGGATTTTAATCTTATGCTGGAATAATATTCCATTGTGTATACACACACACCCACACCCACACACACACACACACACACATATATATACCATAATGTCTTCATCTATTCACCTATCAAGTGGACACATTGGTTGATTCTATATCTTGGCTATTGTCAATAGTGCTGCAATAAATATGGGAGTGTTGGTATTTTATTGATATACTAATTTAATTTTATTTGTGTATATACACAATAGTTGAATAGCCTGGATCATATGGTAGATTATTTTTAGTTTTCTTGAGGATTCACTATACTATTTTCCATAGTGGGGTTGCTAATTTACATTCCTACCAAGAGAGTATAAGACTTTCCCTTTCTTCGCATCCTTGATAGCATTTGTTATTTTTATCTTTTTTATTATAGTCATTCTAACTGGTATGAGAAAATATCTCATTGTGGCTTTGATTTGCGTTTCCTCAATAATTAGTGTTATTGAACATTTTTCATATACCTATTGGCCATTTGTATATCTTCTTTTGAGAAATGTGTATTTGGATCATTTTCCTATTTCTCAATTGTATTATTCAGTTTTTTGCTGTTGAATTATTTTTTACTTTCTTGTATATTCTGTATGTTGTTTCTTTGTTGAATGAATACTTTGCAAATATTTTCTCCTATTTTGCAGGTTATCTCTTCATTCTGTTGATTATTTCCTTTGTTGTGCAGAAGCTTCTTAGTTTGATATAATCCTTTTTGTCTAGTTTTGCTTTTTGTTGCCTTTGCTTATGGGATCTCTTTGGATACAATTTCTTTAACAGATAAATAACTTACAAATATTTTTATCCCAATATTTTACTCATCTTTCTACTTTCTTGATGGTGTCTTTTGAAAAAGTTTCAATTTTGTTCAAGTCCAATTCATCTACTTTCCTTTTTATTTTAAAATTAAATTATTTTAAAATGCACTAATAACACAAACTTTTACATTTTATTTTTTTTAATTTTACATTTCAATGAGATATCCTGTGATGTTTTGATACATGTATGCACCATTAATATCTATTTTCTTTTGTCACTTGTGCTTTTAAAATTTTTTTCTAGTTGTAATAGACATAATACTTTTTTTTTAAAGAGAGAGTGAGAGAGATAGAAAGAGAGAGAGAGAATTTTTTATTTAATATTTATTTTTTAGTTCTCGGCGGACACAACATCTTTGTTTGTATGTGGTGCTGAGGATCAAACCCGGGCCGCACGCATGCCAGGCGAGCGCGCTACCGCTTGAGCCACATCCCCAGCCCTAGACATAATACTTTTATTTTATTTATTTTTGTGTGGTGCCACAGTTCAAACCCAGTGTCTCACATGTGCAAGACATGCACTCTTACCACTGAGCCACAACCCCAGCCCTTCATTTGTGCTTTTGGTGTCATATCTAGAAGGCTTTTCTTAATATAATATTATGATTATGTATTTTCTTCTAATATATTTATAGTTTTAGCTTTTACATTTAGTCTATGATCCATTTGGATTTAAATTTTCTGTGGGGGTAGGAAAGGATACAACTTCAGTCTTTTGTGTGTGAATATTCACTTGTCCCACCATCATTGGATGAGAAGAGTATTATTTCTCCACTGAATTGTACTGCCACCTCATAGAAAATCAATTAACTATAAATGTGAGAACTTATTTCTGAACTTTCAATTCTATTCCATTAATACATATGTATATCCTTATGTCAATATAAAGATTACTTTGGGTCAAGATAAAGTTGACGTTATTGATAAAGCATTCTTCTAGTTCATTCAAATCCTATCCTGCTCCTTCTGTGAAATCCTGTCCAATGGTGTGATGACAAGGAGGCAAGTAATAATACAAGTAATAATAATACTTTAATGTGCATGCTATTAGTGGGAGGGTTTCACTTCTGCCTCAGATAGAGGGGCAGAACAGACTTCAGAAAGGAGAAGCTCTTTGAGGGATCTTTCTCACTTTTCTGATAGTGTCTTCCTTAGGTCTATAAAGAATGATATTTGGAGTTTAAGAACACATAGTGGCATGCAAATTTTTTTCAAACTGCCTTTTTTATGGTCTTGGCTATGTCTTTTCAAATAAAAGTATCTGAATAAGATCATTCATTTTTCTTTTTCAACCCAGAGAGAGGTATTCTAGCTTTATTGGGGGGTTGTTGGTTCAGACCTCATGGACTTCCAGGTAGCTACAGGACCTATTTTGGAAACTGGGAGTGAAAATGAAAATGGGTATTCTTAAATTGAGCAGAGTGTTGGATTATCCATGTCCTGTCACTTCATTGAAAGTGGTCCTGCAAAGGTAGCCTATTTTAATGCTTTTCATTGAATTATTTTTACTTTCTTGTATAATCTGTATATTGTACAGCATAGTACAGCAGAAGACATTAGCAGTCTGGGAAACCAGTAGGGCTATTGTAAAGGAAACCAGGATCTTTTGCACTCATTGAAATTTATTTGTTTTCACAAACTCTTATTACACTTATGGCTTTTAGCCCCTATTTAGAGCCAATTTGAGTTTGGGAACAATCGAAAATTGTAGAAATCTTTATGTTTCCTTTTATTGGAATTGTGTATTCTACCTGCCTTTACTTTATTCTGCTCCCATTCCCTATTCAGTTATCTCTATCAGTACCCCATTAAAGTAATGCCTGCCCAGGGTCCTAATGGACAACAAATATTCTGCCAATTCCAAAAGTTTATTGGTTAATCCCACACACATTTATTGCATTCTTACATTGTACTGGGTACTGTGCTGAAATGTTAAGGAGAGAAAAATACAGATACAATGATGGTTTCAAGGGTAGCAAGGGTGGTGGAATATACCATATCTCTCCCCAAACAACCTCAAATAGTCCTTCAAATAAAAAGTTAGTAGGCTTTCTCTGCTTCTCAAGGGGCTGTACTGTTAAATGATTATGCATAGGGCTCTTCAAACCTGGCTCTCTCATCTCCTAGCTTGTTGCTTTAACTCTCTGGACCTTGGTGTTTTCCTCTATCAAACAGGGCCTTAGTAGTACTTTCCTTACAGGATTCTTATGAACATCAAATAAGTAATAAGTTTATACTTGTGAATCATTTAGTTCATTGCCTGAAACATGACAATTATTCAATAAATGTTAACTAGTCAATGTTGATTTTGGCTATGTCTCTTGGGCCCCATTTCTGACTATATTACTACCTCTGAGATTCCTATGGATAAATTCTACAGCTAGCCTGGATGTTTAGATATGGAGGAAGCACTATACATATACTACAGATCTATAGAAATACTATCTATTAAAATATTTCGATATAAATAGCACTGATATATAAGTAGGACTGATAAATTGCTATCATTCGGGTAGAGAGATCTTATATCAAAGATGTCAGTTCTTAGATTCAGGAGGGGCTCTTCAGAGAAGGGATGACCAAATTCTTCCTGAAGAATAATTGAAAGGGCCCCATGAGACTGTTGGAGGGAAGGTCTGTTTCACTTTGGTAAGGGCAAAAGGAACCTTAGGAACATGGACAGCAGGTTCTTGCAATTGCCAGGTGTTTGGTATAACTGAAGTGATACAGATGAGAAGCTCAGAAGAGTGTGTACAGGAGTTTACCTGCATGGCTGTTGGCATATAAGGAGCTGATGAGGGATTTAGCAAGGATTTCAATTTAGGAGGGTGACATGCTCACATCTGCATTTTAGAAATCCTTTGTGGCAGCAAAAGTGGGGGATGGATTGGTAAAGAGATATGAAAGGACAGGGAAACCAGTTAGGGACATGCTGCAGAAATCCAAGCAGGCAAACAGGCTCAAATTTTGCACATGTATGTTCTCTTCCCCTTCATTCATTATTATGACTCAGTCTTTCTGCAGCTTTCCTTTCATCTTTGCATTATTCTATTCTCACTTGGGCTTGTGTCATTTCAAGGTAAGACTTTGTGTAGAATCAAATTGGATGGTCCATGACTGGCTGTATTTGGCAACACAAATGGAGTCTGGTACATGGATTTTCCCACCTTAGCACTATCCAGTGAATTTAAGATCCAAATAAGGTATACAGATCATAGCCCTTTATTAAAAGCAATAGGACCAACATATAGTCTCAAGGTATGGGTCAGAAAAACTTTTACAGCATAGTCAAAATTGACTTCATAATTGGCAGGAGCTAGTGCAAAATAAGAACATGAACCTCCTTTTGAAAAGAATCATTAGAATTTCAAGATTGTGAGAGCTGAGCATTAGACCAAATGCAGATCTGAGCAGGAGCCCTCTGCACAGGTCATATGCACATGGTGCCTGCCCTGAAAAGAATTTTCCTAAATTTGAGAATTCCTTAACTACATCTGCCATATTGTACTAGCCTTTACTCATATTTTCACTTTTTCAGATGCAACTGAATTTAGACCATGACCTATTGATCAGAGGAATGCTTCCTTCCAGAAATGAGTATGCCACTCTGTGTCTCCAATATTAAATGTTTCGAAATTGTGTTTTAAGAAGCTAGACTGGGGTGTTGTCCTTGTTTGGGAGGTCTCTCACTGACTGTGCAGTCGCACCACTCCACATTTTATGACTGCAACAATAAAACACCATGGGCGATGCATTGCTTCTTGTGTGGTAAGTACTGTTTGTCCAAAGGTCTATGAGAAACTTTCTGACACACACATGCTTCAAGCTTAGTACCCTGCAAGTCAGATTAACTGTGACAGCATAGTTACTTGAGTTGTTATGAGTAACTCTGAGAAAGCCACATTTGTTTAAAGTGAGGACTGAGTAGATTCAAATACATTTAAAACAACTGTGATGGCCAGATTGCCATTTCAATAACCCATGCCTGCCTGAAGCTGTTGAATGCATGAGCATTTCTGCTAGCCAACAGAAAATATTTGGGTTCTCAATTTAGAATCTCATCTTTCGTGAGTTCAAAGAGCTTCCACATCTCAACAGGCTCCTGTTTTTGTTCCTTTGTGCCCCAAGAGGACTGGAGCTCTGTGTCACTTCGCTCTCAAAGGAATTTTGTTGTTGGTGAAGAATGTTCCTGATAATTAGGAGAAAATAAGTGCAAATGAACATAATCTCTGAAGAACTCTCCACCCCCAAGTCTTTCTGCTTCAAATCTTATTTTTATGTTATTTCACACTTTGCAAGAGGTAATTTATATACAATAAAATAAAATACACCCATTTTAAAGCATATGGCCTAATGAGTTCAGAGAAATCCACACTTCCATTGCCCAGATGAAGATATCAAATATTTACATCACGTCAGAAAGTTCTCTCCTTCTCTCTTCCAGTTAGTTCTCCAGCCCAAAGGCAACCACCATTCTGATTTCTATCCATATAGATTACTGATATCTATTTTTGAAATCCAGACAAATGGAATCATACTGTATGTATTCTTATGTGTCTTTCATCTAAACCAATGCTTCTTATACTTGTCTGTGTTGTTGTGGGCATCATTAGTTTGTTGCTTTATTGCCAGTAGTTTTCTATTATGTGAACATACTATAGTTTATTCTCCAGTTGATGGACATTTGGGTAATTTCCAGTCTTTGAATGTTGTGAATAAAGTTTCTATGAAAATTCTTGTGCAAGTCTTTTTGTGAGCACATGTATTCATTTCTCTTGGGTATAAAGCTAGGAGTGAAATTGCAGGGTCATAGAGAAGCTGTTTGTTTAATTTCAACTGCCAAAAGAGTTTTCTATTAATGCTCAAGAGCTCCAGTTGTTCATATCCTTGCCAACACTTAGTCTTTCCAACCACTGTAATTTTAGTCATACTGGTGAGTATAAAATTGTATTTCATATTGTTGTTTTTTAAAAAATCAACTCTATTAAAGTATGATTATCATACAATGAAACCTTCCATTTTAAAAACTATATAGGTTGATGAAGTTTGATAGATATATATGCCTATGTAAAACCACAATGATCAAGATATCAAATATTTCCTTCAGCATGAAGAGTTTCTTCAAGGTCCTTCCAGTCAATGCCTGGTACTAGGCAATGATTGATCTGCTTTCTGATTCTACAGATTATAGTGTTGCTTGTTCTAGAATCTTTCTAGAATTTCTTATAGTTGGAATAATATCACACGTGCAATATTTTGTCGAGGTTTTATTTTGCTCATTTATTTGAGATTTGTGCATTTTCTTGTGTATATCAGTAGTTTTTTATTGTGGAGTCATATTCCATTGTGTAGACATATCACAATATGTTTACCTAGTGTTCTGTTGATGAACAGTTGTTTCAACAACAGTAGTTATTATGAATATAGTTGCTGTAAACATTTGTGTGTACAACTACTTAGGGGATTTATGATTTATTTCTCTTGGGTAAATACTTACAGGCAAAATGGCGAAGTCATAAAATAGGTGTATATTTAACTTTATAATAAAATGTCAAATAGTTCTCTAAAGAGTTACCATATTGCATGCTCCCATCTGCAGGTTGTGAGCATTCTACTTGTTCCACATTCTTGTCAATATTGGTTAATTATACAATATTAAGTATGTTTTTAATTCTAGTAGGTTTATAGTATCCCATTGTGTTTTAATTTGCATTTCCCTGATGAGTAGTGCTGATAAATATTTTATCATGTGCTTATTACCCATTTATATATCTTCTTTTATAAAGTTTTTAAATCTTTAGCCAATTAAAACAATGAATTTGTTGTTATCTTATTTTTGAATTGTAAGTGCTTGTTTGTTTACCCCACAATCATATTCTCCTCTGCTTTCTTCTAGAAGTTTTAAGTTTTAACATTTACAATTTTATATATATAGTTTCTTTCATTAACATTACATTCAAATGCTGGTTATTACTTTATGAGTAAATTTAGCAAAGATTAAAAACATATGATTTACAATCCTGACGTTTGGGTTGGAAAAGAAACAGATATGCTGGTGGAGGTAGTCTTTTGACATGGGTAGAAGGAAATTCACCAGTAGGAGTCAAAAGTAGTAGTAATTAAAAGCCTTAACAACATTAATTCCTGAGACCCTCACAGGTCCACATTAAGAAAATTATCCAGTGGAAATAATCCTGGGTCAGTGCCAAATTTAGCTTCAAGGATTCTACCACAGCTTTTTATAATAAGGATAAAGGAAGAATGGAAACCATCTATGACAGTAGATTGGTTAAATTGCCATACAGAACTACTATGGGATACTATTTAACCATTGAATGTAATACTATGGAATATTCACTAGAATAAATAGTATACATATACATTCTTAAATGAAAGGAAATTACAGAACTGAACTTTTGTGTTGATTGCCTTTTTATCTCTGTGCATGAACAAAAATGTCTACAGTCTATTTTGTTTCTTTTTATTGGTTATTTTTAGTTACATGACAGTAGAGTCCATTTTAATAAAATTATATAAGCATGAATGTATCTTATTCTAATTAGGATCCTAATTTAGGAAGTAAATGATGGTGAGATTCACTGTGGTGTATTCATATATTTACATACGAAAGTTGTGTCAGATTCATTCCACTGTCTTTCCTTTTCCCATCCCATTTCCCTTCCCTTCATTCCCCTTTGTCTACTCCACTGAAATTGTATCCTCCTCCATTATTGTGGGTTAGCTTCTACATATCACAGAAAACATTTGTCCTTTGGTTTTGGAGGATTGACTTATTTCACTTAGCATGATAGTTCCCAGATCCATTCTTTTATGGGTAAATGTCATAAAGTCATTCTTCTTTATGGCTGAATAACACTCTATTATGTATATATACCACACTCTTATCCCTAGATCTGTATCTTACCTTTTTCCCCTTTAAGTTTCTTACAATGAACATGCATTCCGGTAAATGAACTATATAAACTTTTGAATTTAGAAAAGTACAGTATGTGGGAAGGAAAGCCATGAACTAAATGATAACTGGATGTGAATATGTTATAATGTGAACTTTTATACCTTTGAAAATGATTGAAATAAAAATTGAAGCATGCTGTAATTTTTTAATTTCCATGTATTTGTTGCTTTACACTCTAAATTTGTCCATTTGATTTCACATCTTTATTCCCTTGTATGACTAAGAAAAAGGGCATGTAGTTTCTTGCTTATGAGTTGAAAGAATGACAGAAATGTGCCACCATCCAGAACATTTCTGTTCATGCCTAGCATTCCATCATTGGAGCTATGATGCCTTGGGCCCTTTATGATTTGAGGGTATTTATGTACCCATTTAAATTTCCATTGGGCGGAGCGGGAGATAGATGTAAATAGCAAATAGTTCTCACCTGTAGATAATGAGGTGTGGAGACCCCAAGAAATGACAGTAGGCAAGACCGAGTCTCGTGTGGTGTGAGGTATTTTTGGAGTGGTGCATGCCTGTTGAGCTTACAGCTTGTAGAAAGATCATCAGAACATGTGAAGCTCTGTCAGCCTTTACTGAGGCCTCCTCAGTGATAGACCTTGGGTTTCAGGGCCCAGGGCATGCATATTGATCTCCATGATTCTGGGCACCAGCAACCTAGGTCTAGTGTTCAGGTATAGGGAGTGTTGAGAAGATAGTTTCATCAGGACACATGTATGGTACAACTGGAACTGCAAAGGCTGAGCTGCTGGTGCTCTTCATCATATTAACCCTGATTGTTCAAGGACTCTTTGCCAATAGCTTTTCAGCAAAAATCCACATGTAGATATGATGTTATGTTACTCTAAACTGTCCAAATGAGCATTGTATTTATTTCCTAGGGCTACAAAAACAAATGACCACAAAGTGGGTGATATAAATCAACAGAAAACTTTGCCCTTCAGTTCAAAGGCCAGAAGTCTAAACTTAAGGTAGGGGCAGGGTTGTTGTGTTCCCTCTGAGGGCTCTAGTGGAGGATTATTCTTGCCTCTTCCTAGCTTCCAGTGGCTCCTTGCTGTCCTTGATAATCCTTGGCTCGCAACTATTTTCCTTCAACCTCTGCCTTCATTGTCACAATGACTACTTTTCTGTGTGATCTTGTGCCTGTAAGTGTCCTCACCATTTTTTTTTGGCAAGGATACAAGTTATTGGATTTAAGACCCACCCTAATACAATGCGTCTATCTTAATTTATCGAATTGTATCTGCAAATACTTATTTCCAAATAAGGTCACAGATACTAGGAGTTAGAACTTGAACATTTCTTGTTTTCTGGCAGAGAATTCAACCCCCTATAAGAATTTGTGCTGGGAAAATCACTGTTTAAATGTCCATCCTTGGGCTACTACATAGAACTGTTAGACTGAAAGTCAGTCCTCTTTCTTGCATTTCTGACCTCTACATGTATCATATCTTTTGTTCATAAAATGACTCTGAGAACCCCTTAGGCTTTTCTCTGGAATTCACAATGGAGATAGTGGATTTCTATATTCATAGAAACAGAATGTTCAGCTTTATTTCCCAAGAGAGTTAGAATGCTGGCAGTGTTTGGAGGGAAAGCAGATGTGAGGGAATGGTGGGGACACTAACAGATGAGGATGCTGACCATGGAGCTTTCTAGGGTAGAGGTTGGGATGACTTACAAGAAGATGAAGGTACAGAGGGGGACCAAAAATTAGAGATTGAGCTCAAACAGAAATGTGACAAGTCTGGACCACTTGGAGGCAGGGATGATCTTCCAGCAGAATATGGAAAGTGAGACCCAACTTGGTAGACATCAAAATGGGAAAGGGGAACTTGTCCACACCCAGTCTTATCAGTAAGGCCTCTCAGCTCTATGTCACCACGTGACATATCTGTCCAACATCTCTCCAATTACTCCACTAACTACCTATTCCAGCTTCCATCATATCTCTCCTTTTACTCCTGTTATCCCCAAACATTCTCCAGAGAGCAACCAAATTATCTTTTAAGTCATAAAACACAAATTGTTATGATATGAACTCTACAATATGGCTTCCTATTCTATCACACCTCAATCACTCTGCTTTCTCTATATTCCTTTAACACAAAAAACTTCTTTGTACCTCAGGACCTTTTCACTTGTTGTTTCCACTTCCTGGAACTCTGCACCCACTTATCAATGTCTGCTCCTTGATCTTTCCTCCTTGGAATAATCTTGAGTGACCCTGCAGTCCAAAGTGGTACCTCTCCATCTGTCCTTAACCATCAACCAATATTATTTTCTTCGTATTACTCATCGCTACCTGAAAATTATTTTCACTTGTTTCAAGTGTTCTTAACATGTAGTGATTTTTGCTTCCCCTAACATATTTGGACATTCCTGGGAATATTCTTGTTATTACAACTTGGGTAAGGAATGCTACTGGCATTAAGGTGGTAGGTAGAGGTCAGGAATGCTGCTAAACATCTGACACTACTCACAATAGTCACCATGATAATGAATTGCCCTTCCCCAAATGTCAATAGTGCCAAAGTTTAGGAATGTTTATTTATTTGTTGCTTTTAAAATTCTCTATCTCTATACTTAAACTTCTCTTGACTATATATCCCAAGAAAGCAGTGAAAGAGATCTGGCTTATATCTTGTTCAGTGCTCTATTTATGGCCATAAGAATAATGCCTAGACCAAAATTAACTGATGGATGAATGAATAAATTAATGGCCTCAAGCCCTGGATCTACCCATTATTACATTACTAGTTTTTATTTTTTATTTTTAAGTCTGGAACTGTGACTTACCTGTTCCAAGTTACAGTTGCTTCATCTGTGAAATAAAGATCATAAAAGTACCTAACTTATTAGAGTTTTATGTTGACTGAATGAGAAAAGTAGATTTAAGACATTGAACACTTGATAAATAGCAAGCCCTTTTTATGCTACTATCTCTTGTTGTTACTACCTCAGGCTCCTTACCTCCGATTTTTAACTCCATGTCTTGTTTCCTTTTCTGTGTTTAGAAAGTAAAAAGTTCTTTCCTCAGCCACCATGACTTGAGATTGCCACCTCAGCTTTGTTCACCTATTTTGCCTCACCCAACAGCCATAGCTAAATTCTCTCTCCTGCCCACGTGAACACTTCTCAGGGACTAGGACAGGGAACATTCTCCCTGCTGTAAACCATAACACCTTTTGAGTGTGCTCACATAAGAGGCACTCACTAAACATGTTTTTAAGTTTATTAAGACACTGTTGACCTGGTTCAGCCTCAGTCTAAAACGGGCCCTGTGTCCTTGGTTCTCAGAGGCAGACTGTGACCTTGCCTTTCCCCTAGGATGTTTTCCTGCACCACCCCCTTGAGAATGACAGAGACCTTTTCTTTACATTATTTTTTTCTCAGATTATAAAAAGAATTTAAAAGACATATTGATTTGGGAAAGACTGATATCTTTAGGAAATTAAATCTTTCCATGCAAAAATAGAATATGGTTTATCATGTATTCAGGGTTTCTGTGGTATTTTTTAGCAAAATGTCATAATTTATTCATGCACACATGCATGCAGACACACAGAGTTAAGGCACATTTCTTAATAAATGTATCTGAAAGTAAACTATTGATTTTTAAGCATGTTTTTGTCTCATCAGAATATTTTGATTAAATTCTTTAGTAGTTAAAAATAATAACATTATAGTTTGAAGTTTGCAATTTCTATTTGTGTGTGTGTGTGTGTGTGTGTGTTACTGAAAATTGATTCCAGGGTCTTGTGCCTATTAGGCATGCACTCTACCACTGAACTACATCCTCAGACCAATTTATATTTTTAATTTTTGTTTAATTTAATTCTTCTTATGATATTATAATTTATTTTTTATCTTTTTTATTTGTTCTTTTTAATTATACATGACAGTAGTGTTACTATTGACATATATACATACATGGAGTATAATTTATTCTAATTAGGATCCCATTCTTGTGATTGTACAGGATATGGAGTTACACTGATTGTGTATTCATATATGAACATAAGAAAGTTTTGTTTAATCCATTCTACTGTTTTCCCTATTTCTTTTTTATCTTTAATTTTATGTGTGCATGGTTTGTTTTTGGTTATTTTACCATTGTCTTTTTAAAATGCCTATTTTATTTTTTAAATTGATGATGAGCTGGTCTTTTATATTTGAATAATTTTAGGTTTATATAAATGTTTCAAAGGTTATACAGAGCATTCCTGTATATACCCTATACTTGGTTTCTATTTTGTTTGTATTCCATTTCTTCTTCCTATTTGTTATCCTTCTAGTAGGCCACACCTTTCCAAGATACAGCTTCTAAGGTTCAAATTTTTTATTTAATATGAATAAAGTACTCTGTATATGTAAATAACAAGATGGAAATATATCTAAGAAGGAAGAAGTAAATCTGTATTGCTGTTTCCAGGATTGCTACAATACGTGAGGCCCAGGGAAAAAATGAAAATGAAGTACCCATTGCTCAAGATTGTTGAGAATTTCAAGATGGTAGCAGCAGAGAATTGTACTCATCATAGGGCCTGTTGAATGGAAAGTCCTATGCAATTTCCCAGTTGCTGCCCAGTAAAGCCAGCCCTTGCTGTTTCTACCAATCTTTCAATTTCTTCCACAATCCAAATACCTCAGTAAGTTAAGAGAAAGTCTACTGCGTGACTGGGCCAAATTTGCTCATATATGATTTTTTTCTTGAATACTCCAAGTCACAAGTTTTGTAGTTTGCCTTCTAAATCTCAGTTCAAATGGCTTTGAATTGAGGACAATGGTATTAGCTACACTGAAATGGCAGCAAAGCTAATTCTAAAATAACATCCACATTAGCTCACACAGGCTGATATTTTCTTTGCTGAAGATCAGGCAAACAGAGTGTTTGTTTTGACTGCCTTCCAATAATACTTACAAGTAGCCAAGAATGCTTGGGCTCTTGGAAATTGTACCTTAGGCCCAGAGGCTCTTGGTGAATATATTTTTTAACCAGGTTTACTCATTTAACTTTTCCAAATGGAGCACTTTCACAAGGGAATCCATCAATAGTCATTTCTGATAAAATCATGAAAGGACCTGTGAGGAAATGAACTATGAAAACTCTTGATAAACTAGAATTGTGGAAGTATCTGGGGAAAAGACACTTGGGAATTGGTTTAGCTTCATCATTTATTTTTCAACTTTAAACATCATTGCATTTTGAAATTTCAGAGCACGATGTTTACTTGTAGTGTTTGCTTGACTATGTTAGCCAGATAGCTACACATATACAACCTATAATGTGTACATAACATGCTATACAATTGCAGTTATGCCCACTTCCCTACTTCATTCACATCGTATTTATCATGGTAAAAGAAGTTATCCTGCATCTGGAGTTGCTTCCTTCTGTTTGTATAACACAGACACTTATTCCACTATGAAAAATAATCCCATAAAATAGAAGAGATGTACCCACCTGTCTCTCCTACCTCACAGGTAGAGCACTACTGGCTTATGGGAACTGACTCTTACTGAGAGCAAATGGGAATTTTACCAATGAGAGGAACACTGGGATAACTTGCTCTTTTACCCTCATTCCTTTCCCTCTGTATAGGCATGTGTTCAACTTGTGTGGAGACTCAATACTTTACATCCTCCCATGCTTGGACGTTAATTCCTAGGGTATGAAGAGGTAATTTTCACTTAGAGTTGCAGCCTATTTCTTAGTAGATTAGAGTTGCTACAAATCCACAAGATATTTGAGGTTAGAGACTCCTTAGGAGACTGTGATGGTTTGGATAGGAGGTGCTCCAAATGCTTCTGTGTCAATGCAGAAATGAGGTGAAATAATTGGGTTATGAAAGTCATAACCTAATCAATGAAATAATCTGCTTGATAGATAAATAATTTGAATGGAGTAATTGGGTGATAACTGTTGGCAGATGGGGCTGTGACGGGAGGAAGTTAGGTGACTGGGGACATGCCCTTGTGGATTATATCATATCCCCTAGCTCCTCCTCCTCTCTCTCTCTTCTTCCTGGCCAAGATGAGGTGAGCAGCTTTCCTCTACCATGCTCTTATGCCGTGATGTTCTGCCTCACTTTGGGCTCAAAGCAAGGGAGCCAGCTGAATATGGATTGAGACTTCTGAAACTCTGAGCTCAAAATAAACTTTTTCCTCCTCTAAGTTGTTCTTGTCATGTATTTTGGTCACAGTGAGGAAAATCTAACTAACACAGAGACTCAGCATTCTATGAATGTGCACACTCATTTGAATATGTTATGGTACTTGGGTTTTTTTCATCAAATTGGTTTAGACTTGTACAGAATAAGTCAGCTATAACAGTAGAATTTAAACAGAATGTAGTACCAGGTGCAGTGGCACACACCTGTAATCCCAACTGCTCAGGAGACTGAGGCAGGAGGATCTCGAGTTCAAAGCAGCCTTAGCAACAGTGAGGCACTAAGAAACTCAGTGAGACCCTGTCTCTAAATAAAATACAAAATAGGATGCCCCTGAGTTCAGTCTCTGGTACCAAAAAATAAGTAAATAAATAGCCAAATAAATAAATAAAATGCAAAAAAGGGCTGAGGATGTGGCTCAGTGGTTCAGTGCCTCTGAGTTTAATTTTCAGTACCAAAAAAAAGGATTAGTAATTAGTAATTTCTTAGAATAAAAATAGAATTGTATTAAAAACTACATTGAGTAATTTATTCTTAGTAACATATTTTTATCTTTTGTCCAATAAAAAAGGTTTAATTTGTGGACAAATTCTCTTCATACAATGCTGGATATAGTCTCTTCAAAGACATTACATCCCATAAACTGTAAATATCCTTGAGTCTTAGCCATTTCAGTCTTTTGTAACAAATACCATAGCTTGGGTTACTTAAACAATAAATATTTATTTCTGGTTCTGGAGGGCGGGAAATCCAAGATCAAGATGTCAGCAGGTTTGATGTGTACTGACTTTCAGATGGCTGCCTTTACTCTTGTGATTGATCATTCCCATCTCTGTCATGTATCTTCTCTTGAAGACACTAATCCCATTCATGATTCTGGAGCCCTCATGACTTAATCCCCTCTTCAAAGGCCATACCTCCAAATACCATTATTTTGAGTATTAGGCCTTCAATATAAGAATTTTAAAGAAACACAAACATTTATTCCATAGCATCATGATATAACTAAATTTTTATTACTTCCTCTTTTTTCATTAGATATTACATCTGCATTAATTCTATGTTTGGGATTTTGTTGGGAGGAAATTGTCTTAAACTAGAAAGAAAATAAATTATTAGAAAAGGTTTTCTAAAAGTCATTTCAGATATTTTAGGTATTTCAGCTACTAAATGTATACCACTTGATTAATATTTTTACCATCCTTGTCCATCTCATATAAATGTTCTTTTAAAAATATTGCTTTTATGAAATACTTGAGAAGGAATCAAATAAAATTTATTGTTTACAAAGGAATAAGATCAAGGCCAGAACAAGTGAATGTGCCAAATTTGAAGGAACAGGTAGAAGAGAAGCAAATGAAAGAGTGAAGACAGAAGAATTTAGGAAAGATTACTGTGAAATGCAGGAGCAGAGGATGAGCAGCATTCAGCACAGTTTCTTCAAAAGTATCCTTCACATGACTGATTCATGATAATGAAATATATATACAAAAGTATGAATATTCTAAGTTTACAGCTTAATGAATTTTCACCAAGTAACAATAGTCAAGTGACTACCATTCTCATCAAGAAATAGATCCCTGTAACCCTGTAGCCTCTCTTGTGCATAGTCTAACCCCCTCCCAACTCTTATATTCTCACCTCCATCACCATGTATTATTATTTTTGTATGTTACATAAATGAAACCTACAGTGTGTGTTTTTTGTATTTAATTCTTTTGTTTATCATTATATTGTGAATTTAAACCACAATATTGAATTTATATGCAATCTACGGCTTCTTTTTGATCTGAGGCATTTTTTTTCACTGTATATCTCACAATATACCCATTCTTCTGTGGATGAATGTTAAGTTGTTTCCACTGGCAAGGTTTGAGGTAGGAAATTTTTCTGCCTTTGGTTGAAGGGAGGAGTGTTCACCCTCACCACAAGCATATACTTTTTGAAGTCTCAGTATTATGAAAGGAATATCCCATTCAATTTTCCACCATGGACAAATCTGGAATTTGCATTTGTCCTCTTAGTCCTGTTAAGACAGGAAAACTAGCATTTAGGTTTACAAGGTTCAACAAGTGACTTTAAGGCAAACATTGGCTGTAGGGCTAAAATGTCCTTTCTGATTATTTTGAGACCTAAGTGTTTCTTACTTTCTTGCCCACTCATGCATATCTTTAATAGAGTTTTAAGATATGTTATCCAACATTCCTAGTTGTTTTCCATGGAAGGTTGGTCTGGGTATTTATTATACCTTACTGCAGGAAGCATTTATAGCTATTTATACTAAAAATGCCCATTTTTGTGAGACAAATATGTCTTTTATAAAACTTACAAAAATTAGGTACATTAAAATTTCTTTCCTCTATATTCTTTCTCAATTTATATAAGGATATAAAAGAGATTGTAGTTTTAATTTTTTTTACTAAAATTATTTTATTCTTCTGGTTTTGTTTGTGGAGAGTAAGTAGTTCATTTCAATGGTTTAGATTTGTCTCATTTTAATATTTCTGTCACAAATAATTTGGGATAGTTCATACAAACATTTATTTCTTTACACAATTTTGAGTTAGCCCTTTTATAGGTTTTCAAAGATGGTAATACAGAATGTCTATTATACAAAGAGAAATGTGATCATTGCCATTCAAGAGGCCCAGAGAAAATGGTCTGTAAATTCAGAGGAACAGCTTCCTTCCTTTTGAGTGGATCAAGAAAGTCTCAGTGTGAAAAGAGGCATTTGAGCTGGGCCTCAGAAGATAGGAAGTGATCAGTTATTATCATGAGGGGAAAGGAAGAGACTTACTCATTGCATAGGTACAAGTAGGAAAATGTAGTTGAGTTTGTCTGGAAGGGCACATTCCTAGATCTAGATGTATGCTGTTCAACATGTCAACCATTGACTCCATGTGGCTTCCGAGTTCTTTACATGTGGCTAGTGGAACAGATAAACTGATTTTAATTTTATGTAATTGTAATGAAGTGCAATTTAAACTTACAAGAACTGGTGCTGTGTTCAATTTTTAGAAAATGTTTAAGTATATTGGGAACAATTTGGCTATGTGAATGTACTGTTTCAACCATACATTTTATGGAATATAAATCCAGATCAAGTACTTTTAGTGAGAGTGTATTGTCCAAATTTGAGATGAGCTATAACAATGTGAAATATCTTACTAATAATATTTTTAAAATATTGACTACATGTTGAAATGAGATCACTTGGAATATTTGGGTTAGGTAAAATATATAGTTAAAATCAATTTCAACTAATTTTTACATTTTTAATCTGACTACTAAATCATTTTAAATTACATATGTGGCTTACATCATGATTCTGTTGGAGAGCACTACTTGAGATAGAAGGTTGGAGCAAAAACTGGGAGTGTCTTGGGAACTTTAGCAAGTTATATAACTTTTCTGAGTCAGTTTCCTTATTTCCTATGGTTCTTACTTCATCCAAGTATTGACAGGTCAAAATTAGAGTTGCATGCAAAGCCCACGTTCACACAGTAACAACTAGCTCAATAATTGGATATTATCATACTTATATTTAAATAGATGAAAAAGAGAATGAAGTTCTGTAGGAAAGGAGTGGGACCAATAAGTCTGACTTTGTAATGGCATTGATAGTTATGAGGTTAGAAACCTGGTGAAAAGTGAATAATGCAGAGTATGTATAGTGAACTGGCAAACAGGATTGAGAAACCGAAAAGAACATGACAGAAAAGTGGTGCAGTTGGAGGATTGTTCTGGAATTGAAAGCCAATTCTAACTGCTATAAATAGATTGGGTATTGATGGGAAGCCAGATCATTTGCTATGCTACTTTTTAAAGCATTTGCCGACTCACATATCTGAAAGAGATGACCATCAGTGTTCCATTTAAGCCAATTGATGGGAAAAAGTAGAAGTCAAATTGCTCATAAATGTTGGTGTTTCTCTGAATATGAGGCTTGTTATAGTTAAAAAAAGAGTCAATCTAAAGGGAGGTCTAAGGAACGTCTGATGAAATGTTAAAGAAAATGAGCAGTGAACACAATGAGGAATAAAGTTGTGAAAGGAGAGACTGGCAAATTCTTTGGCTTTGCAGTTGAATTTATTGGGCAATTACTGGAGATAAGGGAAAGAAAAAGGATTTGCTCAAGGTTTGTTAATTTTATAAATAGGTAGGAACATCCTGTGCCTTTCCTTCTCTAATTATAGTTCATGAATATTTGTGTGAGCTTTAGGGCACCTGGTTTTTATTTATTTTATTTTTAGTTTTTGCCTTTTGGTATATTGTTATGTGCACTTCACATTTATCTGTGATTTAGTTTCAGTTTTCATGTCCTTATGCTTCAGACTACCACTGAAATTAATCACATGAGCTTAAAATGCTGAACAGGAAAAGCTTAGCAGTATACATCTGTATTGGATGCATTATGAAAAATACAGAGAATTAAGCAATTCCTGCTTATCTGCGGGTGAAACAATAGATTGGTAAGTGTTCCTCTTTGGGAGGAAGTTCTACTGTGATCTATTGAGAGCAATAAAGAGGGAATACATCTTATATCTTAAGGTGGAATTAAAATTACACTTAAGCAGTATGTAAATGAGAATAAGGCTTATCTGTATATGTCCCAAAATACAAAATAATCGTAAGTTTAAAAGATTGCAGGTTGTTTTCTTGCCTAAAGGAGTTGGAATGGTACCTCCATATTTAGTTAGGACTCAGATTCCTTAGTCTCCTTCTTTCTTCTTCCTAGCACATGTCTTTCTCATAAACGGTACTTCCTGGTCTTATATGGCTGCTATTGTGGCATTAATCATGACCACATTACAGATATAGGAGGAAGTGGCAGTATTAGTAGATATCTGAGAAAGTTCTTTAAAGGGTCAGGCTAGGAACCTTCTCAGAAATTCACCCACAGTGCTGTCTATGTTTCATTGGCCAGAATCTGGTGACTTTGCAATTCCCAGGGAAAATAGAGGTTAGAAAATGAAAATATTTTGTCTGGATACATTGCTGTTTCCAAATGATGGTGAGATTCTCTAACCAAGGAATAAGGGGAGAGCGAACAAACAACAGTCCATCTACATAAATTAATAATATCATCTTATGTCTAAGCACTCCGAATGAGCACTCTGCTCACATGGATGCTGGTCATATCCTTTCTCTGAGCAACTTTTGGTTATCACTTTCATCCATTTGGGTCCCAACTCAAAGTCAGATGTCAAATCTACTGACAACATACTGTTCTGCCCAACCAAAATGGAATTTTCCACCTCTCCTTCTCAACACTGCTAGTGTTTTCTAACTATGGAGCTGATCAGGATCTTTGGATGTGTACAGAGTAGTTGGCCATGTTATCTTTAAAAAGTGCATGACTTTGAATAGTAAATCCAGTTCAGCTTGGCAAGATGTTCTCTCTGTGAGAAACAGAGATAAGATACCAAGTGAATATACTTGTGCTAACTTGGGAGGAATGGGAATACTCCCATGAGTACTCCTGGAGAAACACATTCATTGAGTGAAATGTAGTATGGAATCAATATTTAAATTATGATTATGCTTTCTTATGGAATCTCTCCATTTTTCTATTCTTCCCTCTGCACACACACACACCCTTCTTTTCCCTGGCACCTGTGATGAAATTCAGGGCAGCTACATTTGCATGTTTTGTAACATCTGTGACAGAAAGGCCTCCCACTTCCCTAACACCAACTTCCACTTTGCTCAGGTGTCCTGCAGATGCTGCAGTCCTGAACTTGATGCAGCAAGATAGAAACCGACTAATGGTACAGATTGGAGATAGCTAAAGATCACCATCATACAGTAGAAAGAGGGCTGTCCTGATTTTTTATTGGTTGATTTTACATAACATTAGGATTCATTTTGATAAAATTATAAAAGCATGGATTTTCATGCTAATTCAGTCACCAGTGCTTCCTTTCCTCCCCCGTTGCCTTCCCTCTACTGTTTTGATCTTTCTGCTATTATAGTTTTTTTTTTTTAAATATTTATTTATTTATTTTAGTTGTAGTTGGACACAGTTCCTTTATTTTATTTATTTTTATGTGGTGCTGAGGATTGAATCCAGGGCCTAGCATGTGCTAGGTGAGTGCTCTACTACTGAGCCACAACCCCAATCCTTATTATAGTTTTTTAGTTAATGCATTATGAATATACTTAAAGGTGAGACTTACTATAATATATTCACATGGGTAAATAGGAAAGTTAGGTCAGGTTGATTCCACTGTCCTTCCCTTATCCAATCCCTCCTCTTTCCCCTTTAGGAGCGACTATCCATTTCTTAACCATGGGACAGATTGGAGAGAAAAGATAGACAAATTTATTCTCACATACTGTCCAGGGCTCTACCACTATACTTTAAAAGCCATTTCAATTGGCCATGCAGTTAGTGGAAATGCCTGGGAGGGTCAAGCAAAGCATCAGCAGAGATCCAACATTTTCTGGTACTGTGTTGTCTCATCACAGGTATTTTGGTTAAAAAGTTAGAAGCAAATATATCCTAGAATGCTTGTCACGAAACACCGTAAATTTGAATACCTTTCACACTATAGGCTTTGTAGTTGTTTTAAGGAAAAAATGGCTGTTTTCTGAGATTTTGGATCTCAGAATGACATCCTAAATCTCAGTATAACATTCCAATTAATCAGTTTAGGATGGATCCTCAAACACAGCATGATTGTGATAGATTGTGATATTTTCTTTCTTGATGGAGTCATTAAACTACAAAAGCACTGCTATGTTCCTGTTGTGTTGATCCTTCACCACAGCTGAAATAAATTTGGGATGGTTAGGAAGGAAAATCACAAGGACGCCATTACTACACCATACAAATAAAGCAAAGGTCATTTTCCCACATCATCCTGAGGCTTGATGTTAATCTGGAACAAACATAGTTGGATTTTTTAAGGAGAGGGCATTGCTGTGGGTGGAGTAGAGATGGGGCAGTTCCCTTTTGCCCAGATGTGACTCAGCTCAGGTCATATCTCTTAAC
This sequence comes from Marmota marmota marmota, assembly GCF_001458135.2. Classification (NCBI taxonomy): domain Eukaryota; kingdom Metazoa; phylum Chordata; class Mammalia; order Rodentia; family Sciuridae; genus Marmota; species Marmota marmota. The sequence goes on along the minus strand of NW_026000249.1, from coordinate 1,669,757 downwards.
TTCACACACCAGAGAAAATTAGATGTGTGTGATTTTACAAGTTGGTCTTTCTTTTTTTAAACCCCTTTCTAAGCAGAAGAAGGAAATTTGTAGCCTACGGTGTGTTAAAGGCCAGTAGACACTGTTTCTTTCTGTATGCCCCTGGTTCCTTTTGTGTCTCATAAATAAAAGATCTCTATGAAAATATGGAAAACATCCTTACCCTAAATTAAGAAAGCAGGTTCGCTTTAATTTCCTTCCCTGCAAGTTGGCAACTGGGGAAAAGAAAATATTTTGACTTCCAGAGATGCTATTGTCCCACCTTCAGCCTCGCTCCTAGCCCTGGATTGCAGGCTATCTGCAGGGTGTCCTTTCTGGCCAGTTCTGGTCAGACCTGATCTGTTTCTCCTTGACGGGGGCCCCTGGTTCTTGGCCAAGAGAGCCTGCAGCAGGGAAGCTGTGCTGCCTGCAGAAATCTAAACTCCAGTCACATCTTTCAGCTTCATTCTTTGTCTAGGAGATAGGAATGTGGTTTTCTTGATAATGTTCTGCTGAGCTGTCCTGTACACAAGATAACGTGTTTGTTTCATCATCCTTGAAATGTGTTTCCAAAGCCTGGTTGTGATGGTTATGAAAAAATCTGTACTTTGGAGAGGTCTGGGGAAGAAAATTCAGCAAGGTAAATCTGTCCAGTCCACCACCTAATTCATAGTTATTCAGTAAGCAAAACATCTTTGAGCTTGTACAGTGTGCCCAGCAAATGTGCTAGCACTTGGGTATTCAAGTGAAAAACTTCTTAGTTTGGATTATGTGACTGGATTTCAGCATGGTCGGTGAATGGAAGTAGCATGTATTCCTTCCTGGCTGATGTAGTAAATGAACCCCCAGCTCTGTCTAAGCCATATGTTAAATTGGTGGCATCTCAGCTTGAGTACCCTCCATCAGTTGGAGTCTGTGAGTAACTGAGAAGCAGATTCCTCCAAAATCTACATGAACTTCTAGCATCACTGAAAAAAAAAATGTTTTTGATACATTAAGCCACAGAGGTTACATGGCTAAATTCTTACAGCAGTGTAACTTAACTTGTCCTGACTAACATACTCAGTTAAGTGGAGTAGAATATACTCTTATCTTCATTTTGTAAATGAGGAAATAGAGGCACATAGAAATAATAAGTTACCTGCAGTCACACAGCTAGTAAGCTATAGAACTGGGATTTGAACACAGATAGTCTAGCCTCTAGAACTGTATTCTAGCCCCCATAGTAAATTTTACAAGTAACAAAGAGGGGAGCACTTAAAAATAATTAGGTCAAACCAAGGCAAATGTGGTGGAACTTTCCATCCAAGGAAGCTGCCTTCGGTAGTATACACAGCAGGATCTCAATAAACATCAAATGAGTGAGCAAATGTTTTTAAGAAGCAATGTGTTCAATTTCTATGGATGCATAAGAAAACACCATAAGTAGTTGTTTAAAATAGTGTGCATTGGGCTGGGGTTGTAGCTCAGTGGTGGAGTGCTCGCCTCACATGTGCGGGACCCTGGGTTCAATGCTCAGCACCACATAAAAATAAATAAGTAAAATAAAGGTATTGTGTCTAACTACAACTAAAAATAAACATTTAAAAAATAGTGTGCATAGATTATCTCACAGCTTCTGTGGGTCAGGAGTTCAGGCACACCTAACTGGATCCTCTACTCAGGGTCATACAAGGCAGCAAATAAAGTATCAGCCAGGGCATGAGCTCAGGATCTCCTTGCAGGTTTATGCTATTGGCAGAATCCAATTTTATGCCATTGTAGAACTGCTGGCTGTTAGCCGGGGGCTTTACTCTATTCCTCCTAGAGAAAATCAGAGTTCATTTGCCATGTGATCATTCCACAGGTGCTCTCACAATATGGACTCTTGCTCCAAAGCCAGCAGGAGAATCTCTTTCCAGTTGGTTACTATGGAGTCTTATATAATGCAGTGTCTTCATGGTAGAAAATACCCCATCACCTTGGCCATATAATATAAGGTTGTCAAGGGAGAGACTGTCCCATCTTATCCAAAATCCTGCCTACATTCATGGAAAAGAGTTATACTGGGTGTTTACACTATGGTAAGTAGGGATCTTGTAGCCCATCTTAGACTTCTGCCTACTGCAAGCAGTGAACAAAAAGAAACTGTTACACACTTTTTTTTTTTTTTTGGTCAAACTTATTGGCTACTAACTCGTTAAATGCAGTACCCAGCCTGAATTTTGTGGATAGATAAATAGTCTGCATAAGTTATACTTCAAGGAGAAATAACGGAGTTAGGACAAAAGACATAAATCACACTTAGCCCATGAGTTAGGAACATGGCTAAATAAAACAGATATTCTGTAGGGTGACTAGGATGAATAGAATTGGTGATTTCAAAATATGCAAAACTAATCTTTTCAGAACCCCCCTTTTTTTGGTACTGGGGATTGAACCCAGGGGAACTTAACCACTGAGTCACATCCCCAGCCCTTTTTGTATTTTATTTAGAGACAGGGTCTCACTGAATTGCTTAGTGCCTCGCTTTTTGCTGAGGCTGACTTTGAACTTACAATCCTCTTGCCTCAGCCTCCCAAGCCATTGGGATTACAGGTGTGCACCACCATGCCCGGCTGCAGAACCCCTTTTAAAAATCCACTTTATTGAGGAATGATTTATGTATAATAGATTGCATCTATTTTAAGTGTGCAAGTAGATGATTTGTTATGATTGTTTTGAAATAATTACCACAAAACAATAGCAAGATCCCTCCACAAATCCCTATGGCTTTTTTGTGGTCCAGACGTCTCTCTACATTCTTCCCTTACCCCAGGAAACCTTTTTTGTGCCCCTTCAACTCTCCTTTGATTAAAGAAAAGCATTATGGATAGTAGTTGGACACTCAATACTTGAGTCAGAATGTTTTGTTTAAATCCTCCCTCCCCCACTCACTTACAGTGTGAAATTTAACAATTTACTAATTTCTTTCTGCTTCATTTTTGTCATCCCCAAAAGAGTATAGTGCATATGTCAAAGAGTTCCTTTGAGAATGAATTTAGTGAATATGTGAGAAAACTAAGTAGTACTTGGCATACAATGGTCACTAAATAAATGTTTACCATGCTTTTTCTTATTATTATTGTTAATATTGTTCAATCCAATTGAAAGACCACTATGAAGGTGGCTAATGGATGACATTTAATGTATATTAATGCATCTTCCTAGAACATTCTTTCTCCAAATGTGAATGCTCCAACTCGCCTCTTCTTCAAGTGCAGGCATACTTCATTTTGTTGTGCTTCACAAATATTTTGTTTTTGACAGATTAAAGATTTATGGTAGCGTTAAACAAGTCTATAGATTTCATTTTTTTCAGGACACTCAAATGGTCATTAGCATGGTTTATCAATAAAATATTTTTAATTAGAGAGGCACATAGTTTTTTAGACCTAATGCTATTAACACTGAATAGACTGCAGTATAGTGTCAACATAACTTTCATATATATTGGGAAACCAAAAATAAAAAAGTCATGTGACTCACTTTATTGCAATGGTTGTGAACTGAAAATGCAGTATCTCCCAGGTAAGTCTGTACTTTCTCTAATCTCAGCCTTATTAAGGCCTACTCTGGTCACCTTAGTGGGTAATATATGCTGCCCTGTCCCACCCCATGCCACTCCTTCTTAATGCTTCCCTAGTCTGCTGTACTTCTTATTTTCCCTAGTATTTATCACCATCTAATGTCCCAAACAGTATAAATTTGTGCATTAGACTTACTTTTTATTTTATAGTTCTTCTTGTTTGAATCTAAGCTCCATGAGGACAGGAATATTTGTCTGATTTGTTTCCTGTTGTGTCCTAGGCTCTGAGAATACTGCCAAGCACATGTACAACACTCAATAAATGCTTGCAAAATGAAAGAAATAGACACCTGTGGTATTAATTTGACATACATTATCATATATAATCCATGCAAAACCATGAGATGTAGATATTATCACCACTATTTAGTAAATGGAGAAAGCAAATCTTAGAAAGATGTAGTCAATTTCTGAAAGATATACAGTTTAGTTGGTACTACTCCAAAATGTACTCCTTTGGCTGAAGAATACCATAAAGAGGAGCCCTAGGGCAGATATCCTGAGTCAGGCATTGTTGCCAGCTCTAGTAACCCACAAGCAATTTGTATGTTTACACACAGTGGGTCTTAGATTCACTGGCTTATGCCAAAAGAATTTCTTGTTCTTTCCCTGCTGCATTTCAAAGTATTGGAGTGGCAAGAGGCTGAGGCATATTTCTAAAGGATGACCTCATTCCCTGGCCTGCCACCTTGCTAGTCCTTGGTAGACCTATCAAATCTATTGCAAGAGGTTGAACTCCATCAAGATTAGGATCATCTCACTTTAATCCAACTAGAAGCCGACCTGAATGAAGATTTGAATCATGGTAACTCTGAATCAGGAGCCATGCTATTAGGGGAAAGATTATCTTTTTCTACCAAGATGTTTACTACCAAGTATGGCTTCTTTCCATTTTTAAGGCCAAGTATACACATTACAAAGTAAAGATATTAGTCATGGATACTGAAAATTTGTCATGAGTTTATTTCTTTGGGCTGTGTATCTTGGTATGGATTTCCCAAAACCTAGACACTGGGACCAGAAACTGGGTATAGGTATTTTATTTGAGGGTTGATCCCAAGATCAGAATGAGGGAATAAGGAGGTAAGATGGGAGAAGGAGGAAAACCAGTAAAGGTGTTAGTTAGTTGCTGTTGTGGGAAACCAGATTCCATTCTGCTGAAACTCTGTACAACTTAAGTCAGAAATATGCCAGGAAGAATGATGAGGCAGGTGTTATGTACATGCTCATCTAGGTCCTCACCTTCCCTGCATTTCTAACCTACCCTGTGATCCAGAATGTTCCCGTGGCCAGATACTGCCTTGAGAAAGAGTAAAGGCAGGTATGTTTGCTTTCCAGTATAATAATAAAAAGTATAACCTTTGTCTCCCTTGGGGAGGAAGGTTAGATAGGGTTGCCATCTGTTATAAAAGATTTAGGCTCCCTAACCTCAGTATTATTCTACTATAATGCAATTCATTATGTGAGCTGGGTGCCTGATCTTTAGGTCACCCTGTGGAAACTGGATCTTTGAGGAACTAGAGCAAATGACGATACTTTGGCTACTACAAATGCTTTGAGTAATACACTGTCCTTTGTTTGATTCAGGTATCTCGTGTCTTTTGCCAGCATCAATGAAACGGTGGTAGAAAGGCCTGTTAGCTTGCAAGTAGGGTAAGATCTCTAACCTTTCACAGTTTAGAAGGACCTCCAAGGTTCATCAGCACCTATGGAAAGGGTTCTAACTGTGACTACCACATGTTGTGATTGGCTATTAACAATTATATTAACTTGGTAGTATAAAATCTCTATTTCATCCCACACGTTTGATTATGTCTCAGAGCAAACAATTGTATTCCTCTAATTATTACTGGCACTGCTTTAAGGATAACTGCCAGAAAAAATATTGGGGGGAGCCTATGAATATGTAAAAAAATTATTGAATATTTATCATATATTTCATTTTTCAAGGCAAAATGACTCTTCAAATTTTAGATAGAATACTTTTACAAATTAGTGAACATTCTTTTTCTGAATTAATGATGTTGAACATATTACAAAGTTGTCACAATTGTCTTTGTAATAGTGGTTTGATGTTTGATATCTGAGAAGTGCTCACTTGTTCTGTGATATGCAAAAGGACTCCTCTTCTGCTGGATTTTATGAGGTATCAGTGAGCTTGCCCAATTACTACACTGATCAAACCAATTGGGTAATTGAAATCTTTATTCCAAAGTGCCAGGCCTATCATATATTAAAATTCTCCAAATCCAGTAGATAAATTCTGTTATCTTTCAAAGTTTTCTTTTTTTTTTAATTTTTTATTGTGGGTTGTTCAAAACATTACAAATTTCTTGACATATCATATTCCACACTTTGATTCAAGTGGGTTATGAACTCCCACCTTCACCCCATACACAGATTGCAGAATCACATCAGTTACACATCCATTGATTTACAAATTGCCATCCTAGCGTCTGTTGTGCTCCGCTGCCTTTCCCATCCTCCACCCTCCCCCTCCCAAAATCACCTCTCCACTCCTCACTCTCTCTCACTCCTC
>NW_026000249.1:1643732-1660813 GCF_001458135.2 Marmota marmota marmota | reverse complement strand
GGTTCTGGGAGCTGGAACTCGGCCCCGCCCCGCGCTCGGTGTTCGCTCCGATAAGCTCAGGTTCTAAGAAGCACCCAGGCGCTGAACCCTAGCAATCTGTCAGCAAGCCGCAGGCGAATTGCAGCCTGAAATTACCTGATCTATGGCTGAATGAGCTGCGGTCAGTCGAAAACAGGGAAGGTGACGTCAGTTTACCAACATGGTGGCTGCTGGCCTCATCTGTGGTCTGACCGGTGTGGAGAACCGAGATGGACCGCTTCCTTCCCCCGTCTCGAACCCAGAAATCAGCCCTGAGTACGGTGCTTGCGCGGCTGGCAGAAACTGCAGCGCTGTAACCCTGCGTCTCTATCCCAGCGCGCGCTGCAAACTCTAGCCGCGGGGCGATTTGCTGAATAAGCAGTGTTACCCTCCGTGCGACAAACCTCTCGCATTTGAGTCCCCGTAGCCGATCCTTGTGCGATGGAAATCCTTCCTCCAGGTTCCGGAGCACCCCACTATTGCTGGAAATTCCTAACAAGATATCCTTTAGGGCTGGGGATGTGGCTCAAGCGGTAGTGCGCTCGCCTGGCATGCGTGTGGCCCGGGTTCGGTCCTCAGCACCACATACAAACAAAGATGTTGTGCCCGCCGATAACTAAAAAAAAATAAATAAATAAATATTAAAAAAAAAAAAAAGATATCCTTTAGCCGTCCTGACTTGTCATACTCCCACACAGTGAAGCAGCACACGGGGGCAATGCACTCCCCTCGCCGCCATCTTCCTTCCTCCTCTTTCAAAGTTTTCTTTGTCTATTCTGTCACGCTTACCACATTGGGTGGGGCAGTTCTATTTTTTTTCTCTTACAGAAAATCTTGGTCATTCTTTTTCTGGTAATGTGCCACTTTTTTTACTTCGAATGTTTTAAATTAATTTCATCTTTTTTATTTGTCTATTTTGTTCCCTTATACCTTTAAAAGTGTTTTATTAGTGGATTATAGTTATATATATAATATTGGGATTCATTTTGACATAATCACACATGCATGGAATTTAATCTGGTCCCATTTTAGTCCCAAGCACTTTCTCTTTCCTTCCCCTCCCCTTCCCCATTCTCTTTCCTCTTCCACCTGTTTATTTGTTGTGTTTTAATTGGTGCTTTATAGATATACACAAAGGTAGAATTCACTGTGGTATATTCATTTATGTACAACTATAACTTGGTCACTTTCATTTCTCAGTTCTTCCCTTTTCCCATCCTTCCTTCCTCCCCCTCTGTTCCCTTCCTCCATTCCACTGTTATTTCTTTTTTCATGGGATCCTGCCTTTTTTCACCTTATTTTGCTCTAGCTTCCATATATGAGAGAAAACTTTTGACCATTGAGTTTCTGAGTCTGGCTTATTTCACTTAGCATGATGTCCTCCAGTATCATCCATTCACTAGAAATGCCACAATTTTATTTTTCATTTTAGTTAAGTAAAACTCCATTGTATATATACAGCATATATTCTTTATCCATTCATCTATTGAAGGATACCTAGGCTGGGTGTATAACTTGGCTATTGTGAATTGTGCTGCTATAAACATCAACCTGCCTATTACTATGGAATGCTGCTTTTAGCTCTTTGGATAAAAATCAAGGAGTTTCCACTGGGTCATATGGTGGTTATATCCCTAGGTTTTCTGAGGAATTTCCATACTGCTTTCCAAAATGGTTATATTAATTTATAATCCCATCAACAGTGTATAAATGTACTAGAATTGTTTATATTCATTCTATCTCTCATTCATATTCTCTCTCTCTCTCTCTCTCCCCCCCCCCAATGGTTGAACCCAGAGACACTTAGCCACTGAGCCACACAACTGGCCCCCTTTGAAAAATTTTAATTTTGAGACAGGGTCTCACTGAGTTGCTTAGTGCCTCATTTTGCTGATGCTGGCTTTGAACTCAGGATCTTCCTGCCTCAGCCTCCCAAATCACTGATTATAGGCATGTACCACTACACCTAGCTGTATTCTTGATAATTGCCATTCTAACTGATGTGAGATGAAATCTCAACGTAGTTTTGATTTGCATTTCCCTGATTGCTAGGGATATTGAATATTTCTTCATATATTTGTTGAAAATCTTGGCCTTACTTGAATCTTTCTTGTCAACTTCCATTAAAAGGGATCAGTTAGGAATTTGAATTGGATCAAATCTATAAAAATTAAGAAAAAATTATAATTTTAATGATATAATGTTTTCATATGCATAAGCATGGTATTTCTCCCCATTTACTTCATACTTCTTTCATGACTTTCAATAATTAAGAATCTTATAACTCTCCTACTTAACAGTCTTGCATATTTTGATAGCTTTTTCTTTTTTTTAATTGATTTTATTTTTTAAATACATTACAGCAGAATGCATTGCAATTCTTATTACCCATATAGAGCATAATTTTTCATATCTCTGTTTGTATATAAAGTATGTTCCACACCAATTCATGTCTTCATACATGTACTTTGGATAATGATGTACATCACATTCCACCATATGATAGCTTTTTCTTGAGTACATTATGTATTGTTTCATAATTATAAGTGGCACAGTTTGTTATGTTACAGTTGACAATTCCTGGCTGAAAATTTATAGAAATTCAGGGTTTTTTGTTTGCTTGTTTATTGAAATTATTCTAGTCACGTTGCTTAACTCTCTTTGTTAATTCTAATCATTTATCTGTGGATTCTCTTGAGTTACCTCTGTAGGTATTGGTGTTGTATGGAGACTATAACTACAGGTTAGCAGTCTCAAACAGTCCCACATATATTATTCCATCTGATTCTCACATAGCAAATATTATTATCCCCATTTTAGAGGTGAGAAAATAAATCCAAAGTCTTAGGTAACCTGCCATAGATACCAAGTGATTGAAGTTGAAGAATCTAATCTCCTGTCTTCTTATTTTAACACAACACTGTGCCTCCTAAAATCACTCACCTTGAAAAGGAGATGAAAAATACAGAGAGAAGCCAAGGCATGGGAATAAATGGAAAAGAAGAAAATAATTTCAGTTGCCATGTGAACATCAAAATATCATGAATTGGCCAAGTCTTGATTTATCTACCATAGGGACATACAAACTCCTTTTCATTTTTTTCCAGTCTTCAAGGTTCAATATCATTGCTATGTTTATAAACCTTAACATTTTAGCTTTGTCCCAGTGTTCTGAGGTAATGAAGTCCTTGGCTGAATTTATACAACAATGATCTGAATTTATATAACAAAGATCTGGCTACTACAGTTGCTGATGATCACCTCTTAAGTGGTAGGAACTAGTATCAATAATTTTTCTGCCTCTCAAATGCTTTGTAGAATTACAAAGATGTCACCAAAGAATGTTTACATAATCCTAACAATTATTTCAAATGGAATGTCACAATTTCTTCTGTCTTCATTCTGTAGAATCTGCTAAAGTACTTTAGAATTTGGACTCAGTAAAACTGTATCCCATTTCTTCCTGTGGTTATTTTCAAGAGGCCTGGAAAGCAAATGGAGGAATTTCCATTTGGTAAATATAGGAGTTTCTTCCACCACCTTGGAGAATATGTTTCCTCTCCAATGTCCAGTAGATATATTGGAATCTGCCCATTGGATTAAAAGGAAATAGAGTCCAGGAAAGCTCATGAGAGACCAAGTGTTGGTTACCATGTTTATAATAAAGATCTGGCATCTCCCCAAGTAGTGCATAAAAATGTGTTTTGTTCTTATTCCAAGGTAGGGCAATATTGGTCCATAGTCTGCAGTGATTCTAATCAAAAGGTCAAATTGGGTTGTGTGTGTGTACTGAATAATAAATATTTTATACAGTATGTTGCCTGTGTAATGGGGACTCTCTGATGCCAAATGCATCTGAAGTGCCCAATGCGGATTCCTCTGTTGAACCATCTGTTTCATATGGAAGTGGAAATTGAGGATTTGCAAGTAGGATTTCCAGCTGTGAGTCACATGAGGCAGGGCTGGATTGACTGTTAGGCTGAACTGGCTGTTGGATCAGTAAATGAAACAACATAAGTCTAATCAACTCTGAGACTTGAAAACCACACTCCTCAATTCTTGCCAGTGCAATCCCATATGGAAACTTACTATAGGAGATACTCCAAAGAATTCAAATGTCGGATTTTTGGAAAGTCTCCTTAAGAAAAAAATAAATCCATTTTATTTAGGTATTTTATTTTTTAAAAAGATGCCCTGTTTTATTTCAGGGATTGAAAATTAGGCACCCTTTCTTTTTTTCTCCACTCTGAATGCATCAAGGAAAATATTTTAGAACTTATATTTCACAAGTCTGATTTTATCAAAAAAGAGCTTCATTATGGAAGGTTCCATGTGAGCCCAGTAATTTCCAAAATGAACCTTCAAGAAATAGTTCTTTTTGGTTTCTGGGACAGCATGAGACAGAGTCAAACAAAGAAGGTGAAATAACACCTGAAGTGCAAAACCAAAGGAGACATATTTAATGTATCTTTAAAAATGTAACCATTACCAGAAATAAGAGTTGACCTGTATGTTCTACACAATAATTTTCTTGCTCTTTTTTTTTGGAAATACAAAATAAGTGGATCATTGAGCAATAGTATAATTTCAAAGGGCTAGCAACATATCATGTAGTTCATGAGTGGCTTAGTTTTGAAAGAGTAAAAAAATACTGTTCATACATCCTGAAATCATTCTGAAATAACTCAAGTCTTTTGCATGAGCTTCTTGGTGAGAACCAAATATTCAGTACCCTGAAATACTGCTTACCATGTCGTCTTTTTTTTGTTTTGTTTTGTTTTTGTTGTTCAATCCACCGACCTCAATCTCTGTAACCAGATCTAAGCCTATTTCAAATGCTCAAAAACCTCAAGAACCAGTTTTACAAGACTAAGTCCCTCTTAAAGGCCAGGGCACGTATATACTGAAGGTGGATAAACCAGAAGATCCTTAGCCTTTTGGAAAGTGGAGTGTCCATGTTAAAGAAAAAAAAAGTGTGTGTGTGTGTGTGTGTGTGTATGCTTCTGAGTGACCCAAATGTAACTGATTATTTCTGTTTTCAAAACCTACAGCAGCATTACTTTGTTTTAAATGCAGACTTTTGTAAATGCATGTAAAAGTGCCTCAAAAGTAAACTTCAAGAGTATACTGGTAAGGAAAACTTTGGAAATCTTTGCTTTGACAACTTTGTAGGCCTAAGAAGAATTCTTAAATTCATTTAGCTTTGTTTGGTTTTCCCTTGCTATTTGTCATAATAACTAAATGAGTTTTGTCCCCTTGGACAAAGCTGAGGGAACCAGTCACAGGAGGAAATTCTTGTGTGGAAACTCCTACTTCTATGATAAAAGTCTCTCTAGAATCAAATTCTGATAACCATGTTTTTTGTGTGAGCACAATACTGAAATTTTAGAAGTTGGAAATTTTAATTTCTTGGCTATGAAAAAGCATATAGTTGGTTCTTCACAGAAATCATTCTGAATGAAAGTAGTTATAAAAGAACAATCATAGCATCAGTCAGAAAGAGGTGGATCTCTTACTTTTGTATGATTTAGGGACATGCAACCCACTCAGTGCATTTTGGGATACTCCTCTGATTATGTTATATGGATGAATCTGTTGCATAGACTGCAAAACATACATAATATACATGACATTACTCTCACTTGCTATGTGCCTATCACATAGCAGACAGTAGATATTTCTAGAATGAATGACTGAATGAATGGCATAGGCACTCTAATTCATCAATGGACTATTTAGGATTTGAGGTTGTGTCCATACTAACCCTAAATCTCCTGCCAGAAAGTCTGAGTTCAAGAGTTGATTCATAAGTATGTTTTTCTAAATTCGTGTATGGGTTTCTGATATTCTTGAATTTTCATCTTTCCCTAAGTTTCAGACATAATAAAGTCTTCTCAGTTCAACTGGAACTGGTCCTCTCTCAACACAACAATAGACCACATTCTCCAGTATGGCAGCAAATTTAGACATGAAAAGGAAAGTCACTACAGTGGGACAGATTTTCAACAATGTGCCAGGGGGTTATGGAGAAGGGACATTGTCTTAGAAGAGGGATGAGGAAGGTAACACTGATGCAGGATGCTGAAGATACTGAAGATATGAGGATAAAAAGAAACAGAGAAGCCATTTCAAGGAGGTTGTTAGTCTACTGAATTTTTCTCTTCATAGCTTTCATGTGCATTGCTAGATTCTGCCTTATTCCAAAGTGAACTAAGCAATCTAAAAAGAAACCCCAAGATTGATTATATTCCCTGCAATGTTCTTCAAATATAAAGTCCCCTTTTAGCTTGAGGGACCATATATTTGAATCACTTGTGATTGAAGTTTTCTTTTTTGAACTGCAATGCCTGAGTGCACTAATTCCTTTGTTCAAGCAATTATAAAATCAAGTCAGGTGGCACCAGGTGCCTGCACTGTGAACTCACAGGGGTGTGAGAAATGAACTCTGGCTCTGTTGCTATGGCAACAAGTGGTTCTGCTTTGTGGTTCCAGGAGAGGCCATAGTGATAACATTTTCTCTTTGGGCAATTATGACAAAGGAGGGGGGAGAGAGAAAGAAAGCAACAAAGGCAATTATCCTAAATTTTGCCCCTGCATTTGACAGCCTCTCAGAAGGGTCTGGCATTGAATTAACTCTTCCTTAAGGCTCCATTTGACATTGGCTTTAGGACCAGTTTTGATGTGTGTGGAATATAGGGTTGGGGGAGGTGCTGATCTTCTCAGGGTGAGTTCTGGTACACAGCCAGATGTATCAATGGGAATGTTTGAGTCTCTCACCTGGTGTTCATATTAACAGCTGTCTTGAGAATTATCCATCAAGATGCCATTCTTTGGACTAGTATTTCTCAATGGTGGGTGAAGGGGTAGGGAGGATTTTGTCCCCCAATGGGACATTTGGTAATGCCTGGAGATATTTTGAGTTGTCACAACTGTGGTAGAGTGTTAAAGACATTTTAGTGGGTAGAAGCCTGGGATACCACTAAACATCCTACAATAAACATAATGTGCCCCACAACATAGAGTTATCCAACCCCAAATGTCCATTGTGAGAGTCTGAGAAACCCTGTTTGGACCATGACTTTCATGATTTGGAATGACTGATGATGTCTATGTCCATACCACCCTGAATGTGATGGTTCTCATCTGAAATGCTAGCAATCAGGAAGTAACATTAGGGTCAGCATATGAAACTGATGCTATACAATGTATTTCTTCAGGGAAAGTTTTCTGTGACTTCTCAGGGGATGTCAGAGATGCTCCAAATTGGAACAATATGTGTTTACAAATGGCTCCTGAGATCCTTCCAGTGAAAGGCTCATTCTGAAGACAGCATGACTCAGAAGTCTGACAGGCTCAGGTACTCAATTTCAGAAAGAAATTCCCTTTGCCTCACTTTATAGTATTTGTTTAAAATTTCTTATAGGTATCAGAGCATAATGAAATGACATGCTTGTTGTACTTAGTTTGAATACCATATGTTGATAGGACTGCAAGAACAGCAAACCTTTTTTTAATAGAACTTTACTTATCACCCTTCTTATTAACCTGGGATCAAACACAGAAGATGACTAAACATCCCCACAAGCTTGTTCTTTGTTCTAGAAAGAGGACTTCAAGCATAAATAATTTTTCAAGTTCCATGAAAATATCAACTACATATCAGTCTATTTCTTTGTGATTCTAGAAAGTTCCTCCATAAAGGAACACGAACAAATGTCCTGGTGTTGTTACCTGAGGTGTCATTCTGATGACAACTGAGAGCATACATAGTTCTGGGATGGGCTCACTCATCAGTCATTGCTGTCAGAGTGAATACCTTACTTGTCACAAGGAAATGATAACATACCTATGTGTCTGTGAGTGTTCCCCAGTGGTACTATGGAACTTGAGAGACCATCACTTTTTCCAAGCCCATTCTTTTTTGACAAGTTGGTCTCCATGTGTTTGCTCACAGATCTGCCTCAGGCACCACAACAGTCAGATCCAAAAAATCCTGGACTCCTGACTCCTTGGACAGTCATATGTCCATTCACTGAGCCTGCCTTACAACATTTTATGCAGTGTGCCTACCCTGTGTTAAAGGCTGAAGATCTGAAAATCATAAATCAGAAAACCAAAAAATCTGGGCCCTGACTTCAGAAGCATCAGTCACAGGAGGAAGGCACATGTGGAAAATAAATGAAGAATACTCATCCAAGATAAGTCACATCCAGGGGCTGGATAGCCCAAGAAGGGAGGGGTACATTGGCCTCTAGGTGTCTGGGGAAGCTTTGCCAACAGAGGTGTGACTTCAGAGCTCACCCATAAAAACTAGTGTAAATGTGTCCGGGGCGGGGGGGGAAGAGCAGGGATATAGGCGTGGAAACCTTGACCAGCATGGGGTCTCCCAGGGACTCACAAACAATGTCCAGTGGTTGCTGGGGTGTCAGTATATTGTTGCTGATGAAACGTGGCTACTTTTAGGGAAACAGTTCTATCAATTGCAAGGAGGATAAGTGAATTGGGGCTTTGGAAGGTGGCTGGTGGGACTGCAAACTGGTGCGGCCAATCTGGAAAGCAGTATGGAGATTCCTGGGAAAGCTGGGAATGGAACCACCATTTGACCCAGCTATTGCCCTTCTTGGACTTTTCCCTGAAGACCTTAAAAGAGCGTACTACAGGGATACTGCTACATCGATGTTCATAGCAGCACAATTCACAATTGCTAGACTGTGGAACCAACCCAGATGCCCTTCAATAGATGAATGGATAAAAAAAATGTGGCATTTATACATCATGGAGTATTACGCAGCACTAAAAAATGACCAATCATAGAATTTGCAGGGAAATGGATGGCACTAGAGCAGATTATGCTTAGTGAAGCTAGCCAATCCCTAAAAAAGAAATACCAAATGTCTTCTTTGATATAATGAGAGCAACTAAGAACAGAGCAGGGAGGAAGAGCAGGAAGAAAAGATTAACATTAAACAGATACATGAGGTGGGATGGAAAGGGAGGAGAGAAAGGGAAATTGCATGGTAATGGAGGGAGCCCTCATGTTATACAAAATTACATATAAGAGGTTGTGAGGGGAATGGGGAAATAAACAAGCAGAGAAATGAATTACAGTAGATGGGGGTAGAGAGAGAAGATGGGAGGGGAGGGGAGGGGGGATGGTAGAGGATAGGAAAGGTAGCAGAATACAACAGTTACTAATAGGGCATTATGTAATAATGTGGATGTGTAACCGATGTGATTCTGCAATCTGTATTTGGGGTAAAATTGGGAGTTCATAACCAACTTGAATCTAATGTATGAAATATGATATGTCAAGAGCTTTATAATGTTTTGAACAACCAATAAAAAAATAAAAAAAAAGAGAGGCCAGAGAGACCAATAAAGAGATTAATTGGTGACGCAAGAAAAAAGGAAGTGATGGATTTGAGAGATACTTTTGACATGGTGCCTTATTGAGTTGGGTGGCATTGTTCACATCTTGGCTGACAATGACAAAGGAAGACTGGCGGAGGATCTGGCTTCTCATACCATTCACAAACATCTAGTTCCCAACCACCCCAGATAAGCATAGAAAATTAAGTCAAAATAACTTTCTCCTAGGCTCCTGCCCCAAACTAATGGGCTGTATAAAACTGTGCAGAAATAATTGATCCCTGGCTCAGAACACTGGATAAAGTTGAAGCATTACAGTAAAATAGGCACTTTGTAATGAGAAATGGGTATAGATAATGCTTGGCATTTCACATGGAATACCCATGCATGGATGTCAAGGGAGCTTTTTGATAGAAGCTCAGGAAAAAGTCTTCAGATGAGGATTTTTATTTGGGAGGAATTAAGATGTAGGTCAGTGATTCCCATCCCTGAGTATATCAGCCTTTTAAGATTCCTGATGCAGAGGTTGGCCCCCAGGCCAATCACATTAGACAGGCATGAACATGAGAAAAAAAAATCCCAGAAATTGTGCTGTTTTTTTCTGGGATAAGATGTAACTTCAAGTGGTGCAAGTTTGGGAGTGGATTTAGGAAGACCCTGCCCTTCCTCTTTCTATCTTTATGTCCCAGTGACCATAAAGCAAACCGACCTCCTCTGTATGTGCTCTGGCCATGATATACTATCCTGCCACAGACCCAAGGTGACAAGATCTGGCAGCATGGACTGAAACTGTTATGATACAGGAAGAGATGAAGATACTGGAGGAGGGAAGAACACAATGGAGCAATGGGTCTGTCTATGATAATAATCATGGATTTTTGTCGAGTCTGGACATTTGTGCATTTTTTTCCCAGCATACTTCCTTTCCCACTTGAGGGAAGGGTGTACTGTGATGTTGATTGGGAATGGACTTTGCTAATTCACAGCCTGGAGACAAGGGAAGGGCAAGAAGGGTTTCTGCAGCTGGCCTTGGAATCCAGGCTAGATAGGAAGGCCTAGAAGATAAGAGGAACCAGATTATTGGGGGGAAAAATCAAGGAAGGAGGAAGGATTGGAGGCTGTCTCAAAAATGACAGCATTTGAATTTAAGATTCAAAAATGCTGCAATAAGGATAGATGCATTAAGAGAAATTGGTGGGATTGGCTTGGAAGTGAGAGCTATTCTGAGATGGAAGGCCCAAGTACAGAGAAACTCATGTTTGGTTTTTTACTCTCTTCTGGAAGTCTATCTTAGTTATTATTTATTTCCTTAACATAAGGGCTATCTTATGGTGATTGCAAGTGTTTAAATACAGCTATATTTTATAGAATTATTATATATCTATTATTTAAAAACATTTACAGAACAAATTTTAAAAGCCCTTACCCTTGCATCAAGAAATATACATACCAAGAAATACTATATCAATTGCAAATTATTTATGCAAATTCCATTGCTTTAAGCTAATGCTTTTCAGAGTAAGTCTCCTTTAGAAACACCTTTCTTGCTAGCACCATGTGTTCTTGCTTTTTGATTGTTTGCATATTTTGTTGCTAAGTCTGCAGACACATTCTTTCTTTAAGATTATTAATTATATATACAAATATCCCTGTGTAAAACTGTCCACTTGGAAGCAGCCCCGGGATCTAAGGCAAGGGTCAGTAAACTTTTCCTGTAAAAAGCCAGAGAGTAAATATTTTCAGCTTTGCAGACCAGACAGGTTGTCACAGCTACTCAGCTCTACTTCTGTATGTTGAAAGAAGACAGATACTACACAAGTAAATTGTGGCTTTGTTCCAATAAAACTTTATTTACAAAAATAGGCAATGGGCTGGATTTGATCCAAGTGGCTCTAGTTTCTTGACCCCTAATCAAAGATAATAAAAGACTGTAGTAGGTTGTGTAATTTTGTGGGAAAATCACCAAGTTCGTATTTTAATTGATTTGACTTTTCAGTTTGGGCTTAAAAAACATTTCTGTCATAGTTTTTTATAGCTCTATAGAAATGAAGTAACTTGTAAATGATGATGACATATGGAAGGTTCTAATTACAGATGGGTTTATGTAAACTATGAGGTCATGATAGTGATGTAGACAGACATAAGGTTTGTCAACTTACTCCACCGAAGACTTAAGTACCTTCTGTCTGGTATTCAGTGTCATTTCTTCTACCCACATAATCCATAGGCACACCTGAAACAGTGTAATTCAGTGTTGATTGGACTGATGACTGTATTCTAAATGGTTTCTTTATGGAAATTCCATGTATTCTAAGAAAACTAGCATTGGATTTAAAATATGGTCCCAGGTTTTAGAGACTTCTCATTAATGAGCATCTTTTTTTATGATAAAATATGGCCTGACCAAAAAATGCTCTAAACAAGATGTCAAGACTCAATATTGTTTTATGATTTAGAAGAAAGACAAAAGTGGGAGGGTATTTATCTACAAATAAAATAGATATTCCTTAAAATGTCAATCAGAGTTATGTGATTTCAATGTCACTATAAAGTATTTATATATTTATGACTAAGGCCTATTAAATATTTACTATTAAGGCTGCCACTCCGTTAGGTGGTTTGATGTTTCAATCAGGGTCCAGAGGGTTTTTTTCCATCAGTCATTCTTTGGAGTTAAATGTGTGTACGTTGGTAGGACAGGAATGGAACGGAATGTCAGCTTTCTGCCAACAACTCTGGCTGCAAGAAAATTTCTCATTTCTTTTCAATGTGAGTCACATAGAGAATTTATCTGAGAAAGGCATCAAAAGAAGAAGTGAAAAGCAATTTAAGAGCAAAAAACAACAACAACAACAACAAAAAAAGTAAGTTTCTTATGTCCATGTTGGTCCATATAGGAAAATAGGTACTGAGTAGCATTGCTAGTAAATTTTCTTTTAAAATTCACTGAGGGCTGCCCAGTGCAGTATAGTATGTTTAATAGAATCCCTAGGCTCTACCCACTAGATATCAATAGTTTTCCTTCCCCCCACTCTGGGTCCTGACAACCAAAATGTCTTCAGACATTGCTCAGGATCCCCTGGGAGTCAGAATTGCCCTGGTTGAAACCACCACTCTAATTAGAGAGTGCACAGCCCCATGTGTGATATCATTTAACTGGTGTTCTGAAAATCATTGGCTGTATCCACACACCTCCACTCTGGGTTTCTTTCTGCACATTTAATCTCAGATTTGTATCGGGTCCTGGAGGGAAGCAGCCATATGTGCAGGGTATTCACACTGTTAGGTTTGCCTAGGATAGTCTGGTTTTGATCTGTCATCCAGATGTAATTATTAAGTAGTACCACCCTGAAGAACATCTCTGTAAGGATAAAATTTATCTAGCCCCTTTCTGGTTTTGGAGGATGGGGGACAATTTTAAGGGCTCCTACAATCTCTAAAACTCTTTTACTTTGCAGAGGGTTTTGATGCCTTCTTGTCTGGAAACTTAACCATCCCCTGCCTATATGGACTACATTTGGTACTCAAGTACTAAGTATCCACTCCTAACAGCTTTAGTTTTTGTCCCAAGTAGGCAAAGTGAGCTCAGACAATGAAGAAAAGAACAGTGCTTTGAAAAGAATGTTCTTATCCCAATAAAAAATGATTCTAAAGTTCTAAGAAGGAGTTACTGCTGATTTTGTAATGGCTTATGTATTTCCTTTTACAATCACAGTATTATTGGGCTCAGGCATCCTGCTTCGAAAAGTGCTGTGCAGTGCTTCAGACAGAAGAGAGAGGTTTTAGAACAGACTAGACTGCAAGACAAGAGAGTTGGAGAGACCAGGGTGGTTTTAAAAAATGATCATTCTTTTGATCATAAGATTAGGAAAAGTTTATTTCTTCCCTCTCATTAAATCTTGTCACATGCTGAAAAGACTGCTCAATAAAGCCTGGAGTGGACATTTGCATTGTGTTATTTCTCCGGTGTGCACCTCTGCTAAAATATGCATTCAAAACATCTCCAGGTAGAAATGTGCACTTGAACCTATAATCAGAAATCAGCCTCCCACCTGGAAATGTAAATACAAGATGTTCAGCCTGAACTGAAGGTAAGATAATCATGTGGGACCAACCTAGTCGAAACATTGGCATTAATTTGGCTATCTATAACATAGAAACAAGCCCAGATTTGATTTTTAAGTTGATACAAAGTTCCGGACTCTATTTGAGATGTCTTCCCTTCTCTTTTCTTCTTTTGTCAGCATCCTAGAGCCCTTCCCTGTTCTTTAACTTAGACAAAACCCTGAAAGGTCAGAATTGAAGACACCTGACAGAAAAAATGTGAGACCAGGAGACTGCATCCCTAATGACTCCTGGCCCCAATCTCTTTCCCTTCACATTGTGGATGTTTTCTCCCTGGGTTCCTGTGGTATAAAAGTTGTAATGGATATTGTCTCTAAAACTTGAGTAAAGTTTGTGCCTTTATCTTTAATTGAATTTCAGAAGTTTTTTCAGATATTTCCTGGCTTCAAGTTACTCTTCCATCTTGGCTGTGAAATAAGAGTTGACAAATGTACTGTATCTTCCTGTGGTTTTCTGTCCAGTTGCCTTCCAATGAAACAGTTGATTCCAAAAATTGTCATTAGCTAAAAATAATAGCACTTGGTAAACTAAGGCAGGCAGACCATGGGGAATATGAAAGGAGTAGTTGTTTTAAAATTGTTGAATTGGATTATGCTTTGGAAAGTATATTTCATACTTTCAAATTATGTAGAACACTGTCTCAGGAAGCAGTGTTTTAGGAGGATATGAGCTCAGTTCTGTACAACTACAAGGGACAGCAATCATGAGCCCCTTTACTCTGCCTTGTAAGAGAGCATTCTATGATCACTTGAGCCTCCAGCTTAAACCTACTCAAAATAAAAGAAATCAACCTCAAATTAGTATGGTGGAGGAATAAATTTATGCTGGGTATGCTCAAGAGCATTAGTGTAATTTTCTCAGTTGCCAAAACTTAGTGTATTATTGTCATAGAACTACAAGTCTATGCAATCTGGTCCTTGGACAATGGACCCCAGCTTTGCCATTCTTTAACTGTCTTTCTGGCCAAAAATATACTGTGCTTTTGTGGAAAGAACAATGTTCTTGACCACCTTTAACATCAACATTAGCACCACAAAGATCTATTATGAGGCGCACCAACGATACATAATTTACGTACTTTTAGGTACTCTGAACACAAAGACAAAAATATATCACATGGGGCTCTTCTCCATCAAAAAGCATAAGACCAAGAAGAGGAAACAGGACAGAAATACAAAGAGAGAGAATACAAAAAGATAAATGAGTATGTGCTAAGTGCCCAATGATGACAAATGATATAGTTAGACAATAAAGGTAAAAACTAAAATTTTGTTGTGATGTTAAGAGGTAAATATATAATGAAATGTGATGGGGATTTTCTTTTTATCTATTACGTATTGCACTTGGCTACTAGATACAGAACTGAAATAGGAATGTCCTAAAACATATTGAAACTCATTTCTTTGCACATACAAAAAGTGAAAAGATTGGACTGGTTGTAGCATTCCCACAATGCCATAAGTGCATCTGTTTTTCTCTATTCTGCCATTCTTAGTGATAACTTTCACAATCTTAGTTGTCTCATGCTTACAACATGATTGCTATATCTCTGCCATTATGCTGACATCTCAGAAAAAAACTAAGGAGAAAGGGAACTCCAAAGGGCATCCTTGCTGAGACAACTTCCCTTGCACTCAACATTAGGTCTTCAACATCTGTAATGTTTTGACCAGGTATTATGGTTACCTGTTCCAAAATTATCTTATAGTAAATAACAGGAAAATTGATTTAGGGTAGACAGCAAGCTCTGGTATATGGCTCAACTGCTGCTAATGTCTAAAAGTCACAACCATATAGATCTTCTAAACCAATGGTGTACAGATCATGGACTATAGACCATATTCAATGCATAGACTATTTTGGTAAATCAAGTTTAACTGGGGCACACCTACACCCATTCATTCACTTATAGTCTATGGTTGCTTTTGTGCTATCATGTAGAGTAGGGTAGTTGTAACAGGGCCTATATGGTCTATATTTTGCAAAGGCTAAAATACAGTTGGTCTGGCCCTTTACATAAAAATATTGTCAACTTCTATTCTAAACAGATAACTCAGTGGGAAAATGAGCAAAAACTTGAACACATAGTTTACAAAAGAGATATTCAGAGACAAGTATACGAACAGGTGCTTTGACTCATTAGTGACCAGGAAAATATTAATTCAAACACAGTATTATACCACTACCTTGAATTCAGGACTGCAGTTACTTTTAGGGGAGTGGGGTGAAATTGGGAAAGGACTTTTCATGATCTAGATGTTCATTATGTAGGAGTGAGCAAGTTGGCAAAATGCATGGAGGTGTGCACTGAGGAGTCCAATACGTTCCTGCTTCTGTATCACATTTCACTACAGAAATTAAATACTGGGGAATGATACTGGCTAAATTATATTGTTATATTGTATGAATATATGAATATGTAACAACAAAAACCACCATTATGTATAACTATAATGCACTGGAAAATATGGAAAAAGGAAAAAAGGAAAAAGAAAAGGAAAAAATTGTACATTTCTTTAATTATTGAAATCTAGCTGCATTGCATCAGCTGGTTTTCTACTAAAAATGTTGCCTATGACATGTACCTCATAAAATAACCACACTAGGCTACACAACAGCCCTGGCCCCTTTGTTTGAAACTATGTTTGGATTCTAGTTTGAGTCACAAATGGAATAAATTTTCAGTTTCCAGCTTTTGCATTAGACTATAGCCAGCCCAATAATGTGGCTGACTAGGTGGTCTCAGCTCCAAGTAGCCCATGGCAAGCAAAAGTTTTTATCTCCACCGCTGTGGATTAACCCACTGAAATGACCTGCTAAAGGAGAAAGCACAGACTTCAAGGATAGCTGAATGTGGAATTCATGGACCCTAAGAAGGAAATTTGGAAAGGTTTGCTCTTTCCACTTCTGTTTAGTCTTAACTTAGTGAAGTTGAAAAGAGGCGCTGGAGACTGAGGGAGCTGTTTGTATGCAAAGTGTTGTCTGCCTCAATTGTGCTCTTGTATTTTGGCTGACTGCCCAGTCTTATGTAGGAGGCTAGATAGGATGTGTGTGCTCCTTGAAAAAATCAATTTTAGATTTTACAAAAGGATTCAAGTGTTATTCCTCCCAAGGGAAGAATTGAGACCGTTATTAAAAGAGAAGGTCAGAAGAAATAGCCAGGTCTATTAAAGAGTCACTTAAATTTTTGGCTAAAACATTGAGTTAAATTTGTCTCCTCCCATGGATGCAAGTGAGTAGTTATAAAAGAAAGAAAAATATTAAATGCTAAAAATGAACAAGAGGGATGGAATTATCCAAGCATTAGAGTGATTTATTGTCCTTCTTTAAGAAAGCACTGCTTTAACCCACATTTAAATAACTATAAACAAATCTAAATATTCAATCCAAAAGTTTGGTATAGACATACATAACATATACTATGTTTTACATCTGATAATTACACAAACATTTTTAATTTAAAAATATAACATGATTTTATGTATCTTACTGACACTATATAAGTGTATACATACCTAATTATAAACTTATGTGTGTATATGTGTGTGTGTATGTATGTATGTATATAT
>NW_026000249.1:1638276-1643707 GCF_001458135.2 Marmota marmota marmota | reverse complement strand
ATGTATGTATGTATATATATATATATATATATATATATATATGTATATATATATATATATGGGTTAACATTCATAAAATTTCTAAAATAAAAAAAACACAAAACCAACTGGCAAGTGATGAGAAGGAACTGGGATGTTTATAAGATGCTCAGAAAATTTAGATGAGCTTGATGCAGCCTCTCAGGTCTGGTATAGCACCTCAAAGGACCATTTTTTTAAGAAATAAAAATATCAGTTTAGGAGAAAACACACACATACACACAAACAAAAAAAAACCTGCATGAATTGCATTTTTGTGGAAATTACGTAGAAGATGAAGTGACACCACCCAGCTGCTTGGGTGCCAGCGCTTGAGTTAACTGCTGCCTCAAACGGTGTTCCTTGTTAGGAAAATAACTTCTCCATTCCTTCTCTTTCCCTCCTAGAAGTCCCCAAAGGAGAGTGTGGTTGGGGTGCTGGGCTTTTGGAACGAGAGTCTTGTTGCCAAATTGTTTGTAGTACAAAGCTAAGTGGGTTTCTTTCTTTGTTGAGCAAAGCATTTGGAGAGCCTTGTCTTAGGAGAGGTGAATTATCCTGCCCCTTGATGGCCTCACAGTGTGGAAACCTAAGGAGTTAGGTCTCAATGTTTGATGACAAAGTTGAATAGGGGTGATTATCCAAAGGTAGGCTCACAGTTTTCAAAGCATCAAACTCACAGTTATGAAAAGCCTTTTGAAAAGGGTTTACATGGATTATACTTGTTATAGTGAGAAACCAAATTTGGGAGCCCTGCCTCACAAATTCTTTGTAGACTAATGTGCAGTTGAGAATCATCCTGCTCTGTGAGCCACATCTACCTCTTGGTCATACTGAATTCCTTTGTGGAAAACCCTGTAATATATTTACTCTGTAACTGAAAATCATGGCTCTGAGATTGAACAGCATCTCTCTGATTTCCTGTGGACTGTCTTTCTCTGTATAAGTGATTTATTCTTTCATAAGGGCTAAATTTTTGATTAGAACAGGTATAGCTTCCAAAATACTACTTTGCAGTGTCCTACCTACAACATTTAACACCTGTGCCTGGTAATCAAGTCTTGGCCCAAGGAACAAGTCTGTTGGAACTATCACTAGGTTATTCCAAGGAACAGTCATTGCCATCACAGTTGATTTCTATCCTGATTCTTTTTAGACTTGCTGGTGCTATAATCACTTATACTATTTTTTTCTCATCGCCCAAGATCATATTTTAATAGCAGCATTAAACAAATGTTCATCAAGTGGCTGCTGTATAGTAGACACAGGACCATGCTCCTGGGCAAAAAAAAGATGAATATGACAGCTCTGTTCTTGAGGAAAACCATGTTTGGGGAAAAGCAGGCAAGACAAGCATCCTGACAGAGGTAAGAACAGCAAGCTAGCAGAGTCTCCTATTGGAGGGCAGTGAGCTGGGTCAGGAAATGTCTCTCCAGGAAATCCCAAAAGGGTAGTGAGAGATTTGCCAGCCAAACAGAAATGGAAGAGGGGAGAGAAAGGTGATCAATGTGATGCAGTAAGAAGATATGATAAGCAGAGGGCAATTTACCTTTGAAAGCAAAGGAATCATGTTCAGTGTGTGAATTGAGAAGAGCATCTCCTAGAGCAAGAAGCCCAAAAGGTGGATGGCTGCATTTTAGAATGTTCAGAGCATGGAGAGGATGCCATGTACACTGACCTACTTGAAGAGAATGTGTTGTATTACTGACTACCTCCCAGAATCTTGACTAGTCTGAATTTTTAAAATAAAATATTGTTTTGGTACTAGGGATTGAACCCAGGGGCACTTAATCACTGAGTCACATCCTCAGACCTTTTTTATATTTTATTTAGAGACAGGGTCTCGCTGAGTTGCTTAGGATCTCACTGAGTTGCTGAGGCTGGCTTTGAATTCACAATCCTCCTGCCTCAGCCTCATGAGCCGCTGAGATTACAAGCATGTGTCACTGTACCCAGCTAGTCTCAAATTTTAATATGCACACATATTTATCTATACAGTGCGACCTGACTTAGAAGTCATAGACTATTAAAAATTTATGCCATAAAAATAAATAACAATCCCATTTTACTTCCTCTGAATGGCCTAGGGTTTTAAAGACAAGACAGAATCTTAGGACTCCAAGGGCCAAATATAGACATGGATGTTTTGGAATCTTCTGCTTTTCTGGTCTCAGAGCACATGGTGTGTTGTGTAACTGAATCCAGTGCAGATGGGTGCAAGCCCAGTTCAACATTGCCGCGAGGAATACCAAATGACAAGTGTGTGTTCAAAAGGAGGATAAAACTTGCAAGGTGAGGGAGGGCATGAGGAAAGCTTTACTTTAGTGACACTTAAAAATATCCATGAGAGGGAGACACTCTGTCCTGTGGTTTGATAATAGTAAATATAAATGCAACAAGGGAACATTTGTTTTTGTTAAGTTTTATATTGTTCTGAAAGAAATGGGGCTTCAGGTACCTTCTATAGACAAAAATAAATCCTGATTATACTTACCTGAATCTTCTAGAAATAACAAGCTGGTTTCTTTTGGCAAGGCATCTGTCTGCTTCAAGGCTATAAATGAAACAAAATAATTGAGAAGTTAATAGAAAGGAATATATGGAAGATAAATTATACTTCTTTGGACTCGTAAAACTCCAGAAGGGAAAAAGATGAAACCCAAAAGCAGAAGAAAATTTAAAAATGAAACAAAGTATGATTTCAGTTCTCTAATTTGAGGGCCAGTGAACATTTTCTGTAAAAGGTCAGATATTTTAGGTACTGTGGGCCATTCAATCTTTGTGACAGCCACTCACCACTGCTGGTGTAGCAAGAAAGCAGCCATAGACAAATAATTGAACAAATGGGTGTGACTGTGTTCCAAGTAGACCTTATTTATGGAGGCTAAAATTTGAATTTCATATAATTTTCACATGTCACAAACTACTTTTGATTTTTTCCAAGCATTTAAAAATGTAGAGACCAATTTTATCCACCCCCTGTGCTATACCTGAGATGGACATCTCGCCACACATTTGTTTATTTGAAGACTCCTGGTGAAAAAGCAACATGCATTCCCTTTTAAGTTTCTGTAAATTAAATGATGACCCCCCCTTGGAAATTTCCTAGGTTTTTCTAGAATGCTCTATGCTCCTGTAACACTTTCTAACATCAATCGTCATGCATTTACTAAGTGCTCACCATGAACTAAAAAGCTTGAGGACAGACGTCACAGGAAAAGAAAATATTAGCAATAGAACATGGTACAGAAGTTCCTGTATTTATGGAATTTCAACTCGTGCACTTTCATAGATACAAATAAAACCAGACTCTGGAGCAAAGCCCTCTGGCTTTCTCTTTGCTGCCAAAATATTCATCAAGAAGTTCTGGGAGCTCTTTTTGTTTCTACCCCCTTTAATTTTTTAAGTCCTCATTTTTTCAATATACTAAATATTTGCTATATTTCTGCTATGTATTGAGGAGTTTTGCCAATAACCTCATCTTATGCTATAATCTTGTGGAACATGAGGAAAAAAAAGGTGTTGTAAGGAGTAGCAGAAGAGTAGGCAAGATAAAAACAACTTTTTTAGAATAGCAATAGGTACAAAACTTGTTGCAAGTGCTTTGATAAGAAGAACCATTTAGAGGACAAAGATGCCATCGTGCTACCTAAGACAAGTCCCACAGCTATGTGGTAAAAGCAAACAGTGATAAAGAACTTATAAGTACCTGGCACTGTTTTAAGCAATTATACGATTATATAATCATATATACACATTCACAGATCCTCCTTGACTTATGATGGGGTTAATTCCCTATAAATCCATCATAGCCAGGCACGGTGGTGCATGCTTGTAATCCCAGCATTTTGGGAGGCTGAAACAGGAGGATCCCAAGTTTGAGGTCAGCCTCAGCAATTTAGCCATCCCCTAAGCAACTGAGTGTGACTCTGTTTCAAAACATAAAAAAGGCTAGGGATGCGACTCAGTGTCCCTAGGTTCAGTCCCTTTTACCAAAAACAAAAACAAAAACAAAAGTCCTAACTTGAAAATGTCATGTATCCAACACATAACCAATATACCTGAAGAGCAACCTTGCTTAGTAGCACATGACATGGTACTATATCATTTGTTTTCCCTCATGAGCTGACCAGGAGCTGTGCCTCACTGCCAGTACCCAGCATCAAGAGTATTATTATACCACATATTGCTAGCTTGGGAGAAGATCCAAATTTGAAGATCAAAGAACAGAGTCTACTGAATGTGTATCACATTTCCACCATCATGAAGTCAGAAAATAAGCCAAACTACCATACATTAGAGACTTCTGCATCTTTATATTTATACATATATGTCTATACATACATGTGCACATTTGCACACACACACACAGATTTCGCCTCCACTAAAATAATGAGTTAACAAATAAAATCATGAAATGATTGATGAAGCAGAGAAACCTTAAGTGTGTGGCTGGGAATTGATATCTTAGGCCTATTTGTGTTAATTCAGGAGAAGAAAATAAATCTAGCAATTAAGAGAATCTAGGCCTAGACTCTGTGGTGGGTTTGCAGCTTTGAAATCTGCTCAGCCTTAAATTAAGCATTGAAATGGCAAATGAGTTTGCAGAAGCTGATGAAAAATCCTCTAGTGCTAGTGGGCAGATCATCCACATCAGAAGATTTCAAGTTTGTGAAATGAAACAAGATTAATGTGAGCAAAGATAGCAGATAAAGCATTTATCAGCAAAGAGGGCAATAGGGCAAATTGTTAAAGTTGGCAATGTTGATCCATGCTTACCCTGATAGAAATACATCAGGGGGCTGCAAGCTGCTACCCCATTCAGGCCCTCTGGTTGTAGGAACAGAATCATAAATAGTCTATAGTATTAACAAGTTTCCAATCCAAAGTGCCCAGGCTACTGTTGGTGTTCTTCCCAGAATATCTCA
The DNA here is from genome assembly GCF_001458135.2 of Marmota marmota marmota. Lineage (NCBI taxonomy): Eukaryota > Metazoa > Chordata > Mammalia > Rodentia > Sciuridae > Marmota > Marmota marmota. Next base: position 1,638,764 of record NW_026000249.1, on the reverse strand, counting down.
GATCTCTTACCAGTTCTGCATTCCTGCTTCACTCTCCAGCTTTTGTATGGTTTTCTTCTAATGACCAACATCTTTGAACTTATATATAGAGGATTTCCTGCAGGCTTCTGAAGTTTCCCTTTAAAAATACATTGACGCTGGGGCATCCCATGGCCCATGACTGCTAGGAGTGAAAACAGAAAAGCTGAGAGCTCCTTTGCTTAAGGTGGGACAAACTGCGGGGTGTAATTTATATTCCAGAGATCTCCCCTTGGGATCTGACTCAGACTGTGACTATGCAAGAAATACTGTCCTCACTTGGCTTCCTCCCCTCCCAATCCTGTTATGCTCACCTCATACCAATTTCTCTTGGGAACTCATTCTTAGTAAACCATTTGCACATCAATCCTTATCTTAGTATCTGTTTCTGGGAACTATACCTAAGGCAATAATCAACTATATTAGAGAGAGAGAGAGAGAGAGAGAGAGAGAGAGAGAGAGAGAGAGAA
>NW_026000249.1:1632382-1636697 GCF_001458135.2 Marmota marmota marmota | reverse complement strand
AGAGAGAGAGAGAGAGAGAGAGAGAGAGAGAGAGAGAGAGAGAGAACAAACAAGCGAATATGACTTGGCTTTCAGGAAGCATCAAAAAGTTGAATGAAAGAACAGATTAAGTGAATTAATCTAAACCAGTCTTTAATCTTATGCCACTCATGTTGTAGTTAGGGAAAACAGGAAAGAGATAAAACATTGAAATACTATTTCATCAAAGAGTTGGAGGTCCTAGAAAAACTGCCCACATAGTGTGTCCTCTCCAGCTCAAGGTCATCCAGGCTCAGTTTACATATTGCCCATATTGCCAGGGAAAAAGTTATTGCTACCCCTGAAAAAGTAGCCTTCCTTCTTCCTTCTTTTGCACCACCTCAAATTATTTTACAGTCCTTCCTTCCTTCCCTTCCCTTTCTCCCCTCCCCCTTTCTTCCTTTGACAGAATTCACATGCCACACAATTCACTCATTTAAAGTGAAAAATTTATTGATTTTTGGCATATTCAACATTGCACACCCATCACCACAATCAATTTTAGAACATTTTTATTAGTCCATAAAGAAACACTATACCCTTCAGCTATCTGCTAAACCCTCCAGCCCCCAGTGAACCACAAATCCACTCTTGGTCTCTGTGGATTTACTTATTCTGGACATTTCATATAAATGGAACCATATAGTATGTGGATTTTCCTGCCTGCTTTCTGTCAAGTAACATCAATTTCTCAAAGCTCATTCATGTTGTATCATATTACAGTACTTCAAATCTTTGTATGGCCAAGTAACTATGCATTGTGTTGATAGAACATATTTTGAACATATTTTGTTTATCCATTCATCCATTGATGGAAGTTTTATTGTTGAGTTGTTTCCACCTTTGGCAATTATGAATAATTTTACTGTGAGCATTCATTCATGTACAAGTTTTTGTGGGTACATGTTTTCATTTATCTTGGTTATATACTTAGGAGTAGAATTGTTAGGTCAGATATAGAAGTTTCTTTCTTAAGTTCAGCCAAAATCTGAATCTTAATAATTTTTACCCTTGGTTTTTGTCCAGTGTTCTGGAGAAAAATGGACAAAGACTTTCCTTTCTTACACATGACATCCCTTCAAATCATTCATCACTGTCTTCATCTCCTCCTTCAATTTTTACAGATGGAATATCTTCTGCTCTTTCAATCATTCCACTACAAAAATTTGGACTTACAGAAATGCAAACTGAGAACTTTGAAACTGTCACATTATCTGTTTTGATATACAACTTTCTTTTGTTCTAAATCTCAGACTTTCCCATCAACAACTGATAACTTTATTTGGCCAAGCTGGAAGAAAACAAATTATTTTCTGGGCAAGAAGCCCTTTCAATAGACGTTGAAGGGGTTTTGCCTTTGGGAAACCAAAAGGACTAATAATTTGTGTAATTTATTTGTATATTTGTTATTTTTGACATGTTAATGTGACAAAAAAAGAATACTATGGTTTTGAAAGATAAAATTAAATCAAAATCAGTAATCCTAAGAGCTTTGAAAGAAGTCATGTGTAACATTCTTTTTACCTTTAATCACAAAGACGATAGGGATAAAACTTGACAAAACCACTGGAAAATGTAGCAAGTTACTTAGCAGGCTCTGGGTTGTGCTCAACTAGGCCAAATGTTATTTTCATTTCTTCAATAGCTGCGGGTGGATCTGATTCTTGCTTGTTAGTCATACACTTAGAAATATTTTCAACCTTCTTTTAATATGAAATCTAGAGTTTAGGATGGCTCCTTGTATTATCTCACGTTAGCAGCACGACACTGGACAAGTCACTTGACTAAGAACCAGCCTTTCTAAGCATTTGTTTCTGCATCTTACTAACACCACATCTATGGTTCTCAAACTGTGTCATACATAATAACCATCAAGGAACCTTGCTTAGTATATCAGTCCTGAGGTAGTATTCCAAGGGATTCTGATTCAGTGTATTTTGGGAAGGTCCTCACAATCAATTTTTAAAATCTTACCACCAAGAGATACTTATTCTCATGATCCTGAAGAGCATACTTTTACATATACTGATTAGCCATTTATTTCTGGGCCCTTTTCCTTTTGTCCTGTCTTCTAATGAAAGGGAGGAAAAATCTTTCGATCTTTGTAGGTAGTATCTTTCCATTTGTGCTGTGTGTTAATGTGAAGAAAGATGGCAAACAAAGTTGAAATAATGAAAAATACCTATTCTGATGTTAGATTCTGATTTATTAGATTTATTTTCACCAGAACAATTTTATCCATACAGTTTCTCAACCCTGGCACTCTCTTGACATTTGGGGCTAGATCATCCTTTGCTCTGGGTTGTGCTGTGCATTGTTGGATGACAAGCAGTATCCCTGGCCTTTATCCACTGGATACCAGTACCAGTTCTCCTTGCCTTCAAGTTACAACAACCCAAAATGCCTCCAAATATTAACAAATGTACCCTGTGAGCAAATTTGCCCCTAATTTAGAAACACCTTCATAATTCATGGTCCCAAAGACAAAGAATCAAGAAATCAGTCTTGGAACATTTCCCAGTAGTTGATTCTCATTGAACAGCAAGGTAATAACATTTTTGCTAAACTGTTGGTGCTCAGCCTTTCTGTATTAAGCATTCCTTTGGGATCTGAAACTCCCTGGCTCATTTCTCTCTATTTGTTGGATTAATGGGATACAGATAGGTTTAGTGTCTTGGCAGGAGGAGGACATTCTGTTTTATTCTCTTTGCTTTATTACACTCTTGAAAATAAATACTTAACATTTGCCTTATATGTTCTGCCTTTTATCATAATCACAAAATAGATTGTGTGGGGGCACCACTGGATGTAAAATTGCTTTGAAACCTTTCGTCACCAGGCTAATGTCAGGTGTCACCTTTTATACTACTGTTGGGCCTCTAAAGTTGGTGGGAGGGATAAGGTTTTAATAGTGGTTTCTTTGGGCAGATAGTCAAGTTCTCCAGAGGACTCCCTAGCTGTCAGTTATGACTCCACAAATGGTCAACCAGTCCTTTAGTATTCCCACAGCATGCCATATCAAGTGAATAGAAGTCCCAGGCTCAGCTCTACTCATCTTTTCCTTGTCTTTTGGAGGGTGATGAAAGACACACGTTACTGAAAGAAACTGTATTGTTGGTATAAGATGTACTACTGCTAAGTAGAAATTATGAAAAAATGATGTTTTTTTTCTTTTTTTGATACTGAGAATAGGAGTCAGAGGTACTAAGTTACATCCCCAGTCCTTTTAATAATAATAATAATTATTATTATTATTATTTTTTTTTTTTTTTTATTTTGGAACAAGGTCTTGCTAAGTTCCTGAGGGTCTGGCTAAATTGCTGAAGTTGACTTTGAACTTTTAATCTCCCTGTTTAAGTCTCCTGAATTATGGGAAAGGATGAATTTCTTATGTCTATGAAAGGTTTCTCAACCTTACCACTCATAGAATTTGAGCCAGATCATTGTTGTGGGGATTGTCTTGTTCATTGTAGGAATTGAGCAGCATTCTTTGTCTCTTCCCAGTAGATGTAAATGGCACTTCCCCAAAGGAGTTCCAGATATTGCCAGAGGGTCCCCTTGGAGTAAAAATCATCCTGAGTGGAGAACCACTGGCTTAGGAGATATGCGGAGGGGAGCTGCCAATTTAATGTATGGGTCCGACTTATTGAACAGAGCTTCTATTTTGAAACATGCTCAACTAGTTTGCAAAGAGATGTGGGCCCAACTTCCATTTACTTCTCAACTCTACCATTTACTAGCTGTGCAAAGCATGTTAATTGCCCTCTTGAATAAAATGAAGATAATCATGCTTTCTTTGCACTATTGTTCTGAGTATATAGAGTTGCTGTTTGCACAGGACCCTTGACATAAGTGCTCAATAAATAATAGAAGCCTTATCATTTCAAATAATTATTCCAGCACCTAGAGCATTGATGATGTTGTGGATATTCCACAGTCTTTATACACTTGAAACATTGCAGAGGAAAGGAAGTTGGGATCAAAAGTGGTGAAAGGAATAGATTAATGATAGATTACAGATATAAATGAAAAGTTATTCCTTGATTTTCAATTTGTTATTTGTGGAAAATCATAGCTGGAGGGATTGTGGCCTCTCCTTTTTTGCCCAATGACCTTGAATAGAACATTTATTTTAGAAACATCTATCCATGGGTACTTTTTAAGGGCAATCTTCCTGGCCTCCTGGCACCAAGTAGCAATTATTTGGTGAGTATCAAAATGGCAAGAACAGGACAAACCAATGAAACCAAATGGAACCTATTGTAATTGTCTGTTTACCCTCAACCCCCCCCCCCCC
>NW_026000249.1:1626579-1628853 GCF_001458135.2 Marmota marmota marmota | reverse complement strand
ATTTTTTTTTTTTTTTTTTTTTTTTTTTGTACAAGGGATTTATCCCAGGGGCACTTTACCACTGAGCCACATCCCTAGCCCTTTTTATTTTTATTTTTGAGACAGGGTCACATTAAATTGCTTAGGGCCTGGCTAAGGTGCTAAGGTTGGCCTTGAACTTGTGATCCTCCCACCTCAGCCTTGAGTTGCTGGGATTATAGGCATGGACCACCATACCCAGCTGATAATTTATTTTCTTAAATGCTTAAATAATTTATTTACTATCTCACAAAAATCTTCAAACACAGGGGAAAAAAAACCCAACAACAACACACAATCGTATTATACTTGAAAATTTTAAGCCAATTTAATGATGACATCTTTTGCAAGAAATGTGCTAGACGGCAGAAGTCATTCCTCAAACATAAATATGCAGAATTTTTTTTTTGCTTTAAACAATGTCATTCAGTGACAATACATTTTTTTCAAAGGCAGAATATAAGCAAAATCTAAGATGACCCAGTTTTAAGAGGTGACTTACTCAGGAGTAATGATTTTAAAAATCCAATAAAGTTTTTAGAAACCCAGGAACTCACTTCATGTTTATAAACAGTCTGTGTAGGAAGTTTGGTTTGGGAGGTTAAAAAGCTTCATGATGTTATGACAAAAGGAAGACTCCTAAGGCTGGAGTCTTTCCAAATATACCATGGTGAAACAAAAATCCCTAAATTGGGCATGTCAAGGTCATTGAATCTCATTTGCATGCACATACCCTCCTTAGGATCCCCAGGTACAAATCTATGAAAGGTGCCAGATGGCCAAGCTCACACTGGTTCTCTGCCATCTTCTAAGGGTCTTTGGTGGCTTTGCTCTAAAGGATATGTTCAGGAGAGAGTGAAAGAAAACTCTTCAGTGTATCATATTGCCATCTCTGCCTGGATATGTTGCTGAGCAGGTAAGGCTTCCAAAGAGAATGGGCTTACTCTGTTCTAATCCATAGCAGAGGGAAAGGAGACATTGGGCAGAGCTGACAGTAGGAAGAAGGAGAAACTTGGGTAAATAGTTCAATTGACTTTCTCTCTGGCTGGAAGGTTTTATTTTGAGCAGGGGATTGATTTTAAATTTTATTTTTACTGCAGTGTAAAGTACACATAGAGAAGGGTGTAAATTGCACCAATCTGGAGTGTACTGCTCAATGAATGTGTGCGTGTGTGTGCTCCGGTCTTAATGATCAAGACATAAACCATTTTCAGCACCCCCAGAGTGTTCCCCTGCACCCCCTTCCCAGGCTATTCCACCGTGGTAACCACTGTTCTGATTTCTACTATGAATCACATTTGCCTATTTCTGTTCAACACTTTATTTTAGTTGCAGAATAAATAAGTGTGATGTTCCAGTATATACTCCTGTGATTTATTTCTCTCAACATGTTTGTTAGATTAATTCATGCTATGTATGCATTGGTGATATTTTTTATTGCTGAGTAGTATTCTATTGTGTGCAAAGACTAAGTTGGTTTATATGCACCAGTTGATTCACATTTACATTGTTTCCATCATAAACAGTTATATCTAAAGACTTTATGAACATTCTGGGTATAATCATTAGTATGTATAACCATACAGTTTTCCAGGCATATTAATTGTCATATGCTTATCTAGTGATAGATTTCTCAGGATGTCTGCACCCCTGTCTTCAGGTTTACATTGTTAATTATAATTATTCTGCTAATTGTTCTAAAATAACTACAGCTGGGGGATGGTCTAGTTCAACTAAATTGTAAGGGTTCAACTGAATGGTACTAGACACATCTTATTTACCCCTCCTCATGCACAGCAGTTGGAAGTTCACTCCCAGAGTCCAGTACAGCAGACGCCTGAAGAACTGGCACAAGCCACACTCAAACCCATCATCCATTTCATTAACCACCCCTCTTAGGCTTGGATTGATTGATTTCATGGGTCTGGAGTGTCCACTCTAGCCCCAGACCTTGCCTTTGTCTGGATTCAGCTTCTGAGAGGCTGTCTATAAATTCCAGAGTGCCAGGACTCAGGGAAAACTTGGCCATTTCTTTGCAAGGTGTTTTAAAAGACTTATTTCCATGATGGGATTTCAGGGCAGAGTCCAGATTTTAGTGTTATTGTGAACCTTCAGTGTGTACTTAAAATGATTTGGTTTATTTGGCAGCATTTGCAATGAGACTACATTTCTTCTGTTCCCAAACCCTTACAATGCCGTTTTCCGATCTGCACCAAGGAACTAAGACACAAAAGCAGCGCCTGGAGCACTACCCCC
>NW_026000249.1:1622394-1626520 GCF_001458135.2 Marmota marmota marmota | reverse complement strand
ACTACGCGGTGAGTGTCCCGGCGCACACAGAGGCGACAGGGGGCGCCACTTGGCCGACCTAGGAAGGGACAGCGCAGAGATGAAGCGATCGTGGCTCTCCGGAGGTCCTTGGTTGGGGAGCGGGTGTACCAGGGGGCTCACCCTGGAGTGCCACCTGCTCGGGAACTCAGCTGAGCTCCTTGAAATATCTTAGTAGGGTACCCCAGAGTCAGCGTTCTTTTCACTGCGCCGTGGTCTTTGTGTCAGGAACAGGAGATCTGGACCTTGTCGCTGCCTTGCTGTCTAGGGCTAAGAAAGGGGGCTTCTGGGGTTGGGCCAGCCTTCCAATCAGATACATTGAAAGGACAGGAATAGAGCTAGACAGGAGGTAAGGATACCTAAAGGTCTGAGTGTGCGGCTAGTGGAGTCCCGTAGAAATGCTGTGGGGTGCCTTCGGGTAAACCCAGTTTGCTGTTTGGAAGGAGGGTACACATTTCCTTCTGAGTTGTGGAGGAACAGAACGTGGCCTTAATACAAGAAGATGCCAGGGGGCATTCTGTGGGATCCTCCTTTTTACCTCATGGTGACTTGTCTTCTGGTTGTTGATTTAAACATTCCACGAATATTTATTGGGGACCTACTATGTGCCAAGCGCTTCTGGTATGGCAGAGTAACAGACAAAAAGCTCGTGAGGTTTGCCTTCTTTGCAGAAGGAGTCAAAATTTTAGAGTTAATGATTAACCAAATCCAGATTCTAGGTTGAGTTTATTTTTTAGAGAAGTTGGGGGGGGGGGTGGCAAGAAGGAAGAAAAGAAAGAGGTTTAAGGAATGAGTACTACTTCTGAGGATTCTAAATGCTCCCAAAAGGAAGGAGACAGATAGCAGGTTTAGCTTACTCCAGTCTTTGGACATTTACTTTCTATTTGTTAAGAAAAAAAAAAAGTGTCATTCTGAGATGAAATATTGCAGTTGTTCTGCCATCTGCTAATTTTCTGAGTTTTCCTTGACAAGATTTTCACTGCTGAGATTCACATTCTGACTGCCAATTTTAAAAACTGGAGAGAAACAGACAAGACAGAAAGTTGACAAGAACCATCAATATTTATAATAAGGCAAAGACAGTTATCTGTCTGGAATTTGCATCCTTCAAAATCCACTCCCCACATATTTTTTTTTCCCCAAGAAAGTAGTTGACATGGACAGGAATGGTAGGCTCAGAGATCTCTGAGCTTCCCCAGCTTGTTCCAGGTGCTGCCTGCTGGTCCTGAATCAACTATGGGGCAAATTTTGCATCTCTTCCACATCACTTTCCTTCTCTGGAAAAATCAGGGCCTGAATTAGAAAATTGTTAAAAGCCCTTCGTAAGCTAACGTTCCAGGAACCTGTGACAGCTCTTTCCCCTGTTTGGCCATAGTTTCTTGCTTTGAAATGCCAAATGAGACACTTGTGAGTTACTGATGCTTATTTTCTTTAGAGACACTGGCGACTCAGAGATTTACCCTTTAAAGTGGTCTCAAGGGTAATCAGTTTTTAGCAAAGGTTGCTTTGCACTGAAAGAGCTAGAGTCTGTGCTCCTTCTGTGGGTTTGACATCTGCATCCCACGGTGTTTCCAGATATTAATCTGTGTACTGGTGCCCTTTAATTTGTGATCTGAGGTCTTTTTATTCTATTCATGAGAGTGTAGGTAGAAGAGGAAAGGTGAGAACTGGTTCTTTAATTTAAAGAATCCATGTGTCTATTCATGTTGTGAAGTTGCCTGAATTTTGCAAATTCACCCAACATATCACCAAAGTTTTAATTTTTTTTAATTCAGCTGCCTCATTCTCTTCAAGCCAGAAACCTCAAATCAAGCTGATGCTAATATCCCCTTTTAAGCTCTGAAGATTTGCTGTTAAATAGCCCTTTGTTTTAATGCACATCATCTAGTACATATGTTTTGATTTAAGACTGTAGAAAGGAAGCTGTGAGAGGGAATTTATTGGGACTTCAGGTGGAAGAAGTCATCCAGGCTCTCCAAAATTTCTTTTGTATTTTTCTTTTTAAAAATTATTTGTTCTTTTTAATTATATATGACAGTGGAATCTATTTTGATATATTTATACAAGCATGAACTATATTTATTCTAATTAGGACCCCAGTCTTTAGAATGATAAAGCAGCCACATTCAGCAACCCTGAATCAGGTACAGGTGGAAAGAATATTCGTTATAAGTATGAACTGTTGCTTTTCATATTGGCATAAACTTTCAGGTCTTTAAATCTGTTTGAATGCTGTACTCTTTTCTACTTCCCTCATTTGGATTTTGATAATTCCAGAGCTTAGTTTGTCTTTCAGCACAAATATTCCACTTACTTTGCTCAACATGGTTTTGCCCCACTGTATATTGTACTGTGGTCTTGGGATTTTCTTGGTCTGTTCTCCTGCAAAATAATTACCCTCAAAAATTACTAATTACCCTTCCTGCATCTCCAGTACTTCTTGTCTCTTTTGAATTTTAACACAGGGGCAAGTATTTAATGTTCTTCCTTCAGTGCATTTCTTGCATCCAAAGTGAGATGGCATATGAGAAATCCAAGGGCTCACATTTTATTCATTCAACAAACTTATGCTGAGTATCTATTTTGTGTCAGGATTTTGATCAATTTTCCAAAGAGACAGTTACATAGCGGAAATGTTAAGAGTTGCTAAGAACACCTCACTCATCTTTTAAAATGAACATTCAGCGGTACAGAGAGTGAAATACACACACTGGAGTAGATAAGAGCATTTTAAATTTATATAATCAGTCTCAATTGTCCCACTTTTTCAAAGTATAGTACAACTGTCATCTTGTTTTATTATCACAACAAAAATGTGTGTTAGCAGCTAATGATCTTCTCCAAACCTTTCCTCCCACGGTTTTCCCATGTTCTCTTTATGGCTACTCCAGCCTTCCAGCTGGGTGTTGTCTTGACACCTCTTGGTGACTTGATCAGATTTGTATTTTGGAAAGCTTGCTCTGGTCCCAACATTGAAGTCTGGATGAGGAGGAGCCAGAATGCATTCTGGAGTTTGGACCCAAGAGAGGTACGAGATGATGACCAATACTAGATGGTGGCAAGGCAGGAGGTTGAGAGCAGTTGGCATATTCCAGAAATGCTTAGGACAGAAAACTAGCCAGACTTAGTGTGGATGGGGTTTATAAGGGATAGAGTATGAAAGTTGAGGATGACCTGAATAAACCAATGATGCTCTGGCAGTGCTTCTAGAGAAGCTGCAGGGCATTATATTGTTCTTACAGTAATGGTCTTATATAAATTACACAGTATTTAAAGACAGTCTGAGACCATTTCAGCCTCAATTCGAACTGGTGCGTTAGGCAGACTTTCTGTTACCAATCTAGTATCAGAGCAGTAGTGTTCATGGTGGCACAGGTATAGTTGTTAACATAACTGAGAGTTTTGTCCAGGCACTCTGATCCTACAGTGCTCTTCAGAGTCATTGAGATGATTGAGACAGTTAAACCTATTTATTTCTCTCCCCATCCCCTCTGTCATAGTAACAAAGTAACAACCAGTTATGGGGCCTTCAGAGAGTTAATGTGTCCATCAATATTGTCAAATCACATAATCAAATGGATATTTAATATGATTGTACAGATTTTAAAAAAAAACACAAAATTTAAATATCCGTTAAGTTCAATGTAACTTACTTTTGTGCTACCTCAGGGCACTTTGCCCCCTGAGCTATATCCCCAGCTCTTTTATTTATTTATTTATTTATTTATTTGTTTGTTTTTATTTTGAGACAGGGTTTTACCAAGTTGCTTAAGTCCTCCCTAAATTGCTGAGTCTGACCTTGAACTTGTGATCCTCCTGCTTCAGCCTCCCAAGTCACTGGAATTACAGGCATGGGCCACTGAGCCCTGGATAAAAAGTTTGGTCCAGTGACTTCCTGATGGCTTTTCTCTCCTAGGGTCTCAACCTGTGTTTACCCTCAGCTTGGGTGGGGAAAGGGAGATCACATGCCCTATATAGTTACTATCTAAGGGTTTAAAATCATTGACTTCTGAGAGCACAGCCTTTGGGACAGGAGTTACCTGTGTTTCTCCTTTGCTAGCAAAGCAATAAACTTTTTTTCCTGTTTCTCAAAAAAAAAAAAAAAAAA
>NW_026000249.1:1570185-1622372 GCF_001458135.2 Marmota marmota marmota | reverse complement strand
AAAAAAAAAAAAAAAAAAGAAAGAAAGAAAGAAAAGTAAAAGAAAAAGAAAATCATTGACTTCTGTCTCACAGACAGGTAGAAGACTCAGTGGAGATATTATTGATGGTTCTTGTCCTTGCTGTCACTCTGCCACCTAGTAAGGTGCTGGGAACTGAGTAGGTGCTTGATGAATATGTGTTGAATGCATAAATCCAGTAGGTGAGGCCTAGTTTTGGACACCCTAAGCTGCTCATTCTCTTCCCGTGTACTGGCTGACTTCTGTGCTTCTTTGTTGCTGATCTCACTTCCTGTTTAGTGCGGTCACCCCACCATCTGTGCTTGTGACCACAACCTTGTAATCAGATGCTGACTATACCCTGCTCCACTTAACCCTTCCTTAAGGAGCCCACCAGAAGTGTTAGCCACTTACCTTGATAGAAAGCCTCTTTTCACCTAGATTGGCTATGGTCACAGTACAGAAGTTTCCACGTTGGCTCCCAATGAACATTCAATTTTCAAAGAGTTTGAAGTCATTGGTTTCACTTAATTGTTCAGTAATGTTGGGCAATTCTGAATATGTCAAGAACTGGGCACTGCTGTAGGGCTGTTCTGATATGAATCAGTTCTTATCCATCACTGATGCCAGTGGAAACATCTAGAAATTCTGCAGAACTTCTACTGACCTGTGGCATGGCCTGAAATTCACCTTTATAAAGCGTTTTTATATCACTCTGTTTGTTTATCATTTGTGTTCCCATAAAAGCAAAAAGCTTGCAATGTACAAATAAATGGGAGATTACTGAATCCCTTCAACTAATATCTAATTGTGGATGCTTTTTCTAACCTCCTCTCTTCCCAGCATCACTATTTTCCTGCTACAGTCAGAGCCTTTCTCAGACAAGTCCTCATTGGTTTGGAAGCCCCATCATCTTACAGAATCACATCTCCCATCCTTTAAGCTACTCATTATATACTATTATTTGAAAAATAATCACATTTCTGTTGGATGCTGCATAATAGAGATACCTGCCAATCATCTGAAAAGAAATGCATGAACTTCTATTATTTACTTTTCCTCTTCCCTACATTGTGATAACTCTGGATTGAATACACTTGACTCTCAACTTGGTTGTGATGTGATTGTGTAGTCAAATGAAGTCTTCACTGAGTTCTTCATTTCTCACTCCCCCCCCTCTCCTGTCTAATTCCCAGATTCTCTCATCTCAGTAAATGGTTGGCTATCCCTGTGTCCAGTGTAATCTTTTAAAAACAAAAATAAATAGTGAAATGCAGTGCTTAAAACTCTCTGGTTTATTTCCATTACACTTAGAATATTTTCATCCATGATCCTGGCCTTCCACCTCCTCCTACATGATCCTCTGCCTCCTACCACCCTCCTCCACCTTGCTGTTACCTGGCCACATCAGTGTCCTTTCTGTTTCACAAAATTCACCATTTCATTCCTGTCCAAAACCTTTGTACTTGCTGTCCCTTCTGCCCAGAAGGTTCTTTGTGTGGCATGCCTTTTTGCATCTTTCAAACTGTAGAAAACTGTCACCTCTCCTGACTTCTATTTCTGAAGTGCTTCCAAGCCCACTCAGTTGCCATTGATCATATCATGTGAGCCACCACCTTCATTGTTTGCATCACTACTTGGTTTCATGTTATACATCCATTGTTATGCATCCATCTCTTAACTGATGTGAAGTTTATTCAGGGCAGAGACATCTGCCTTTCCCCATTGTATCCCCACTGTCTGGAGCAGACTCCCACAGAAGGTAGCTCCCAATAAGTATGTATGAGTAGATGAATATGGCTGCCTAAACATTTTTAACACAGGTTACACCAGGAGTTTCCAAATTTAACTCTTCATCATTTGATGACTGGGGATACAGGGAGAGAAGAGATGCTAAATTTTGGCTTCTGGTTTTCACCCAATTCCCACTAAATATGAATCTCCAAGGACCAGACATTGAATCAATAATTTGAAAAAGCTTTGAAAGTGATTATTATATCAGCTATATTTAGAAACCACTGATTGATTTTCATGGTGAACCACTTACTCTTCAAGCAAGTGAAGATTCATATCCTACAAAAGTTGATTTGTTGGTAGTACAGGTCCAGAGACTGTAAGATAGTACTTTACCCCAGGTGACTTGGATAATCTAGTACAGATTTTCTTTGTTTTCTACCCTAGTGGTTATTTCAGTTGAACCCTTAAGGATATAGGAAGTACAGGAATGCTTCATCTCCATTGAGTGGTCTGCCAATATGTTCCTCAATTTTCCCTTTCAAGGTAACCTAAGCCAGTGGTTCTCAAACAGGGGACTTAGGGCAATGTCTTAAGACATTTTTATAGTCACGACTGGTGGGGGTGCTGCTGGCATCTAGTAGGTAGAGATCTGAGGTTCTGCCAAACTTCACATAATGCACCACACAGTACAGCAAGGAACTGTTCAGCCCCAGAAGTGTCAATAGTCCCCAAATCAAGAAACTCTGACTTAATTGTACCTCCATAGACATCAAAAAATTTAATGTTTTTGAAAATCATTTTGCATGGCACATTATGTTTTCTTGCTTTCTAAGAGATGGAATTGACAAAATGTGAGCTAGATTTGCTAGATGTGAGTCACAATTATAAACAGCATGTTTTCCTCTGTGGGGGAATTACTCTGGGAAGGGCATTGTGGTCCTTCTAGAAGCCTTGGCACCTTGAGCCCTTTTTTCTTCACCCCTTGATGCTAATGGTTTTCCTAATGTTGGGTTAAAAAAGTTTCTGCCAGGCATAGTGACACATGCCTGCAATCCTAGCAACATAGGATACTAAGGAAGGAAGAACACAAGCTTGAGGCCAGCCTTAACAACTTATTAAGATCCTCAGCTACTTGTGAGATCTTGTCTCAAAAAAAAAACATAAATTAATAAATTAAAATGACTGGAAATGTAGTTTAGTAGTAAAGTACACTCAGGTTCAATACCCAGTTTTTAAAAAAATGTTTCCTGTCTTCTTTCTCTCTTGTCATACTTTAGCTAAGTTGTATTCTAATTTAGTTTATCAAATCTATTAGGCCTGGGGCTACAATTAGAAGCTATAATCTTCCAATGAGTACTTGAGGAAATCTCAGAAAGCTTTCATGGGTGAATATTGAATCTGCAACTGCCCCAAAGTGAGGAGCAAGGTGCCTGATTTTTGTCCCGCTGGTGGAGGATATGATATGAATAGGTTTGCTCTGGGAACAATGCAAGAAGCACTGAAAGAAACACAAAAGGGAGAAATAGGGAAACAGTGGCTCCCAATTCTTTTCTCTCAAACCTATCAAGGTTAAATATCTCCTAAGAAGCCTAGAGCAGCAGGTGATTGGTTTATGTTCTATCATTGAGGGTTGTAGGGGCCCTTTTGAACTTCTGGTCACATTGTTGAATAGACACAGCCTACTTTAGATTGAAAGCTCCAAAATGATGGGTGGGGGGGTCAATAAATTTAAAAATCTTGGGTATTTGCCAAATTTTGGACTGCAATTACAAATGTTTCCCACAGATACAATTTATTTAATATCTTCTAATTTAATACCTTCTCAGATTTTCTGATTATAACCATATTGTCAAAGATCATTTTCCTGAGTTTTTTTCTTAGTACATTCTAAATACTAAAAAAAAATGTAAAGAAAAATCAAATGAAAAATTACTGTCACCAATCAGTGGTGTTCCTTTCTCTTTGTGGTGTCTACCTGAATGTTTATATGGGATGTGTCCCAGTACCTAAAAGTTAGCCATAAAGTATAAAGCTACTTCATTCATTCAAATGTGGTTATTGTTACCAAGGACTCTTGGAATTTTGGTTTCCTTGAAAGATTCCATGACCCTTTGAAATGAAAATTCATCAGGATTTTTTTCGCTTCTTGGCTGACATCTTCTTAGGACTTTTATATTTTAAAAATGTAGAAATATTTGGGTATTTAGAGTGTCAACTGAATTAGGTTTCTAGACTGAAGTTTCCAGAAGAATTTGGAGTTATGCTTTGGGAGGAAGTTGTTATGAGAACAGCAATAGAATTTTAGATGAATAAACTTTAAAAATATTTTTGAATGACCCCTTTCTGCTGCTGATTGAAATATCTGCTAAAAACTTGTCTAAATCTCCCATTACAATGAAGAAGCCAAGATCATCTTGCCATCTTGGGGAATACCTTGGCTCTGTATTTCCTGAGTGACCCTGTGCCAGGTAGGTGCTGCTCCACACAGACACAAAGCCATGTACATTGCCCTAGGTCCTAAGTGTGATGGTGTCACTTTAATTAGATCCACAGAGTAATCATAGTCAACAAAGGAATGCTGAGTTTCCTAGAAGAATTTGAAAATGGTAACATGTAGTAGTATTTTGGTGAGTACACACATGTCTTTCAACAGGACTATTAGTGTTATGATGTAATTTTGATGGTCTGAACAAAATGTAAATTAGTCTTTGCTTTTATCTCTAAATATAAGGCATCTTCCTATCTTAGCTATTAATTCACAGAGAAGGGCTTAGTATCGTTCAATCAAGATCCAAACAGGAAACAAACAAGATACTCAAGAAGTCTTAACTTGGAGTGAACTATTAGTGATATATTGACAGATTTAAGGAATCAGCAAGGAGTGTGAGGTACCCAATGATTAGCAATTTGAGGATGCTGTTACCAGGGAGGGAGCAGTGGTACCAAAGCCCAGCAATTTCCAGAATTAGCTGGAAAGGATGCCAGCAATGTGTTCACAGAGGACTGCAGCAGGGGAGTCTAGAGAAGCAGGGATGGAGTGCATAATCCATACCGTGACCTTTTGGCCTCCTAATTGCCTGTCTCCTTCTGGCACCAAACCCAGCCAATCCAGTAAGACCAGTGTGGCATGGAAAAGCAGGGACCAGTGCAAGGAAGGCAGGATGCTTCATTTCTTTTTTATTGTGGGCTGAAGGAGGGTGTTGGCAAACAGAAAATAGTATAAATAGCATGTGTAGTCTTGTTTGGGGTTTGTTATGTGATTAAAATTCCTAAATTCTGAAAGTATTACAGAAATTTCTTAAGATGTCTTATCTCTCCCATGGATTATTTTAATTACCATGTTCAAACGAGTCATGCATTATGCCAACTCCACCTATGTCATGTACAAGCCTTTAAGGATATCGATATTACAAGCCTATTAAAGAACTCAATCTTTACTTCATAGATAGTGATATATTTTACATATATCTTACTAAAGGAAACTCCATACTTAATTCAGAAGTGCTCTGGTCTAAATTTATTAATGTAAGTGGGAATTGCAATAGATAATTTCCCCCTCTAAGCCCATAATAATAGTCTAATGTCATTTGTTTTCCAAACAATGAAAATGGAGGGATCAGTTGAGCTTCTTCTGGTTGATGGGTAGAAGATTTTAACCCTTAAAGTTACACATCAACACAAACAAAGTAATTTATGCTTGACTGAAAAGTGATTGCTGTTTATCATTGCTGCTTAAGAAACAATTGCAGCTGAATCATCCTGTAATCTAGTTAATTTGGCAAAGAGAAAACTCACATTTTAATCTTAACTGCAGAAAGCACTTCTCATTCTTGTTAATTCCCTGTGCAGCCACTTTCATAATATCTATCTTGCTAATAATTGCTTCTTAGAAGACATATTCATAACAAAACTGTAAAATCCAAGGGGGCAGAGGTCAGAACCATGAGGCATATCTTGACTCTGTATCCTTGGCCATTTGTAGCATGTGTCTGATGCTTAGATTGTGCTTGAATGTTAGTGAATTTAGTCAGTGATTTAGAGTTCTTAGAAATACCTAGTTTAACTTACAGTAATAACAACAACAACAACAACAACATCCAATATCTATTTAATAGTTTCCATAAGTCCTGCACATTCTATATATCTCACTTAATCCTCTGAGGGAGGTTCTCCAATCATCCCTGTTTGGATATGAGGAGATTGAGACACCAACTTTGTATCTGTTTCAAGGCCACACAGCTAGTAAATAGGGAGGCTAAGACTCAAATCCTTCTATGTTCATTTCACTACTGAGACTGAATGCTTGAACCACTGTGCAACAGCTGACTATTCAATGTCATTGGCTTGAGATGATAACTTTGAGGTCTTGTTTTTAAAACCTTTTCACTTTTTAATAATAATAATAGTCATACCCACCCTACCTCCTCCCCCTATCCCTGATCTGGGTGATCTCTGGCCTATTCCCCTTAAGATAACATCTTTTAAATTACTCTCACTGTCCTTCCCACACAGTGGAAACATTCCTGTCTCCATTGATCATTTATGCCAAAAATGTCCAGAAACAACAGGAGAAAGTAAGGTGAATTGAGAACGAGATAAGAGAAGCTTTCAATTTTCTTATTGTCAGCAATATATATGCAACCACAAATAAAGAACGCCCTTTTTTTTGTTATTTTCAGCTGAGCATTTTGATGATTTTATGACTCTGACTCCTGTGTTTTCACAAGTAAAGCGCTTTTGATTGAAATGTGGCAATGTTTAGCCCTGCCTGAATGCTCCACGTTCCCTCTTTGCATGATTGTTCTAATGGAACATCCATTTCAGTAATGACACTTCATGGTTGAACTTGCAGCAGCCTGGAAAAGGTACATGAGAGTTGGCACTCTGCCTCATCATGGTTTTCCAAAAGTATTTATGAACAAGGATAAACACAGGTCCCACATAGATTTGCAGTGCTGGGCAGCACAACAGTTATGCAAACCCTGATATTCATGGTTATATTCATGGTCTTATTCATTCATTTCAAAGGGAGTGGCAGTTCATAGACCTCTCTTGGGGAAAACTTTGACCCTTATCAAGATGAACTGGTTCAAAAAAACCTTAATAGCTGTTTTTATTCAGGATGGCTGCAGAGTGAAACCTTATCATTGGGACACAGTTATAAAGACTTCCTGCATATATTTGGTTCCCACCATTTAAATAAAGGTGTCAAAAATGCTGATGCTCTCTGATTCTGCAAACATAGGCATCCTCTTACTGGATAGTTCAATTATTACATGGTTTCACTATATGATTGGGCCTTCAACTTTATTAGAAAGAGAGAATATATTTTAGAACCTATTGCTTTCAACTAGGTAGGTGGATAATACCACCATGTAGGGACCATAAACTCTTGTAAGGAACCTAAGAAGAACCTGGATTAGGAGAACCCTGGAGATTTCTATAAGATCTCTGCCCTGTGCATGTAGGTACACAAATGGATGCTTTATAGCTGTGTTTTCTAAAATGTAGAATTGTGTTTGTGCCTGTTAGGTATTACCACACTAATGCTGTATAACAAACTACTCTAACATTCAGTGGCTTAAAAGAACCATCGCATATCCTCATGGATTTGTGGGTCAAGTTGGTTGGCTTATTGAATCAGAGCTCAGCAGTTTGACCTTATGTCCAGCAGTCAGCCTCGGAGGGTGTAGCTCTTCTGTCAGCTCTGCTCCATGTATATTTATTCTGAAGCCCAGACTGTTAGGGCAGCATCTACCTGCAGAAGTGCAGTGATAACCAAGGTGCAAGATGGCAAGTGGAATCAACCAAAGACTCCTTAAACATAGGCAGGAATCTGGCACACAAGGGAATTCACTCACTTTTTTACAGCATTTAATTTAATTATCTTGAGAACACTGATTTTTTTTTTAACAAGGTGCCAATCTATCTAACCCCATTGCTTTTCCAATTTGGTGAGTAAGTTCTTTCTGTAATGGATACCAATACATATTTCATCATGACCTCACTGAGCAAAAAAAGTGAGATTTGGGGGGGTCCTCCCACTGATATCACTTCCCATAAATTGATAGTAATTACATATGAATAGACACTAGGGAATATTGTAGAAAGAGACTGAATGGTATTACTGCTTGAGCAGAACTGCCAGTCTTTCCTATTGTCTTGTGTTGAGCAGTTCTGGTGCCTAAAACTATCAAAAGGAAAACATTCAGAATCACATCCCTAGAAACTTTTTAAAATTTATTTTTAATTGACATATTATGTATATTTATTATATGCAACATGATGTTTTGAAATATGTATGCAATGTGAATTGGCAAAATCAAGCTAATTAACGTGTCCATCACCTCTTACCTTTTTTATGTTAAGAGTACCAGAAGCCTACTCTCTTTGGAGTTTTCAAACATATAACACATTGTTATTGGCGATACTCCCTATGTTGTCCAATAGAATTCTTAAGTTTATTCTGCTGTCTAACTTAAATTCTGTATCCTTTGGCTAACATCTCCTAGACATTTTCTTTTATTTGCTTCCATTTACTAGTGTCCCTTAAAAATTTGTAAATTGAGCTCCTGCTTTAAAATCTAAAAGATATTACTGATGGAGTGATTTGCAATTAGAAGAAAAATATACTAATTCTTTAGACCCAACTTAGATGACTAACTTTATCAATTTTGACATGTAAATGGATAATCTAAATTAAAAATTACATACACACAAAATTGCCTCCCTTTGAGGTTTGAAAGACTTTGCCTTGTTTTCCTCCATTGTGTCAACTTAATTGAACAAACACCAAATCATGCCCCCCTCATCCCCACCATATACAGTTTGCTTTGTATGTGATCATACCTAGTAGAATATCTGTAACATTGCTGTAGCTTATTTGTGAAATCAGGGGTAGTAAACTGTGGCCTAAGGGCCAAATCAAGTTCCCTGCCTGCTTTAAGTGTACCCCATGAGCTAAGAATAAATTTTATATTTTTAGATGGCTGTAAAGAAATCAAAATGATATTTCATGCCATGTGAAAAATGATATGAAATACAATTTTTTTGTGTGTGTCCATAAATAAAGTTTTATTGGAATACAGCCATACCAGTTCCTTCGTGTATTGTTCATGGCTGCTTTCCTATTACAACAGCAGAGTTAAGCAGTTGAAACTGACTATATAACCAGCAAAGCCCAAGATATTTACTATATGACCCTTTACTAAAAAAGTTTGCCTATTTACAGTCTAAAGCTATGCCTCAAATTTCCATAAACCCTATAGATATATTTATTATTAAATAAGTACAAGGGCAAAATAAGAACTCCTTTTTAATAAACAGTAAGATGCACTCCTATATAGATTATAGTTTCCTAAACCAATCTACCTTGTCCATTCTCTAAGTAACCAGAAAACCCTTTGGATTTAAGTTTTAATATAGTATTTTGTTTCCTAGCTTATTTAGTTAATTTTCTAGGCAGAATAATTTTTGAGCATTGATATTTTTACCAATTCAAAGAAGAGAATCAAACTCTGAAAAGTGCCATTTATTCATTGGTTTAAAATTCTAGTTCTTATTGTGTATATATTTGAGGTTTTTAGGTTATTGCATCCAGTGCTCCCTCAGAAGAAAAAATGTAAAGAGCCTCCAGGGACTCACCCTAAAAATACAACTGCTCTGTTTTTTCAACTTTGTATAGCTTTTCTTAGAGCTTTGCCACAAAAGCTGGGGTGGGGGCTAAGAGAGCTCCTAGGCCATTCCAATGCAGCCCATGTTTTGCCAAGGGATGTGACCTGGTCATACACTTTGTGATATTTCTTTTGGCTGACTCTTCCACATTCTTGTGACCCTTTGCATGGAGATGTCTTAACAGCTTTAACTCTACAACATGGCCTCCTGCTATTGTTTCCTGCAGGTCTGTCTTAGATCTCAGTAGCTTCCTGAGTAAATATCACCTTGGTATCTTCCATGAGGGTCTCACAGAGGCTCACAGTCTTGGCTCCCACCAAATTTAAAGTATAATGACCTCGAATCTTCTCATTGAAATGTGCTGGACGATGAGCTTGTAATTTTCTTTGATTCCCAAGCAAGGGGCTAGGTGGGGCATGGAACAGGGAACCAGGAAAATGCCCCTGCGGGTGGGGATCAAATGACCCCAGAGGAGGAAATTCCAGTTGAAAATAGAAACCAGGTCAGTACCCTTGTGAGCACCACAACATGCTAGCCTTGGCAGCCAGTAACCATGGCTCATGAAGGCTGCTTTCAGAAGTCCATGGAATGGCCTGTGTTTTATGACAGTAACTGGGTGGTATAAACCAAAACTAAAACATCATATATCTAATTCAAAAGTTGTGCTGTGCTGGAGACCAATGTGGAAATGACTCAATTCATGTATTTGTCATGCTGACCAATGGTTAATTATTTAGTAGAGAAAGGCAATGTGGAATGATACTCTCTTGAGAACTATGGTATATATGTATATTTATGTTTAAAATTGGTGGAGGTAACTTCTGATTTACTATGACAAGAATTTTCTCCATCTGTTGCTAAGGGACAAATGGTTATTTTGTAAGAGCTACATAATATCCCAACATCAATTAAAACTTCTCAATTAATAATTTTTCTTAAAATGATAACTCTATTGTTAACTTGGAAATACTCACAATATTATCAGGTTGCTAGGAAAACTGGTGGCTTTTTAACTAGTCTGACATTAACTTCAGATTAACCTTAAAGAGAGTTTAATATCTAAAACATTTTCTATAACCCTTATAAAGTTGCAAACAGGATGTCATTTTGAGAAGTCAATCCTTTGCTTGGTCCAAATTTGAGGGAGACTAAGTCTATCTAGGAGTTTTGTCGGCAAAATAAAATGAGAAATTTGTGCTATTAGGTGTTTGGAATTATTTGGGAGGGGGGATAATGGGGGTAGAATTGACATTTTTGATTTATGAGAAAAATATTGTGTGATGGTAAAATTCTGTCTATTGTTTGGTTATCAAAAGTTTTGAAGTCATATACTACAGTGAACATATCTGTGAAACTGTTTCTCAGAGGCTTCTTTGAAACCTTTTATTTGTTACTTAAGATGTCAAATATCACAGAAGCTAACATCCTAGTGTAGAATTGGGAGTTTGCTGAAATAAATATATATATATATATATATATATATATATATATATATATATATATAAAATATTTTGTATCTATGTGAAAAGATAATGCCTTCAACAAACTCATAAAAACAAAAGTAGATTAGTGGTTGCCTGGGGCTGGGGCTGGGAAAGAGCAGTGACTATTAATGGGTATCAGGGATGTTACTGTGGTAATGAAAATGTTCTAAAAGCAGATTATGTTGATGGTTGCACAACTCAAGTCAATTTACAGGTACAGTTTATGATATTAAAATTATATGTCAATAAAGTTCTTTTAGAGTATGCATTAATATGAGAATCTCAGTACTTATTTGCAAATGAAGGATTAAAATCAATTTTATACAATGAAACAAAGATTAAGTAGCAGTAAATCCTTTTCCTTTATAAGTCTATCCTCTTAGAAAATTATAAATGTAATAAATAAGGGAAAATGTAATTTTTTTTACCAATTATTTGGGATTCACAATGGTCTGACCAATCATCCACTTATGGTTAACACAGAAACATCACAGTGAACTAGACACCAGAGTTCTAAAAAGTTTGACTACCTAAAACCAATGCTAAAAGAAAAAAAGACATCTAAGCAATCATCAGGAGTGTCTTCATAATTCAATGAGAATGTTGTGAAACTAAATTATAGTCACGATTGCACAATTTGGTTAATTCACTAAAAGACGTAGAATTGTATACTTACAAAATGGGTAAATTTTATGATGTATAACTTATACTAAAGTTAACTTTTTATAAGTATGTGTATTTATATATTTATATATGTATATGATATATGTTGTATAGTATATATGTGGATATATATATATGTGTGTGTGTGTGTGTGTGTGTGTAATGCCTGCTGGTGACACAGGCCAATAACTACATTTCACACAATGAAGCAATGGAGTCACAGCAACAGGGTTGTGACCTTATCTTCCTCTTTTCATGTGGAACATTTTGGCCTTGACTGCATGATGTTGATGTTTGCTTGGGGCTGTTGAAGTCATTCCTTTCATTTAAAGATAACCTATTTTCTAGCATGGTGCTTGACTTTTTTTGAATCTTCATTTTTATTTTTTAACTTCCATTATCATTCCATTGGCCATGGTCAAGGTGATTTAGGTCTGTGGATTCATTCATGTGGGTTTTTAGTTTCATAGCAATTAGTAAGATTGTATTGTGGTAATTGGAAATATGTTCATTAACTTGAGGCACATGTGTGCTCAATGGTCTACCATGGACACACAAGGTTATGTAGGGATACCACCCTCTGTCAACCTAAGGTATCCCATCATTTGTTTGATAACTCCATTGAGATATAATTCACAAGTGATACAATTCACTCATTTAAAGCATACAATTAAAAGAGGTTTAATGTTGAATGTTACAGTAATGTAACACCATTTCCATCAGCTAATTTTAGAACACTTTTATCCTCCCTAATAGAATTTCTGTGCCATTAGCATTCACTTTCCATTCATGTCCTTCACTACCACCACTCGTAGCCACTGAAAACCACTAATATATTCTTTATCTCTAAATTTGCCTAATCTGGAAATTTTATATAAATTGACTTGTACAATATGTGTTCCTTTGCTAATATCTCTTTTATTAAACTTGAAAACATTCCTTAGCATGTTTTCAAGTTTCATCTATGTTGTAATCAGGGTTTCATTCCTTTATATGGCCAAATCTTCTTCCATTTTAGAATATGCCACATTTCATTTATGCACTCATTAGGTGATAGACATTTAGATTACTTCCATTTATTCTACCACAAATAATGTTACTATAGTTGTTCATATACATTTTTTAAGATGTATGTTTTTGTTTTCATGATATATTCCTAGGAGTGGGTCATTATTGTAACTCTGTATTTACCCATTTGATGAGGTGCCAGATTGTTTTCCAAAGTGATATATTTTACATTTCCACAACAGTGTATGAAAATCCCAGTTTCTCTACATCTCCAGCAACACTTGTTTATTATTTGTCATTTTGATCATAGCAATCCTAGTTGTTATGAAGTGTTATCTCATTTTGCTTGTAGTTTTTAGTTGTTAACAAAAGACACATTAAAAGGAGATCATTTCCTTTACAATATTATTCTTTGCAGTGCTCTTTTTAAATTTGTAAAACCACCCATGTATTTAAAACAGGATCCTTTAAAAATAGGTCACTGCAATCTGTACATATTCCAGCCGTATCCATTTACACCAACTACATGCTCTCCTTCTTGTTGCTCCTCTCTGTGCCTTGGAACACATGTCCCTTGAGTGTGGATGCCCTACCTTCACTGTCCCCTGGGGAAAAGTGACAAGGGCCTCCAGCTCAATAGTTCTCCTCTGGAACTTGGCAACAACATTCTGAGAGATCCGAGGGTATATGGCCTCAAGCCCCTGCTTGTGTTCCTGAGTGAACACTTGACATAGGTAGTCACTGAATCATGGGGTGTACTTCTGACACACCCTACTCTCTTCCCTGCAGGCCACAGAACCAGATTGATCTTGCTGTGGCCTTTGTTATATCTGTTGTGTTTGGAGAAGTAATATTGTGGCCCATACCTGCAGGCTGAAGGGGCATTAGGTAGGTGAAGACAACACAAATGCACTCTAGAAAGAAGAGATAGTTTGTGCAAAGATCCTGAGCAACCAAGAGCATATCAGGTTGAAGCAACTGAATGACAAAAGTAGCAGAGTGAGGGAAGGAAAGGATGGCCTAAGAGGCCTTTAGAGAGATGGGGACATGTACTGGGTAAGAAGGCTGAAAGGATCTTCTAATCCATATAGTAAGCAGATTGGAAAGTAATCTAGGAGCAAGGGAAAGCTACTGAAATATTTAGGTGATGTGAAGGTTAGACAGTATGTGTGTTCATGACAATCTCAATTTCTTATGTTAAAAAGACATGACATTGTAGACACTAAGGATAGGAGGTCCCTTATTGCTAAGGTACACATTGTGTCTCCAGTATTAAATACCTTGTCAACCATGGTGTAAAGAACTCATGGATGGCTACTGTGGAATCACACTACCTTTAAATCTGCTCCTTTTTGTTCCACTCTCCTTCTGCTCCAGCACCCATTGTATAGCATTTTCTATATATCTCAGCTAACTAGCAACAGAAAGGATCCTATTGGTTCAATTTGGGTAGCAGCACCCCTGCTGGCAAAACTCTCATCGTGAGTCTTCTCACAGGTTCCTATTGTTTAGGTGACTGTTGAATCACTCACCAGGCACCCTTGGGCCTATCAGCTATGACTAAGAGTGATTCTGTTGTAACTGGATAGAATTTTATGCTTAAGGAGTCCACAACTGCTGCTAACCATAGTAAGAAGAGACTATGGGCATGGCAAAGACTTTGTTGCCCTTCTCTGTTACAAACAAGCAAACCACTGCCAGGAGGAACAATAATTTTAAAAAGCCTTTTAGAATTGTGGCAAGACTAACAGATATTGTAACTGAGATTTATACAATATTTATCATACCATTCATTACAGTGTTTGTTACACAGTATACATTGAGATCCTGGTTGCCATTTTTGTCATGACCCTTCAATTTCACCCCCCCACCCCGTTTCCCTACCACATAAACACATCATACTGTGTTTGATAGACTAGCAGGCTAAAGTCTTAATCTTTGACCCAGGAGCCAGTGATAACACCTTTGACCAATGGACAGCTATAGTTCTATTTTTGCAGTTTTTTAAGTTATAGTGTTGAAGTAATTTGTTTTCTTTAGTTATTAATCTTACTGCTTCCTTCAGTGTTTTGTTGAATAGCATTTCATCATGTTTTGGTTAAGTGATTTATAGTTAGCTCACAAATTCCAGTCTCAAGATTAAAGCTACTCAAAAATTCCTTAGGACATTCAACGTGCTAGCAGAAATAATGAAATATTAATCTATAGGATATCATTCCTGTATCTGATTCCTTCATTAATCTGTTGAATTTTATCACATACTTCCTCCCCATTGACCTCCAAATGGCCAATGAGCTCATAAAACTTATGTACAATTGGCTGATAAGGACATTAAAAACATATACAAAATTATTATCCATTGGGAAAAGTAAATCAAAACCATGAGAAAATATCAGTTTTGATCCACTAGCAAGGCAATAATAAAAAAAAATAATAAATATTGGCAAGGGTATGGAGAAATTAGAACCCTCATACATTGCTGGTGGAAATGTAAAATGGTATAGCTAGCTTGGAAAACAGTTTGTCAGTTCCTCAAAAAGTTCAAAAAGAGTTACCATATGACCCTGCAGTTATACTCCTATATGTATACCCAAGAGAAAAGAAATGTGTGCATGAATATGTATGCATTATTCACAAAAGTGAAAAAGTGGAAACAACCTAAGTGTCCATCAACTAATGAGTGGATAAAGAAAATTAGGCATACACCTATAAGGGAATATTATTCATCAATAGAAAGAATGAGGTACTGACATATGTTACAACATGAATAAGCCTTGAAAATATTATGCTAAGTGAAAGGAGCCCAATGCAAAAGGTCAGATATTGTGTGATTCCATTTATATGGAATGTTTAAAAGAGGCAAATCCATTGAGACAGAAAGTAGATTGGTGGTTTGCCAGATCTGGGGCTGGGAGTGGTGTGAAGAAAAATAAGAAGTAACTATTAATAAGTATAGGGTTTCCTTTTGAGGTGATAACAACATTCTAAAATTGGTTGTGATGACGGTTGCACAATTTGGTGACTATACTCACAGCCATTAAATTGAAGATCTTAAATGCATGAATTGTATAGTATGTGAAATATATCTCAAAAAAGTGGATTTTAAAAAGAAACAAAGTCATCCAATGCCAAACTTGAAGGGTCTGTTCACACTGTAAAGTAATAGTCTGCCTAGGCACATTTGCTCATGAAACAAAAGCTCCCCAGTTATCTATTTATAGTTGGTTTGCTATATATGTACTTAAGAAACTTCTCAGTTTACTTACAATGTATATGTGACAGCCAGTTTATTTTATGTCATGGGAAACCAAAACAGAATGAACAATTACTGTTTAGGTAAGTATAGTTTGGCCTTTTGCTGGAGACTGGGATATATTTTAATGCCCCAAACCCACATACCCCACACATTAATCAGGGCCAGCATGCTGGGAGCAACCACGACTGCTGACCACAGGAAACCAGGATGCATTTTTTATGGACATTTGTAGGCAAATGTGCCACAATCTCTTTAACTGGATAGTAGTCTTGGTGGTTGTGGTGGTGTTTTGGTGCTGGTGGTTGTGGTGTGTGTATGCATTTGTTTACAGGAAGCTCAGTCAGAATGCTGCAGACCAAATAGTACTATGAACTTCTAAAAAGGAAAAAAAAAGGTTTGGTATTTTTGAAAATCTATTCTTGCATGTTGTCAATTATTTGAAGATTGCTTTTCCCAGACAAGGCCCACTTTCATCTTCTTTTGCCAGAGGATTAGGAGTAGGTAAAAGAACTCACAACTGCTGCCCACAGTCACTGTGACAAACATTTTACTTGTTGCCTTACATGCAAGCTTTCAATCCTTATAACAACTCTCTAGTGGGATTTATCTATTCAATCTTATAGATGAGAAAACTGAGGTTTGTAAAGGCTAAATAACTTTCCAAAGGGCACACAGATATTAAGTTTTAGAGTTGAGTTTCAAATGCATGTCAGCTGATTCCAAAAAACATATTAAGTCTCTCTCATGTTAAGCCATTTTTTATATTCCCAAGGAAAATGATCCCCTTAACTCTTTTACTATGACTTCAATATAATCATTGATCAAAATGAAACAGAAACCAATTAGCTAGAACTTAATGATACAACAATTCAGTGTTTAGATGAGGGACCAACAATTTCTAATTTCTGTGTCAGGGCTTTGGTATTTGAATTTTAAATTGCTTTTTCCTCTGATGATATAATAATCATACATTTAGCCCTTAGGTTTTAGAATAGCAACATGCAGGAATGACTAGCGATTTAAAAAAAAGAAAAAAAAATTCCTTATAAGTAGAGTTGTGATCAAGATATGCTTTTATCCAGTGGTATCGTCTTTCATGGATTTGTCCTATAAAGGAAAGAGATATTCTTACCCTTTGGTGATAGTTACATGAGAAGTTTATTTTCAGAACTGGAAAGTGCAGAAAGCAAAGAGGAGAAGAGTGGTAGAGATTGCAGTGGAGCAGCATTTGGGTGGCTGTGACTGTGACATGAACCCCCATTGTCACTTGGTGGTAGAGGTGAGACTCAACAGAGGGATAGCAATTTGCTTACCCTATTGACAGTGGAAAAGAGAGAAAGCAATAAAGAGGTAAAATCAGGAACTGCTCTAAGCCTTGCTGGAGAAGTAGCCAGCAGTCCCTTATACTTGGCCCACCAGGAGATTGGGTGCCATATTGAAATAATAGATATTCAGTGTAGTTGGCTGGAGATATATTCATTTCATGTGGTGATACTGTGACAAACCCATTCAGTTCTTTATTTGATCTGTATTTTCACCTACAATTATGCCTGAAAGACAAACTCGTTCAACAATTTAAAAAGCCAAGTATGTGGCTCCATTAGAGAAATGAAATATCTTGCAATCAGATAGTTACAGTGCTAACCCTGGGCTATCCAGGATGTGTGCTTATCTAGAATGACTCATTCCCAGATCATCCAGGGTCCCTGAGGATTTACTGTTCTGTGCCTTAAGAGCTATGACCAGCTCTTTTCTTTTGAATATTTTTGGAGACATTTTTTCCTTCCTGAGGTTACCCACAGCAGTATCCTTTCACCACATTTTCTTTGAGCTCTAGATTAGAAAAAAAAATCTGTAACCACCCACAAACACAAAACTTCTTAAGATGAGGCTTTGGAGGGCACAAAGCTTATGAACTGAAAAGAAAAATTGGTTCCTGTTGGCAGACATTGTTACTTTTTTGAGTTCTGAGTACATGGAGTAGTTTTTGGATGAATGAAATAAATGAAAAGCAAAGGGCTTATTTTTTATGTTTTAATTTAGATGTTGCATTAAGAAGTCTGAGGACTGACTTGAAGAGATTGGAAAACTTGATTATTAACAATTATTAAACACTCATTTTTCAAATCTGTTGCTTTATTGGCTTATATGGAGTTAGATTTTTAGATTTTTGATGCAAATTTGACCTTGATTCTAACCTGAAAGCTGTCTACTCTTAGAGGACGACTTGAGCCAAAGGTTGGGATGCTTTGCAATGGTGGGGTAAAAGATTAGAAGTTGGAGATGCGGAGTGTAGAGGCTCAGAAGAGAGATAAGAAATATAACTTTTGCCTCTGACCCAAGTGTGAATCAGTCATGTGGCAGTGGTGAAAACTGAGAGGGGATATCAAAAAGCAAATGGTACTAAGAAAGCATAGAATGGTAGAACTTGGGTATCTGTAACATATTTGCATCCTTATAGGCAACATTTTCCTCTCTTGCCTTATGTAGTCCTGGCCTTTCTCCATCCATGTGTCTTCTTGGAACACTACAGAATATGCAATATTAGCACCTAATTATGAGCAGGTTCCAATGTTAGAAGCCGTCTCATCTCTGCTTTAACATGGTTTAAGTATGTCTTCAAAGGAAGAAAATTTAGTTACATTGTCAACCATTCTTTTTCATGTTTCAACAGAGTAGAAGATTTGTTTATCTAACAGATTTTGCCAAAAAAGCAGTGAATGAAATTTCAGTTTTCAAGTATGTTTGAAGTTACCATTTTGAGTTAGGGAGCCAAGATCAGTCAAGCAACACTTTCATATGGAAGTGCCTTACAGCTCAACATAAATCATGCCTTAAAGTAGCTTTGAGCCTTCAGAATAGTGTTGTCCAATGAAAATGTAATCCAAACCACATATGTGATTTTAAATTTTCTAATAGTCATGTTTAAATGAGTGTGAAAGAAATAGGAATATATTTTATTTTACCTAATGTATCCGACATATTATTTGGTTTGCAAAGAGTAGAAAAGTTACTAATGAAGTATAGATTATGTACCTTTTTTCCATATCAGGTCTTTGAAATATAATGTATGTTTTGCACTTCCAACACATCTCAATTTTAACTGTTCAGACTTCCAGTACTCAGTAGCCACATGGGTCTAGTGGCTATCCGATTTGACCCCATGGCTTTAGAGAAGTGAATTAAGAGCCAAACTTTGTCATATTGGATTCAGGTCTTTACTGGGGAGGTTTTCATATCAATTAGTGAGATTCTCTAACTCTCCCCCCATAGCTACACCCCAACCCTGGGCACCTAGGACCTGTTTTCTTGCCTCTCACAAATGGAATGTCACATCTCCATTGGTAGGCAAGTATGCAACCCTATTTTCACATTGCAAGGTACAATTCAGCTGCTATTATCTGCTGGTATTCTATTCGACTTTAAATTTCAACCCCTTGGCTTTCCCATACTGAGCAGCCAACGCAAACTATTGTTTGCGATGATACCTGCCCCTTTCTAAGAAGATGAAGACAGTAATCAGATTTGTACTTTGTACAAGGTGTTCAAGTGAAATTATCCACTTGTTTTGGTGATCTCCCCTCCCAAATTGCTGGGGTGTATCTTCATCTGGGGTGATATAAATAGGAATTGCCCACCTCCTAAATAGAGTGTGTAATAATGGAGGTAACCTAGGCATCCTCCCACACTCTGCCACAATTGACGCCCAATTATTCCCCAGAACACCTAAACCTTTATGTAACAGGGCTCTGGGAAGAAAGGAAAGTGGTAGGCAAAAGTTGAATAGATATTTCAAACATTACTCTTGTGCATTTAGGTGGAAGGCTGTTTTTGCTTCTACTTGTAGAGTTTGTTGCACTGCAAGCATGGCTTGGTGTTGCCAGGGCAGCATTTTGGAGCTGATACGCACAGCAAGAATCAGTAATTTGTAGACCTCTCTATATAAGCACAGTATGGGCAAAGCCATCCTAGAAGAGAGGTGACTCCTGTATGATAAAGCCCACGTTGTAACAGTTCATTCCCACATGTGAAACAGAGAGCAATCTTGCATGTTGTAAATTAATCTGCTATATAAAGTTTTGCTTAAATTAGGTATGGGCTCAAAGTGTGACTCACTGACAGTCTTTTATGTTTTGAGAATGTTCAAAGAAGATAGAACCAAAATGAATGGAAAAGCTCTATGCATATTTGAACTATTCTCATTTGATCATATTCATAATTATTTAAAATGAGATAAACTTAAGTTCATTTCTGCACAGCATGTTTTTGTGACCAAGAGCTTGGCAATCAGATCCTAAATTTCAAGGTAAAATCATACTAAGGATTTATATCTGGAATTGGGCATGGTTTCAAATCCTGACTCCAGTACTTACTAACTGTACAACTTCAGGCAAGTTCTTTGTGAGCTTTAGTATTATCATCTTATAATTGAGTCAGCAAACCTATCTCACAGGGCTGGAGTCAGATTTAAATATGACAGTATATGTAAGGTGCTTGGATATTGCTTGGAACAAAGTAAAGCCTGACTAAGTACTAATACTCAGTTTTAAATTTTAACTTGTTATCACATGTCATTTCATTATATGTGCGCATATATCATAAAAATTTCAGTATATGTATAGTGAAAATTTGTATATGATGTACTAGTCTTTTGAACTAATTGTCATTATTTTAAAATAAGAAATATATACAATCATATGTTTTTATAGTTTAGATAATGCCAAAGAACTTACTGTTAGGTAATGAAGAGCATATTATTGTCAAATTATGACTGTCCTAACATTCTATATATATGAATGCCATTAAGTAATAGCTTTCTTTTTGTAGCTCTTAAGATATCATGCCTCTATCCCTGTGGTCCTCAACTGGAGGCATTTTTACGCTCCCCATCTCTACCCACCAGGGACATTGGACAATGTCTGGAAACATTTTTGTTTGTCACACCTGGGAGAGGGTGCTACTGGTATCTAGTGGGTGGAGGCCAGGGATGTTGGTCCACATCCTACAGTGTATAGATAGGACAGCCCCTAAAACAGAGAACTATCCAGCCACAACTATTTATAGTGTTGAGGTTGATAAACATGCTCTTAACATTATGTGTTTTTCTAGGGTTTATGATATCTTCCTTCATTTGTGGTTTTGGCCAGGCTGTTTTGAGGACTATGAAGATAAAAATTGCTCAGTCATAAATTGGCTGGACATAAAGCTGGGGGTGTTAAATCCAGGTGATACTTACTTTGAGCGTTGTCAGAGGAGACTTGCTTATTAGGTGGGAATCTGGATTGGTCCCTTTTGAATGTCTTTCAAGCCCCATAAATCCTATGTCTTCCCTTTTTTTTGCTCCACAGAGCCACATTTCAGCAAGTGTCCCTCCCAAACTTTGTGCCCATCCTGACTAGCTTGTTCTCAGATCCCACCATCAGAGCCAAGCAGGGTATTTTTGGAATGTTGATGAATGTGCTGAGAATGTTATTTTTTAAAATAGCATTCTACTGGGCAACACCCTGAAACAGTCTCCTGAATGGAGCTGGTTCCAAGAGGAGACATGACATATAATGTCTGATAGTAAACTATTGAAACCCTATCAAGGCAAACAGTGTTAAGGATTCCCAGCTAAATTCACATGATTAGAAACTGCCACAGCTGTTCCCCCAGGTGCATGGACAGCCCCCTTCTTGAAATTCAGACCCCTGAGTATAGTACTGCACAGACATAGGATGAGCATCATTATACAGCTAAAGGTCAAGTTGGGTTGATGTTAAACAAGAGTCTAATATATTGAAGTATTTCAGGAAAAAAAATGACAGGATATCTGAGATTTCTTTCGATGTAACCTGGTAGGGTGCAAATCTTAAAGTTAGTGTTTTAAAGAGAAAATGATAAGCCATAGTGGTGAAAGTGAAGGCTGAAATGGCTTGCATTTTGACTGCCTATTATTTAGCTTTGAATTCCACCTGATGCAGAGGCAGACAGCCATTCTTTTTGAGCAGGGGAGGGCACAAGTTCATTGGCAATACTTTTTCAAGATTGGAACAATGACCTGCCTCACTTTGTCATCTTCTTTCTCTCATCTGAAATACCTTCCCTCCTCTCATCTAAATCTGAAGATTCTTAAAGACTAGCTAAATTCTCTGGAATTCTTTCTTCTGGAAGTCCCTAAATGTCTTTTAAATGTTATTAATGCTTATCTTTCCACTGAACTCTTGAAGTGATGCCTCTTTGGGTGTGTGTGTGTGTGTGTGTGTGTGTGTGTGTGTGTGTACGTGAGATAAAATTCACAAACACTAAATTTATAATTTTAAAGTGTACAGTCCAGTGGGTTTTATTGTTATTTACAGAGTTGTTACAACCATCACTTCATGTTCTCGAACATTTTCATTATCCCAGAAAGAAATGTTGTGTTCATTAACAGCTACCCCACCCCACATTTCCCTTTACCACTCCTGGCAACCACTAATTATTTTCTGTCTCCATATATTTGCCTTTTCTAGACAATTTACATAAATAGAATTATGCAATATGTGACTTTTTATGTCTGGCTTCATTTACATAGCAAAATTATTTCAGGGTTCATCCATGTTGTAGCCTGTATCAAGGCTTCATCCATTTTTATGATCAAATAAATTTCTAGTGTTTGGATATGGCACATTTTGTTTAACCACTCATTAGTTGATAGACATTTGGCTTGTTCCCACCTTGGGGCTATTGTGAATAATGCTGCTAGTAACATCCATGTGCAAGTTTTTGTTTGGACATATGCTTGCATTTCTCTTGAAATGAAATATCCTATTTTAATTAATTTTTTTTGTCACTGTGACTAAAAGACCTGACAAGAATGTAGAGGAGGAAAAGTTTAGAGGTTCAGTCTAAGGACAGCAGACTTCAGAGATCTGTGTCCAAAGTGAGGCCGAATATCTTGGTGGAAGGGCATGGCAAAGTAAAGCAGTTCAGGACATAACCAACAGGAAGCAAAGAGAGAGCTCTGCTTACCAGGGACAAAATATATACCTCAAAAGTATGTCCCCTATGACCTACTTCTCCCAGCCACACCCTACCTGCCTACAGTTATCACCCAGTTAATCCACCAGTGACTGAGTCCACTGATTAGGTTAAAGCTCTCCTAATCTAATCATTTGACCTCTGAACCTTCTTGCATTGTCTTGCACATGAGCTTTTGGGGGACACCTCACATCTAAACCATAACATATATAAAGAAGTAGAATTGCTGGGTTATAGAGTAACTATGAACCATTTAAGGATCTTCCAAACTTTTCCTTGAAGTGGCCACACCATTTTACCTTCCCATAAGTGACATATAAGGGTTACATTTTTTTCATATCCTCTTTAACATTTGGTTCCTTGCAAGTCTATTGATGTCACTATTGTCTTTAGGATTAATTATGTGACATATATTAATCACACCTCTAATATTAATCTCTAAACTACTTAGGACAGTGGTACATTTGTTCAGACTTTGTTTTATCTGGTGTTTCTTAATTGCCTACACTGTGGGAGGAGCTACTAAGTTTTAAGGCTAAAAATACACAAAAGCTTCTTTAGCAGGGGAGCCATGTATAATCACCTCAGCCCATTTCAGACTGGCAGTCGCAGTAATGATGGCTTTTTCAAGGTACAGCCTTGGCTTCCCAGAATTCATATTGATTGTCTCTCCCCCCACATACAATGTCATACTCACAAACACCACTAAAGCCTACTATTTAATAAATTCTATTTTAGAGAAAGAACAGATCTCTGTGTGTGTCCTCTTTTTAGTCCAAATGTAGAAGCTCTGATTTTTCTCTTGGGCTTTTGTGTTTCAGTACCACTTAGCAAATATACTTAAGGAAATAAATGCCAGCAATATTTTGAGCAGTAACTTTGGATGTACAATGCAAGTTATTTTGAAACAGTGAATCATCAAGAATGTTAATCTGTTCACTTGTAAGTATAAAAGCTGCTGGAGATTCTAGGCTAAGGAGAGAAATTCTTCTAAAATTTTAATTTCACTGGACTCAAAAGTAAATTATGCATATGTTACTTTCCCTTGCAGTTATTCTGCGTTTAAGTTTGTCTTTATGCAACTCTCAGTGTTACTGAGAAATTAAGACATCTAGAATATCTAAACAATGTCAAGTATAAAAGGAAACAAAATATAAACTATAGAAACAAATACATTATTATACCATATGAAAGCATATTTTTATTAAAATACTTAAATAGCCTTTTAAAAGTAATTTAACAATAGTTTCGAATTGTTTTAATCTGAGTTCTTAGTTACCTGATATAAAAATAACAATGATATCTATTCCAAAGCAGGTACATATAAGAATTTCTTATGTTTAGAAAAAAAATCATTGATCAGCTGATACATTCAAAGGAAGAGAATGGCACTTTTATTCCAGTTTGTAAATCATGTCAGTTTTAACAATTGACTTGAAAATTCTTCTGTGATTTGCTTGAATTCTGAAAAGAGATTTGTTTATGTTAAAGAAAAGTGAAGAAACTGAGAATGAGTTGGGTATTCATATTAGATATGGATGAGTGAAATTCTTAACAACTCTGTGAACAATAAGACACTCCCACAGATTTGATTTTTTAACAAACACACAGAACTTACTATTTACTAGACACTCACTGGGTTTAGGATTTTTACAAATACTGACTTAATCTTCTTCATATTCTCATATCAGCAAACTATAAAGTTTAAAACTAATAATCTTCTGGGGCTGGGGTTATGGCTCAGTGTTAGAGCACTTGCCTAGCACATGAGAGGCTCTGGGTTTGATCCTCAGTACCACATAAAAATAAATACATAAAATAAAGGTATTGTGTCCAAATACAACTAAGAACAAATTTTTTTTAAAAACTAATAATCTTCTAATAGGCACTGAGATACTTATTTATTTTGGTATTGGGGATTGAACCCAGGGGGATTTTACCACTGAGCTACATCATCAGCCATTTTTGTTGTATTTATTTATTTTGTTTTGATACAGGGTCTCAATAAGTTGCATAGATTTTCATTAAGTTGCTGAGGATGACCTCAAATGTGCAGTCCTCTGTCCAGCCTCCAAGTTGCTGGGGAGACAGGCATGCACCACTACACCTAGCTGATATATATTTTTTTTAAAGACTGAATTTACATTAAACAGATGTAATGAACATAATCACAATTGTATAGGGCTCTGGTTATATATGTGAATGTCTCCCATCTTGGCAATCATTCCAGAATTTATTTTTAAGCAGGCTACTATGTGCTCAGTATATTGCCTTGTCTTCCAAGGACTATGTCAGAATTTTAACTGGTACCTGACAAGAATAACAAAACGATGAGTCTCATAATAGTTCAGGATGTATAAGCATTCAGTAAATAATTTTGAGGATAAAAAAGTGGATTGAGTATAGTTTTCAGGTAGTAGAAAAAAGTAACTTTAACCTCTGCCCATTTTAGAGGAGGGAGTTGCTACAGTAAGAGGAGGAAATCATTCTGGACTTCTTTTTCTTGCCTCTAGTTAAAAGAAGAATAATTGTAGAAGAGTTTTGAAAATTTGGGCATACTGGTTTAGCAAGATGGCTGCCATCTTAGAGAGCATCTGGGAAGTATATTGTATGGCATCATGTGCACAGCTAGAGTTTGATTGACTATTGATTTTTGAGAGATTTTAAAATTTTCCTGAAATGGGAGCTGTCATTTGGGTTAGTCTTTCTAGAATTTGCAATGTTTACATTTGAAGATACTATTTGCCCTTCTTTCTATTGGAAACAATATAAATAAATAATGAAGTCTTATGATTTTGCTATAAAGAGTAAGAACTCCATATGTCTGGTATGATAGTACTCCTGCAGGGTGATTCATAGGTTAAACTATTAGAACAGAAAAGAGGAAATATTTTTACTTGGCCATGCCCTCCTTTTTAAAAACAAATATTACCTTAAAAAAATAATGATATCACTGGCATAGTTTTCAGTTGTTTTTATGATTTGCTGATCTTTAAACATACAGTCTTTAAATGTGAAATCATTCAGAGATAATTATTTTTGGAAGGCAAATGATAAGGTAAAAAGTTATATAGTCAATTTGTGATTATCCAAGATGATTTTGCCACTGGAATTAATTCCCTATTTTAGCACATAGCAACAGTTACCTTCTCTATTTCTGAACCCTTGGAACAAAATGTTTTATAAGGGAATGGAACTGAATTTTATTTTTCCTCCTGGGCCTCAGGCCTGCCTTGTATTTTCACTGCCTGCAGCATCTAATGTTTTCCCCACTTCAGCAGCATGCTGGAGCTGGCTTGCACTGGCTGGAGAACCTATTATGTAAATCTCTTCCCAACTCTTGAGGTCCATTCCTTATCTTGACACTTCAAAATAGGCCACAACAGGAGTATTTACACCACAGAAATTGACAAATCCCGGGAATCAGTGCTTTCCCTCAGAAAATCAGTTGTTAAAACATTGTATCAGTATGCTACTATCTCATTGAGTCCATACTTTTTTTTTTTAAAGGGGGGGGGAGGGAGGAGAATGAGAATTTTAATATTTATTTTTCAGTTTTCGGTGGACACAACATCTTTTTGTTAGTATGTGGTGCTGAGGATCGAACCCGGGCCGCACACATGCCAGGCGAGCGCGCTACCACTTGAGCCACATCCCCAGCCCAAGTCCATACATTTTTGATAAATATTTTCCAAAATATATTATAGGCTGCTCTCTTTGCAATCAGTGGGTGCACTGGAAAATGTTATCCGTTGCTGGCCTTGTTATAATGATTCATAGACCTGAGTCTGTTTTTTAGTATTCCTTTCTTCAGTTTTCCCTTCCAAAGGAAGCATCTTCCTTCTGAAAGTCTTCCACTCATTTCCCTCTTATTAATTCTGATTGTCCAGAGACAAATTCACTAAGAAAGTCAAAGGAGAGAGGAGATTTTGGAGAATAAAATTCTTGAATAAAATCACATTTCCTTGTTCCAGACCTTTTGTGGCAATCAGTTTGGTTGCCATAGCCAACTTTATTGGCACTTGACCTGTGCAGTTATACCAAACCCCATGCTCAGGAGGACAGCATGGCTAACACTCTGCCATCACCTTCTTGAAATCCTTAATCCTTTTTGAGCCAGAGGTCTTGCATATGTTCATTTTGCTTAAGACCCTCCAAATTATGTCACTAATCCTGACTGCTGTTCAGACATCTTTTTTGCTAATTTTAGAAAATTGAGATTTTTTTAGAAGTCTGGCATCTAGATCAGTAGGTTGTTTCCATATTAACCACAGATGGATGCTTGCTCAGATCGCTGTGAATCCTGAATAAGTAGTTTTTAAGATGTTTCTTCTCATTTATCATATTTTGATTTTTTTCTAAGGGGCAGCCTAAGAAAGAAAAATATACACTATAATGTTTCTCTTCTCTTTTAAGTTTGAATGTGTAATATTGATTTCAGTCCTTCACTTACAAGTAAGTACTTTTAGTTTCATTTATTAATGCACGTGCTTTTTAAATCTTTGACTAACAAGTTCAATTGAATGCCTATTCTTAAGATTGATCCTTGTTTTTTAAGTATATGTTGAAAGAATAAAGAAAGCAACTAGGAGAATTTGAGAGACTATAGACTGAATCCAGAGGTCTGCCTTCCATTCACACTTCTATTACTTATATCCTTTGTGGCATTTCAAAAAACTCAGTTTTCTGGTCTTGAGAATGGGGATAATCCCCACTGTACTTCCCAAGTTTTTTCTAGGTAGCAAATGAGATGATTAATATAAGATTAATCAATAAATGCAATTACTCCCCCATTTGTTATTATTCACTCTCTTCCTATTTCTCTTCCTTCAATGACCCTATGCAGACCCATAATTGAACGTTATTCATGTTTCTGCAGGGCTTGAAGTTGTTGGTTTCTTCAAGCTCACTAATCACTGTTATTAGTTAGTTAACTAGTGGTAATACCTAATGAAAAACTCAGGATTAAGAAAATGAGAGTGCTAGGGTAATGTAGGGAGTGTTAACTTGGAAGGAGGCCTAAATGACCAAAAGGAGCGAGCCATGCAGAATTCAGCTGACAGAAGTCTTCCAGAAGAGGAATGTTGCCTGCAGTAATATGTCAGCAACAAATGGGCTACCCTTCCAGAGGAGTAACTATGTCATATTGTTCCACATTGAACTCCTTATCTTCAGAAAAATCTGACCTTTTCTTTTTCTTGTGAAAGTTAAGCCAAAGATATGTGGACTGCATGACTGATTTAGGATGGAGTAATTTCTTATTTGAGTAATTCTTCCTTAAATTTATTTCATTTCTATGCCCACATAGCTCCTAACCCAAACCTAAGTGCTCAGTAATTGATATTTTCAATGATGACTGCCCATTACAATCATCCAGGACGTTTTTTGATACCTCATTATTCCAAGTGTTACCGTTAGACAAGCACTATCGATATAAAAAAGGCAGAATTTCAGGCAGATTTCAAACCTACTCAAATCAGAATCTATATTTTAGAATGGTCCCATAACAAATCACATGCATATTCAATTTTGAGGCATGCTCCAAATGTCAGGCCCACTCCTAGAAATTCTGATTTATTTGGTCTGGGAAGAAGCCTGGATATTAATTTTTAAAATGCCCCCAGTCCCCAATTGATCAGAATGTTCAGCCAAGTTTCTTGATAATTGGCTTGGTTGTTCCTCATCACAGACCCTCAATCCCTTGTAAGTATTAAGCACGTGGAAATAGTCTTCATCAATTGCTTAAATTGTCTGTTTCATAGCTCCCAGTCATATTTCCATGCTTTCTGGATTAAAACAAATAATAATACATTTTCAATATTTCTCTAAAATAGTCTTCTACTTAACATTTAACATCTGTCACAGACCAAGGACAGGAGACAAAAGATTAGTTTTTGTTGTTTTTCTAAGCCACATAAAACTCTTCCTCTATTCTAGCCACACCTACTTTCTCATGTTTGGGGCTTATATTATTTCTCACTGTTGATTTGCATTGAAATTCTGAAAAATGTTGATATCCCACCTCTGTCTCTATTTCCAAAAATGAGTTAAGTTAAGGAGCTTGGAAAAATGAATATACTTGTATAGTTATAAGGGCTTTACTTTTTTCTACAAATATGTGATTTGGGGAGTTTGTAATATTCAATTTAAATATTTGACTTTAAGCATCATTTATTAAATATGGATGATAAAGCATGCTCTTTAGAAGTCTTCATTTAAACAAGATTCTCAATTTGTCTGAGTGTAAGTTCAATTCCCATAATTGAATTACATTTGAAATGCAGTAATTTTCCCTTAAACATACTGGTAGGCCAAGGTTCTAATTCTCTAGACCTTGATTTGTCACTGTGGTAAAGCCACAACATAATTTTATTAGTGGTTTTATTTTCTATGAGAGGCTTTTTCATTTTTCTTTAATTTAGCATATAAATTCTACATGTTGAAACTTATTTTATTTGTGTTTCAGTTGAAAGGCATGGAGTATTTAGTTATTATTTGCAAAAACATTAACCATATTGTCTAGAGCAGGATTTCTCAGCCTTGGCACCATTGACATTTCAAGCTGGATAATTCTTTGTTTTGAGGGATGTCCTGTGTGTTGTAAGATATTTTAGCACTGTCCCCAGACTCTATCCACTAGGCGCCAGTAACAAGTCCCCAGTTGTGACTATGAAAAAATGTGAGACATTTCCAAATGTCCCCTGAGAGTACAGAATTGCCCCCAGTTGAGAACCACTGATATAGAGCAGAGATGGAAATGAAAAAGAATCTGTGGATATTTTATGTTCTAAATAAGACACTATTAGTTCTCATTGTTGCTCATTTTTATTTTATGGGTGCTATCAGTATAGAGATCATTTGTGCATTAGATTTCTATTTAAATATGGCTCTGAATATTTAAAAATAATTGTTTTACTAGCCACCTAAACATCTTTTCTCATTTCCTTCTCTGAGTTTAGTTAAAACTTTCTTCTCTAAAGCTTCTTAAATTGAGTGAAAAATTGTTCCATTTATCTGCTGAGTTCAAATATGGAAATGATGTTGGCTGCAATTATTGGAGTGCTTAGGTGCAAATGGCTGTTTGGTCTGATAATTTGGTGGCATGGGACTTCATGTTTTCATTCTGGATCTTCAAATCAGTGGGTCACAACCCTGGCAGCATATCGGAGTCTTCTGGGAGTGTGGGTAACCTCATGCTCAAGCACCAAGCCCCAGAGGACCCAGTTCAGTTACCCAGGGTGGGGCCTAGCTATTTGTAGATCTCCCCAGGTGATTCCAGAGTTCAACCAGGACACCTGCTTATGGAGATTTACGTGGCTTTGCTGCCTTTATCCTTTACTGATCACCTCTCCAAGTTTACCAGTGGCCTGCTTTCTTCCTGTCTGCAACACACTGCTCAATTTTGCCTAACCTTTCTTATTATTATCATTATTTTTGACCAAATAACTTTTCCAAGTGTTTTTCTTTTGTTCAAACCTGTACTCGCAAGGAAAATGCTGCCTGAATCTAGTTCACTTAATCCATGACCTTCTTTTGACTGCTGCCTCAGTTTTAACTGCTAACCTCATTCCACCTGGAGGGAAAAAAAAAAAAAACCTTTGTTTTTAAATGGGTATCCCTTTTATTGATGCATAATAATTATGCAGAATAGTGGGTTTCATTGTGGCTTATTTGTACATGCATGTAACATAATTTGGTCAATTTAATTCCGTTGTACCTGTCCTCCTCCCTCCCCATGGTCCCCTTCCTTTAGTCTACTGGTTTCCCTTCTATTTGCATGAGATCCTTCTTTTCTCTCTAGCTTCCACATATCAGATAAAACATAGAGGATGGTCATATTTGGCTATTGTGAATTTTGCTGCTATGAACATCGGTATGCATATATCTCTATAGAACGCTGACTTTATTTCTTCTGCCAGGAGATCATGATCCTCAATTCCCATCACCACATGCCTCAATTTTTTTCCTTACTGCTATTTGTAGATTAATTTTCTTTCTTTTATTTGTGCTCCCACTTATTCATTTTTCCATCCTTACATGACATGCTCACATTTTGTGAATTCTTAAGTGTATTTCAAGATGCTGGGAGAGTATGTTTTACTTACTTGACTGTGATTTGTTTGCTTTGTTGATCCCCACCCATTGTTATTTTTAACTTCTGACCAGTAAATTTAGTTTGTGTGTTATTATAAATGTATAGTCTTTGGGCCCTGTTTGCCCCACCTGAGTATTTAAATATGACACCTCATGTCTGTAGGGCTCTCAGGTTCCTATTATGGCCAGTGGCCCTGGGCGAGGCAAACCATCCCAGGCGTCAGGCATCTCGTCACGTCTGGATTCACCTCTTCCCTTGCCACAAGATAGGCTCACCTGCCCTCTAACTGCCTAGCCTGACTCTCCCTAAGCTCAGTGCTCTTACATTCTTTGTACCTCCAAATAAAATCTCCATAGCTTTATCCTTGGCTTGCTTGAGAGTATTTATGTTAAATACCACCAGCAACTTTCATCTTGTTTCTTCAGGTAGTTCTTCCAAAATAAATCATAAATTGCCTCATTGCTAAAACTGTGTCAGATTCTCTCAACTCTGGTTGAGATCTGAGTCATTGCAAAAATACCTCTTGGATTCATCCCAGAGATTTAGGAGTGGAGCTTCCCACAGCACAATGCATGCATGGGCCCCTTTTGTTCTCTTCATTCAGACTTAAGGATCACTGTATCTGCTCTGTTCTTTTCCATATTCTGATTTTCCAGAAATCCTCTTTTATTTCTTCTTGTCTGTCCCATCTGAGATCACAAATCCACACCATTTCTAGAAATAACCCACCACCTGCATTTTTTAAAGCCCAAACTTTCTTCTGTTCACTTGTACAACAATATTAACATTGATTCTTATTTTGTGGATTGTTCAGTGTTTCAACATATATTTTTAAAAACACCTGTTCTTAAGCCTAATACCTCAATTCACACATCTCATTTGCTTTTAAATCTTGTCACTTTTGCATTAACTTAGAAAAACAAATGAAACCACCACCCTTCTCTTGAGCCTTTAAATACCAGCCAGACTTTCCAATTTAACACTTGAGTGTCTAAATGTTCCTTATAAAATCTGAACTTCCAGATTTAATGCATAAGATATTCTCAAATATTTAATCGGTATTACAAAATTAAATCATGAAATCTCAAGTCTTTTTAAAATATTTTTTAGTTGTTGATGGACC
Organism: Marmota marmota marmota; assembly: GCF_001458135.2. Classification (NCBI taxonomy): domain Eukaryota; kingdom Metazoa; phylum Chordata; class Mammalia; order Rodentia; family Sciuridae; genus Marmota; species Marmota marmota. Next base: position 1,590,336 of record NW_026000249.1, on the reverse strand, counting down.
TTTATTTTATTTATTTATATGTGGTGTTGAGAATCGAACCTACTGTCTCACACATGCTACACAAGCGCTTTACCTCTGAGCTACAACTCCAGCCACTCTCAAGTCTTTTAATTAAAATCATAAGTTTAATATGTCAGATTCTCCCAAACAACTCAAAATCCTTAAAGAAAAAACAAAACTTGAATATTCTAATAGGTTGACTCCAGAAATTATTATACCCAGCTCAATAGTGTAAGTACCAAAGTTTGATTAATTTTTCCATTAGCTCCATTTATTTTATTAGTATTAGTACTGGCATCTGTATTAGTGTTGGTATTAGTAGCAGCATGAGTATTCTTAACACTGGTTATATTAGAGCTACCATTATTATTACTGCCAGTACCTGAATTAGCATTAGCTGTAGTGTTAGAATTAGTATCAATATACTTCTCAGAATTGCAAAGTTACTGACTCACGTAAAGAAAATAGAAGCTGTGAGTACAGAGTTATTGGTTAAGAATTTGTCTTTGAAGTTATAAATTTGGGGTTTCTAGTAAGATATTTTGGACCAAGATACCATGAACTAGGTTTTTCTAACCTAGTTCTTCAACTTCAACTTTATTGGGCCTCTATTGGGATATAGTCATTTCTATAGTAGTCCTTGACCTTTCTAAGCCTTGACCTATCTAATTCTTGACCTTTTCTTGCAGTTTGGAGAATTATAGTCACTTAAAGCCAATCCTTGAATAGTATTTTCTTGTGTAATTTTCACTCAACATTTCTGTGACAACTTTTTGTAACCTGATCAGAGAGAGTTACCAGTTTGTCCAGGACTGAAGGATTTGCTGCAACAAGGGACTTTCAGTGCTAAAACCAGGAAAGTCCCTAGGATGGCTGGTCACCCTATATTCTAGACCAGTGGTTCTCAACCCTCACTAGAATGGTCTGGGAAACTCAAATATGCCAGGGCCCAAATTCCATCTCCAGAAATTCTGATTTTACTTTATTTTTATTTTAAAAATTACTTTTAACCAATATATAAAAACATAAAATTGTGCATATTAGTGAAGTACAGCATAATGATTTGATAAATATATATGTTGCTTAATATTTAAATCAAGTTAAGCATATATATCTCCTCAAACATTTATCATATCTTCATGGTAAAAACTTTCAAAATCCTTTCTTCTAGCTTTTTGAAATGTAAAGTACATTATTGTTATGTATAGTCACTCTACTGTGCAACTACACACCGGAACTTCTAATGCTATCTAATTGTAACTTAGTGCCCATTGATCAATATGTCCCCATCCTTCCTTCCTCCCTGCTCTCCTCAGCCTCTGGTTTACCATTATTATACTCTCAACTTCTATGAGATTGACATTTTTTAGATTCAACATTTGAGTGAGATTATGCAGTACTTGTTTTCTGTTGCTGGTTTACTTCACTAAACATAAAAGATCTCTAGTTCCCTTCATGTTGCCTCAAATGAAAGAATTTCATTATTTTTGTGACTGAATAATATTCCAATATATATTCTGATTTTACTGGTTTAGGGATATGTCCCAGGCATTAGTATTTTTAGAATCTTCCCAAGTGATTTTAATGTGCATCCAGGGTTGAGAACCATTGTTCCGCAACTGCTACCCAGTTTGAAACACTTTGTGCAACGTTATACTGTCCACCTTGATCAATTTCAGCAGAAATTGAATTTGAAAAGCATGTTCTTGGGTTTGTCAGTATGTAATATTTTGAGATAATTTGCATAGCTTTCTTGAGACTATCATGTCTTCTGTGGGTTTTGAATATCATTATGTTCTCAAGGCTCTTCACAGAATTATTTGTTTTCTTTTTTAACATTTAAACAACTTTTAATTTATTTTTAATGTGGTGCTAGGGATCAAACCCAGGGCCTCATACATGCCAGGCAAGCACTCTACCACTGAGTTACAGCCTCAGCCCTATTGTTTTCTTTTTGGTACTTAAATTATAACTCCATCAGTGAGCATTTCTTTAAGCTGGCCCAATTGTCTAGTTAGCACCATACTTGAAAGCACTTGGGCTTCCTGGAGACAACAAACTGTTTCACACCTGATATTTTCTGCAACAAGACATGGAACCCACTACTCTTTAAGGATTCTGGGTTCTTTTTAGTGGGGAAATTTGTATTTAGAGACTAAAATATTGGCTGTGGTAAGACTGTTTTACATGAGTACTAAAAGTGGGTAGATCTTGGACCCATAATTTTGTTGGAAATTGAAATCCTAATTCTCTTACGTTTTTATCTTTTTATTGTCCATTCCATCAATATTTTTTATTTACCTTTTTTCCTACAAATGGGTATTAAAATGTTCTTTGCACTTTTTTAAGCATTACAATTCCATCACTCTTTCAATTATTTACTCTGCAAATTTCAATATGAATCAGGAAAACTGTATGATTAAACTTTATTTATCTTCTAAATTATGCTTAGATGCAAGAAGAAATGCCCTATTTTCTTTTCCAGGCCCAAAACTATATTTCCTTTTATAGTTTGAAATTCTTCATTCTCCAATCTTCATATTTTCTGAAGTATCAACACTCCTTAGCCTATTTCTTCATAATACTAGCCAACTGCATTTTCTTCAAAAAATGGAAAGATTTTTATTTGAAATGAGAGGAAGTAGCTGTTTTGTTGCAATTTTTAGAAAGGTAGGGATACATGATCAGAACCACCCTCTTATTCATCACATTGACTGATAATTTGCACCTAAGATTCTGAGTATGCATCAGAAATGGGGATCCAAACAGCATAGCCACTAATGGCAAAGACCACAACCAAGAATCAAAAATAAAACCCTTGTAAATGTTATTTTTCGGTAGCTTTATACTCATCCTGGGGTTTTTTTGTAGGGAAGGTGATGGAGGAGAGAACATGACATATCTAAGCAGGCAGAACTTTTTTGCAATCTTTTAGATTTGATTTTAGATATAAATCTTAATTATGGAATTCACTTTTAGAAGTCATTAGGCAAACCCTTATTATCCAAAGAATTCCCTTCATTTGGGATCCTGAGTTTCATCAAGTCAATTTAAATAAAAAATAAAATCCCTTTGAAAGTTTCTAGATTATTCTCTACAAGGAATCATGAAGCATAATATTTCTTTGTGGAATACCCAGTCCTGGTTCTTCAGGACTGCTTTATTTGCTGACTTAAAGATAGCCAACTTAGGCTCTTAAAAATGTATGCCTTTTTGATTTTGGAATGTTCTGGCAAATGCCAATCTGATTGATGTCATTTACATAGAAGAGGCTTTGGCTCAGGTCTCAGAGTGGCTTTAGCTAAAAGGAAGTAGGATATCTAATAAAAATGTGTAGTTTATTTATCCAGATACCAAAAAAAATTATTGTTTTTAATAATGTGACTAGAAATGGCACACTCGCCTCTGCATTTAAGTTCACATCTAACAGATAAATCCAAGTGAAACTTGATGTCAATATAAGCTGATTTGGTCTCATTTGTTTTGACTTTCATTATAGGAACATTTTCATTTTGTTGTTGTTCGTCTCATTTATACTTTGACTTGTTTGGGTGACATCTCAATGACTGTTTAGTGATTTAAAAAACAATTAAGTAAACACACATATTATGTTTCAGACTCATAAATGCAGGTGATATTTATTCTGGGTATACCCTGGAAGGCTACATCTTTTGTTCTGTTATGACAAATCTGTATTATTTGGGGCTTTACCTAAAACCAGATATGTGCTCACTGTAAATAATTTGTGGCTATAGAAAAAATTATATAAAGAGTGATATTGTAATAAGAACTATTTCTGAGTATATGACATAATTCATATAGTATATGCAGTCTTGCCTTATTTTATCTGGGCATTAAGGGAAATGGGCCAATAGATCATCAGATGAAGAGCCAGTTTTCACAAATACAACTATGAATATTTTTGCAATACTCACAATTGAACCCAGGCCCTCAAACATGTTGGGCAAATGCTCCAACTGAACTACATCTTCAGCCAGCTCTATGAAATTTTATCTGAACACAAAAGCATTTTCTATATAACAATCATTCATTTAATATTTCATTAACAATATCCTCCTTTACAGCTATCTATTTACTTATTTATCAAAGCCTCTTTGGAGGCTTTGAAAAATATTTTTGAGAATGATCAGGATGCCTAAGTTTTCTCTAACCTTAAAATTTCAATATGTAGACAAAGAAAGACTTCAAATTTTCCTCCTGGAGTTAAAGTAATTTTTTAATTAGCTATTAATATAAATTGCTTAGTCCAGGATCTTCGTATGGTAGTAGGTTTGGATTAAGCTAAAATTTCATCATTATTACCACCATCACTTTCCAGACCAACTACAAATTATCATCACTGCCACTATCTCCACCACCAATTTCATTATCATTGTCATTGTTTAGTAGTTGATTTAAGGAAGTTAAAGGGAGCCAAATGGACATTTCTCTCTATACTGTCAAATCACCTTTTCCTATCCTACTCCTCATAATAAATCTGTTGGTCCCTGTACTTTTCTTGTGTCTAAATTTCAGACTTTCATCTTATATAATGTTAGTTTTTACTTGTCTTATTCCTAATGTTTCACCTTAAATGTAAAGAAAGAAAGAACACAAAGGACACAGTTAACTTTGTCATCTCTTGTCTTCCAGGATCAAAAATAGTTGTTACTGCAGTGTTTGAAATAGAAAAGCTAAAAAGAACCTTGTATACAGAGTGGCCCAAACAGCCTTTGCTCCTGAGTGCACGCCAGCTGATATTTTTATCCTGTTAGGAAGTAACTAAAAGGTTTGTTCAACTGTGGTCATCCAGGCTCTGGATCTCACATCTGACAAATGCTATGGACTGTGTGAGAAAGTTCTGTACTCCCCCTGGTGGCAACATGAAAAACTAACAATAATGCTTCTTATGGGAGGGTATTGATAAAAGATATGGGATAAATGCTGCCTTAACCTTTTAGCCAGTTTCCTGTGAAATTTCTCAACCTCTTTGGACGCTTTTGTCCTCTGGAAAACAACTGATTCTTATCTTCTATGGTCGTTGGGATGGAAGAGATTTGAGAAAATGGCATAATATATTGCTTTAGAGACAGCCTGAAACATCTATGTCTAAAATCAAGATTATTTGAGGGTCATAACAATATCTTCAGCATATTAGTCATAGAACTAGTTTTTAAGTCTTATGACCATAGAAATAAATGTTAGGTTTATTTTATTGTTATTACCTTTAAACTGAGTATAGACTAGAATTCTAAACGTAACATATATATTCTACTTTCTCTAACTTAGCAGACAGAAACTTACCCTTCTATAGTAAAGAGAGTCTGGAGGATATTGACTTCAAAACCCCCTAGGTCCTTCTTCTTGCATACTCAAGTGGGAGAATCTCTGCTCTAAACCACCAGGCAGTTCTGTGTTTGATTGAGCTGGACACAATCATATGGTTTCCTCATCACTTTCCAGTGTTCCCTGGTCGAATAGAAGTTTCTCTTTGGGCATCCAAAAGGGGAAAGTCTGGCGTATACTAGGAACAAGTGTGACTCATGGGGAAATCAGTGCAATTACAAATCCAGGAACCACGCCCAGCTGAAAATCAAGGAAGGCTCTTTTTCTCTTGTTTTTGCTACCTAAGTAGGGAAGCCTTAGAGATTTAGTCCAGGCTCAAAAAATGTGACTATATTTTACAGGTTTCATTTGCAGTTTGATTCTCCAAAATTAGGCTTAAAGTTGAATGTTTGAATTCAATATATAACCCCTCTTGGAAAGGATAGAGTCACAGAAAGTTAAATTGCAAATTGCATTGAGTTTCTGCTTTATTGGCAAATCCCAAGTAGGTTATTGTATTTGTTAAGTTTTCTGATTAAAAATGTATTCTGGGGAGCCCGTGGAGTAATTATTTTTATCTGAGTCTTTCTTCAGAAACTGCTTGTCACTTGGTATTTTATGTGAGATTTATGGGGCACACATTACAGTCAAGAATGTATTGTAAAGATAAAAATGCCAGACAGAATGTCTGAGTTCAGGTAGTTTGTAAGGTAATGCCACACCATTCTCCAACAAATGTCTTTAAAAACACTGCTTGAGCATTAAAAATATATATATTTTGAAACTTTGGGAAAAAATCCCCTTAGAGTCATTATGTATTGATGGATTCCTTTGACTTTAGAAGGCTAAACTTTTTGTAAAACAGAAAGGGATTTTACAACTTACCTGATTTCTTTCACCATCTATATTATTGTTAGGGAAAAAAAGTGTTCTTCTAGATTATTCCACATAAAGTTGGCTGCATTAAAACTATCCAGGGTGGTAGACAAATTGCCTGATCTACTTCTACTGGGACCTAGATTCATTAGGATACTCAGAAACCACATTTTAAAAAATCAAAATCAAGTTTAGGAACAGTATCAATAGTTTCTTAGTATGAGGAAATCAAACTCATGCATCTTACTTTTGGTTTCATAATTTGATGGAAGGATATTTACTCTAAGTATTTTATTCTGTTAAGTCAGCAGAAATATATAGGTCAGTGAGTCCATAAACTAACATATATGTAGAAATTCAATAAGAGTTTAAGCAATTCATTCACCAGCTCACTCCTATCATCTCTTGGCATGGTGCTATGCCTCTGGTAGGTAGAAAAAAATAAAAGGCTTACCCATGTTGTAGGTTGAAAAAATTGGAGCTAGGAGCATCATTAGTGAATTTAATATAGAATCACTATCCAATGATTAGTCAGTTCTATAGAAACCCAGGAAATTAATGCACATGCTGTCTTGACAATTGAAGTTCTATCCATTAAGCCTGACTTTCATCTTCCTGCAAATTATTAGCACAAAATCTAAAATTACTAATTTAGGAGATATGACTTGCATATTCACTCCAGGACTGGGTACAGCCAAGACTAAACTACATATTTTTGGCCTTTGGCAGGAATACCTCCTGGGGATGAGCCTGGTCTCTGAGCCCTACAGATTATGGGGTAGAATTTGCTCTGGGTGAGTGCAAGGATGCAGGAGCCAGGATGTGCTTCCCTAGCTTCAAAACTCAGAAGTCTCAGAGAAGTTGGTTTCTTTTCTCAATCCATCTGAGTCTCCACTGTGCAAACTGTGTTGTGATAGGGAGGTCTCCAGAAAGCCCAGAGGTTTGTAGAAACAGTTGCCTAGTCCCAGACTTACTTTCTTTTACTCCCACATTCATCACAGTCCATCTCACAAATTTCTACTGCTTGTCTCTAACTGAAGACAGAATTTATGGCTGCCACAGGAAACCAGATAACCAAGCTCATTAAATAACCTTAGTTAAAAACACAATATGAAGCCCATCAACTGTGGCCAGAGGGGGTCTCAGAACTTCCCTATCTTGAGAAGAAAGTTCATGAGAAAGCTTTAGGGTTATTTCTGGATTGAAGAGTATGTTCCAGATAGTTCAAACCACTAAACAACAGACAAATTAATAAATGGAGGCATTTCTGTCATAATTTTAAGGGTTTGAAAATATAAATATTGCCATTTATTGTTAAAAGATTTTATTAAATTTGAGGACACATATTTTTATTTCTGATTTGAGTTCATTTGCTCTCAAAACCTAATTTGTTTGCATATTCTTCCTTGTCATCTTTGAAGGGTTCCAGTTGACTCCAGTTTCTGGAATACTTTATCTTTTCCTAAGTGAAGTGTGACAGCACCCAAGAGACAATGCTAAGGAACCCAAGTGACAGAATAAAGATAAATGAGGAATATTTTTAAGAGCTCTTGTCTGTCTGAGGTCATCGTTCCAGTGTGAAAACAACACTTTGAATAGGGTTGGTGGGGGTATCATGGCAATGAAATAGAACTCTGAGTTTTTTAGCTTCTCATATGTTCAAAGGCTGCATACCACATACAAGGAAATTTATCATGAGCACTGTGATAAGGACCGTGGTTTTCAGGTCATTTGTATTCACATGGGACATATTCTAAGAAGATAATCCATAGAAACTTGAATTTATTTAAAAGAATAAAAGACTGTTTTTTGTTTTCCTAAAAAGAATCAGTGACTTTTTTAAAGGGCATGGTTTCCCTTCAATCCTCAAGTAATTCACTAGAGTTACTAGAATCCTCAAGTAATTCAGCCATGCATTTGTGTAATTTTAAAGGCAGGAAAAAGCAAGGCTAATTCCTTAGCAATAATTACTGATCTATGGTAAAGCTATAGTGTTTCTGAATATTATAACTTAAAATAGCTAACTTTAAGAATCAACATCAATAATTTCTTAATGTGAAGAAATCAAATGAATGCATCTGAGTTATGGTTTCATTATTTCAGTGGCAGAATATTGACTGTAAATATTTTATTCTGTTTACTGATCAAAAGTATAAGTTAGTGAACTTATAGGCCAATGAATAATATAGACCCAGTGATTAATAGCAAGATTTGGTCCAGTCCTTGGACCAGGGCTATAGAGTTTTTAGTCTCTGCTTATATAACATTCACAGTAACTATTCCTACTTTGAAAGATGGGGAAGGCAGGCATTTTAGCACCAATTTATAGAAGGGGGATTTAAGTATTTACAGAAATCATACCATCTAGAAAGTGAGAAAAAAGGAAGCTTTTGATTCATTTTTCATCCTCACTTTCTGGAACCTTCAAAACAAAAGACATGCTTCAACATACTTTGAGTTATCTTCTTAAGGATTTCTGGTATTTGTAATATTTTTCCTCAACATGATTTTAGCAATGGGGTTAAAGCTTAAGCAAGAAAAGGAATGGGAGATAACATGGATTTGGGATTTCCAGGTGAATTTAATTAAAGGGAGGGTGAATGAGTGTAACATGTGAAGATGGAAACATGCAGGCAGAAAGGGGAATGTGATGATAATAAGAGCTGTGGCATAAGTGATTTTAATTAAAATAACTGGGTTACAATCCTCAAATGCATCATGTAATTTACTATTCCTATAGGACTTGGAGTTGAGTTTACTTAGCTTTGTTTTCTAGATGAGGAAACTGCAGATAAGAGTTAGGTGACTTGCCAAGTCAGTAGCTCATTAGTGATAAAAAAAAAAATAATGATTTTTGAAGTGCAGGTCCAGCTGTGCCAAGAGTCTCTGCTGTGTTGACCTCACAAGCCTTTTGCTGAAGCTTGTGCAGGTTCTCTTGGGGCCCCACCAGTATTCCTTCCACCTTAACTTCAGTGCCCACCTGAACAACAGCCCCAGCAACTGTATTCCTTTGCCTTAATGCTTTCTTTTATTGCTAGAGCCTACTTTGCCTCCTGAACCCTGCAGGAGCAACCCTAAACCAAGAACTATGTAGAATTGTGTGTAAATATCCTGATGCCCTCATCTTCCATGTGGGACAAGTCTGAGTCCCTAAACAGTATCTCCTTTAAAAGAGCTAGCCCAATGTCTGCTGTATTTTCTCTGTTTCTTTTCTGCTTTCTTCACTTTTTGGTTCATAGTTATTTCATTCCTATATCTTTCAATTTAAGGCTACACTGCTCACTCTAACAGATAAGGGGCTTTATCTCAGGAGCAAAGCTGCTACTGCCAAATACTTTGTATACAAAGGAGAGGGAGATGATCCAACTGGCCCTGCTTTTCTGAATGCAAATCTTTCCTCATGGTCAATTTCTGTTCTTGGTATTGGTTGGCTGCATCATTGAAACCTTCTCCAAGTCTCCTTAGTGAAAAAAAACTGTGCATCTCTCATGGTTTAGGTCATGGGCTTCTGTACTGTGGTTTCATTTTCAAACATATTCCGTATTTTATCTTCTTGGAATTCCCAGTCCTTTGGTAGTACTCTTTTTGAAATGTATTTCTGTCATTGCAGTTGTTCTTATGAAAGAAGGGAGGTAGATGCCTGTGTCCAGCGTGCCATCTTGATTTGGAAACTCCTGTTTTCAATCCTGATTCATTCTATTCAGTTTGGTAATAATAATGTTAATAAACTTTAGCAACAATATTAGACTTTCACTACCACTATATCATTCTTTTTAAACATAATTTTAAAATTCTTTTTGTAGTTGTAAGTGTACAGCATGCCTTTATTTTATTGGTTTCATTTTTATGTGGTGCTAAGGATTGAACCCAGTGCCTCACACATGCTAGGCAAGCAATCTGTCACTGAGTTTCAGCCCCAGCCCTAATTATTTCATTCTTTAAAATATTTTTATCATCTATAGTCTTACTTTATTTTTTACCATGTCATAAATTTAACCTAGAAAAGGGGAGGCACTGTCTTTTTATTTTATTGAAGATTTAATTTGCCTCAGTGTTATAATAGAATTTCTGGTTTTAACAAAAAGAAATTAACATTTTGGCCATATTTTTCTAAATGTGAATCAGTGGGAAAAAATGACACTTTATCACAAAGCAGACTGCTTTGACTATAAATTCCCTTTCTATTAAGCTAGTTGAGTGATAAAATTGCATATACTAAATTATTTTAAACATTTTATTGACATGAGAACATGATTGATCATTAGAGAATAAAACAGTTTGCATGCAAATATAACTCAAGAAAACAATGTTTTGTTCATTTGGTCAGTATGTCTGGAAGAGAGGGAAAAGATACAAATGGTACAAAGATAGAGGTAAGGTTAAGAGTGGCTTTTTCTTAGGAAAAGAGTCTCTTTAATATAGAACCAATCTTGAAAACACAATAAGAGGTTGTTTTCCAAGGGATTTATGTGGAGTTGAGGTGAATTCTTATCCAGTGACAAAAACTGAAGAAATCCCAAGGAGGCTGTGTTCTATCAATTAATAGAGATAATTCTCTGAGCAAAAGCATATTTACCAATAAGAGGCTTTTTGTATTCTCAGAATTGGGCTTCATCTCTCTGAGCCTTTCTGCCTTTCTTCTTTCTTTGACAGACGCCCACTGGCAAAGGTTCTCACTTTTAAAACCCCAAGTGATTAGATTGGTCTCACCTGAATAATCCAGGCTACTTTCTCCTCAACGTCCTTACATTTAGTTACATCAGCAACCATGGCACTTCACTGTGTTTGTCAGGGTATGTGCATGACCATGCCTTTATTTTCTCTCTTGTGTATTTATGTCCTGTGTTGATTTTCTCTTTTCATGCTATGCTCACTGTTTATTGTCTTTTTTTACCTTCTTTTTTTCCTTTGCTAAACATTTCTCTTTTTTGTCATTATTACAATTTTTCCTCCTTAGCCTTTTCTTTGTATGTCTTAGTCCTCTGGCAATTTAGGGCTTTTTTGAACTTCTTTTATCTTCCTGCTCTTTTCTCTCTAATTTAATTTGCTTATCACTTTCTTTTGAGCCCACTTGAGCTCTATTTTTAACCAGCATTGACCCAATCTCTTTTTCTGTTCTTCTTCAGCTTCCTCTTCTAACCCTTGCTCTCATCCAGAATTCTTATCTTCTTGCACACACATTGTTTAACTTTTGTGGCTCCTTCAGCCCTGACAGTACAGTTAACATTTTGGCAAACAGGGGATCTGGGGAAGCAGACATAGCAGAGAACAGCCATTGGTGCTGAGAATAACAGACCCCCTTATATGGGTCTGCCTGAAAATGCCCTGTGTTCTATAGCCAAGGTTGAGCTTGTTGGAGCTCCTGCTAAAACTCTTAGGGAAGCCTTAAAAGACAAAAGGTACAAGGTCATTGATCATGCAGTATAAATACACAGGTATATCTAATTTCAAGGGTAAGAAAAAATTTTCAGTAATATAAATTATCTAATATGAATGAAATTATTTTTGTTACAAATTCCCTGACACAACAATGATAACAACAAAGAAGCCTTTAAAATATAAACCTTCCATATCATTGCTGCTTCAGTTTATGTTTATTTTTTGGTTCTGATAAAGTTAGTGTTTTGTCACAATTTTCATTTATGGACATTGTTGCTAAATTTTCGTGTATGGATATTGCAAAGAATAAGTTTATTGTTAGTGAGATGGCATTACATGTGTATAAATCAGGTTCTTGTATTTCTAGGCTACAGAATAAGATCTAAATTATGTATTTTAAAATTTTTAAATTCTTTTTAGATATTCATGACACTAGAGTGTATTTTGACATATTATGCATACATGGAGTATAACTTATTCTAATTAGGATCCCATTCTTGCAATTGTACATGAAGTGAAGTTTCACTGGTGGTGAATTCATATATGAACATAGGAAAATTATGTCCAGTTCATTCTACTGTCTTCCCTTATCTCCAAAGAAATATAGCATGTGCAGGATTTTTGCATGTATTTTTTGAATTTCCCTATTCAGAAATTCATTCTACAAGTTTCTACTGATAATATATAAAATCAACAAAATAGAGATACTGTTTTAGGCATTATTGATACTTCAGTGAATAAAAGAGTTAAATACTTTCTTTAAAGAGAGTACACTTAAAAATAGCAGAGTTAGGCAAACCAATAAATATGTAATATGTCAGAGGATAATAAATAAGGGGATAGAATGATGGTTGGGAAAGCCTTTTCAGAAAGTGACATTTAATCAAAGCTGGGACTTAAGGGGGCAGCTGATATTTAAAGGATGAGTCACCCATTGTTAACAGCTTGCTATCACTTAAGTTCCTGTGTAGGAAGTCAATTTTAGATAATCAGACAAAGCACTTTTTGTCTGTTAATGTGAAGAACAGGTTTTAGTTTGAGTTCTTATACATAGCCATGAGTAACTAGAAATTAGCACATTCCAAGGAAGACATATTTTTTCAGATTTATTTGGTTTTCCAATTTGAGTATGCAAAGGTTGGACTATCCATTGAAATAGTAGCTGCAAAAGGGATATTGGATTGCCCACTTCTGGAGAATTAAGAGATGAAATGGCTGCAGATTAATTTTGAAAAGGATATTATAAAAAGTTATCACTTAAATTTTTATACCATGTAGCTATATAGCATTATCCAACAGAAATATTTTTGATGCTGGAAATATTTAACATCTATTCTTTCCCTCATTAATCCTTCCTAAAGGTTTTCCTTTGTAGCCATCCTCCCCTGTTATTTGAGAACCACAAAGATTGAACAGCCAGTCTAAAGCCTACTTGTGAAGGATTGGCTATTTAAGGCCTCCAAATATCCAAATTATAGGGTTAGAGTGGGGGCTGGGACTCAACGGTAAAGCATTTTCCTAGCATGTGCTACTGTGTGAAAAACACTGAGTTCCATCCATAGCACTACTAAAAATAAATAAATAAGTCCAAACTGTGGCTCCCTTATACCTGGTCAACTAATCTAGAGCCCTTTGGATATTATTTTGAATTGTGAAGCCCCTCTGTCTTGGGGCCACCCTATACCTAACTACCATGGAGAGAGTCTGTAGATGCCAGTGCTTCTGTCAAGGAGGAAGGGCCCATCTTGAAACCCCAATCCTTTGCTTCAGCTAATGTAACTATAGAGATGTCTCTTCAGGCTTGTGTTTGTATCTTTAGATAATTTCCATGGGATAATGGTCTTGATTCTCTTATTTTATGTTATATACCACAAAGGTATATAATTGTTATTGGCCTCAATAACAAGAAACATGTAGAATACCAATTAAATTAATCCTATTTGGCTAAATTTTGAAAATAGAGGAAAGATAAATTTTGTTACAAATGCCATATTTTAATTTTCAGCACCCAGAATCCCACTTCAAAGGAAACAAATCAAAATTCACATTCAGCTCACTTGTTGAATCCTTGTATAGTTCAGTGAAGCCCAAGTGAGACACACTGGTTAAGCTTCATCTGTGTTTTAGTTAACATTCATCTCAAAAGTGTGCCCTTCAGAATGTCACATTGTTTCATATTTTAATACTCTTTCAAAGTAAAAACACAGGCTGGGTGCAGTGGCGCATGACTGTAATCCCAGTGGCTTAGGAGGCTGAGGCAAGAGGCACAAATTCAAAGCCAGCCTCAGCAACTTAGTGAGGCACTAAGCAACTCAGTGAGACCCTGTCTCAAAATAAAAACATAAAAAGGGCTGGGGATATGGCTCAGTGGTTATGTGCCCCTGAGCTCAATCCTAGTACCAAAAACAAACAAACAAAACAAAAAACCATAAAAATTTTGAAAAAGAAGTGAAGACATATTATTTTATTTATATGCTTGAAATGAAGGACTTCTCTTTTCCAAGTCCACAGAGTCAATTATTTTACTTTCAAAAGTTAGGAGGGTTGTAGGTCAATTTTAGCCCATGTGCTTAAAACATCTGGATATATATTGCTATAATTTGCTTTTCTTTCTTCATCTCTCTTTAACTTTATTATGAACTTGAGTGGTCTGGTGATGATTCTGTTTTGTTTTGTTTTTCTTGAGTAGAGAAAACAAGAGCTCCTATTTTACATTTTACTTCCTAAGCAGTAATTCAGTGTGCTGTTATCTTACCTACTGATATATGTGTATCTTGGATTTGAGGATTGGCAATCACAACTCATTTAAAGTTTAATATCGAAGGGCAGAAATTTAGCATCCAATTTAAGTATAAAGAGAACTGAAAAACATTAGAAAATGTTCATACTAAAAATTCAGAATTAATAGAACCTTTTGTTTCATGTTTAGGAATTTTTATGAATAACATTTCTTTGAAGATTACATATGTTTAACATTCATTGAGTAATTTTTTTGTGCACAATAAAGAAGGAAGGAATAAAGTAATATTAATTGTCATGGCATTTGAAATTCCAAAGGCTTTTCTTAATCTTCAGCATCATTAGAATTGTAAACCATTGTCTCAATAAGTTATTAATAGTTTCTTGACTATTACTTAAGATTTACATAGAGTGAGGCATCTGAGATCAATATTCTAAAGTTAAGATATTTAGAAAATACAGTCATTCTTTATCAGTATTCACTTGGTAAGCAGTTAGTCACTGACTCATTAATCAAAAAGTATTTATAGTGGGGAATAATGTCTATGTATTGGTATGTGGGAATAACTGATGCACATAAATATTCAGTATGTACTTCACTTATAAAGAAAATATAATTTTGTTGGATTTTCTATCTGATTATAATGACATATGTAGATAATTAAATAATAAACTATAGCAGATATTTGAAGGCCTTTGAAAAGAGGAGGTTCTATATTGGAAAGTTGCTTGGATATAAATTACAGAACTATTCATAACAGATGGTTTTGTTTCCACTTTTGTTTTATTAAATGTAAATAATTACATCTTAAAATAAACTAAAGCAGGACAAAAGGATAACCCTCTTCTCAATTTAAATATAATTTTCCCTTATTAGTTTCATGTCCTCAAATAACTATACATCTGCACTGTTTAAATTTAATGAGGTACATGAAATCTAAATTAAGATGATGACATACTTTTATACAGTCATTCCCAATGGTAGAGTGAAATATTTTGGATCAACTCATCTATTCCTAATTATTTTGTCACATGTTCATAAACTTAGGATATGAACTTAAGCTCAAGTACTACTATTTTGTGATATGCTTGTAGAAATTAGATTTATTGAATATCTATATTTTCTTATTATCTATCTTTTCCCACTTAAATTCCAATATATAAAACTAGGCATCTTTCTTAAAATACTGTTTCATTAATTTGTTAATGACCAACCATATACCAAAGCAATATATGTATAGAAAATTTTAATAAATCCTTTTCATGCTAGCTATTTCTTGCTCTTATTATTGATTACAATTTTAAATTGTTAAAGATATCTATGAATTCAAAATAAGTCAAGTATCAAGACAAGCTTAATTAGAGAGGTTGTTTTGTTTTGGTGGGAATTTTTGGTAAAATAATAATATTTTAGTTACTTGGGACCAGATAGTAAATATTTTCGGCTTTATTGACCATGTGGTCTCTGTCAAAACTCTGTCATTTGAGCACAAAAACAGACATTGATAATACATAAATGAATGTGAGTGACTGGTTCCAGTGCAATTTTATTCACAGTAAAGGGAGGTGAGCTGGATTTGGTCTGGATTTTGGTCTGGGTTGTAGTTGCTTGACCCCTGGCTTAGAGGATAAATAGTTTTATGCTTTTAGAATTAATTTGGTGAGAAAAACACTTGAACGTTAATTTTAATACTGTCCATGTCCTGCCTGCCTAATCTCTATAAAGCAGACAGTACTCCAATCATATAATGGAAATGGGCTTGAAATTTCTTTCCCTGTCTTCCTGGAGATCTTCTAAGAAATTTTGAAATTTATCCACTAAATGAGGTCTGTCAGTGTCAAGTTCAAACCTGGTAGAAAAAATAAAAATAATCCCACCTATTTTCTCAATAGACAGTCCCTCTCTCTCAGTCATTGTGACAGTTGAGCTGATGTTTGTTTCAAACAAATGTTCTAGTATAGACATACTTTGCAAATGACCTGCCATCTAGATGCCAAGTACAGTTAATTCAGGGTGGAATCATTATTAGTCTGTAGATTGTGATGGACCTTAAGAAACATGTCCTGGTAGTTATGTGAACTATCATTTGGGATAGTCATTTTTTATATTTTTCATATCACAGGTGCTATGGTCCAAGCCGATGTTCAATATATTAGTCAAAGAATCTGTAAATGGAGAATTATATTCTCCAGTGAGCTTTAAATTATGAGATAAACATATAGCATATTGTCACTTCAAACCCAATATCCAATTTTATAATTACAAAATAGTGATTAATTTTCTAGTAAGAAAATTATGCAGGTTTCTGGTCTCACTATTCCCTTACTATTGTTGACTGTACCCAGAGAGAGAACACAAGTTCTACATTAGGACTGACATCAGAGGAAAAAGATATGTTTATACGTGGAAAGGACCTTAAAGATGAGGAAGAGGATAACAATTTTAAAAATTACAACAATGATTTTGACCCCAGAGATTTAACTAGGCAGTAATTGTTTACAAAATTCTATCTCAGTCCTGTTACTTTTTATAAGTCAATACAAAGGTTTAGGTATGTGACTTCTAAATGCTAACAGAAAGAAAGTGAAATTGAAATATTTGGAATTCTGCTACCTGATACCCAGTTAGGAATAACAGGACAGAAAATTTACAAAAAAAAATAGTTTGAAGAGTTTGTTCTCCCTATTTTTAAAATTTTCATCCTGTTTCTTCTGCTGGTAATGCTGGGGTTTAGAATAATATATACAGTTGAGTTGCTTCTAATTGCCCCTTCTGACACATGCAAAGTTAAGAGAGATAGCCTTGCCCTAGAGGTTAATTAAATGATAATTAAACATTTATGAGCTAATGTTCATCAGCAACTTTTAACCAAAAGGCTTGTTCTTGCCTTTCTTGTGGATCTCTCCAAAATTTCTACATGTACCAAAAACTTGATGATTTCACATACTTAAATGCCATTTTAAGGTACTCCTCAAAATATGGCTCTACTCATTATTCTCTGATGTTATCTAAATAAGTACCCTTTGATGTTAAGCTTTGAAGAAAATGGGGGCAATAGCATGGAAGTGCTGAGTAGGGTGGACCCGGGAAGAATTCAAAGTGCACTTTGATGACTGTGATGATGACAATTTCAACTACCATCATTGTTGAACATTTGCAGTGGGTGAGAATAGTACTATTTTATATTTATTATCTCATTTATTCCTTGCACTGTTTATCTGAGATAGATTTCATTCTTTCTATCTCATATGTAAGAAAACTGAGTATTAGAGAGACCAATACCTTGTTAAATGTAACACAAACAGTGTGTGATGAAAGCAAGATTTGACCTCAATGCAGTGACTTCCAAAGAGTATATATGCTCTTGTAGACTCTTTCTACTGAATGTTTCATCCTCAGACCAGTAGAATCAGTATCCTCATTCCAGACCCACTGAATAGAAAATGGGTTTTTCACAACAAGTCCAGGTGATGCATAAGCACATTAAAATTTGAAAAAGCACAGTCCCACACTTTTCTTAGACATCCCCAACCCAGAAGTCTAAAGGCCCATGAAAACACTTTTTCATCCAGAAGGGCACTAGGAAACAAAACAAACTGAAACTTCCTCTAGCAAGAAAGTTTTCCTCTGCTCCTGAAATCTACATATAGAACATTATAGAGGCGCTTAGGGGAGCCTGAGTGAATAGTGGTTACAGAGGCATTCAAATAGAGACACTTTTGAAAGGGAAGTAGTCACCAGTAATAATTACTCTGGGACATTAGTCATAAACTAGAATGGCATTAATCAATCTATGACATGGTAATCTCCATTATACTACCTAAATCTTTTTTTTGGTGTGAATCTACCAAAATATCAGATTGCTTCAGTCTGTAAAAACTGAAAACAGAGAGATGAGACATTGAAAATGTAGAACATAAAAGGTTACAATTACTTCTCTATTGAGTTATTTTATTGCACAAATATTTAGTCAGTCCTTTCCCTTTTGTCTGGTATTTTATAAGCTACAAGAATATTGAGGTAGACAAGATGCAATAGATCTTAACGGGAGTAGATGATACCTTTTAAACTTTACAATAACAATACAGGTTAAGTATATCATACCTTGACAAAAAGTGCATCAAGTTTCAGTGTGTTTCTGATCTTGGAATATTTACAAATAAATTACCAAGTGAGCATCCCTATTCAGCGAATATGAAATCCAAAAGGCACTAAATATGTCACAGTCAAAAAGTTTCAAATTTTAAAGCATTTTGGATTTTTGATTTTCCAATTAGGAATGTTCAACTTGTGTTAAGAAACAGTTATGACAGAGTAAAAGTTACAACATGGAAGTCATAAATTGTAAATATCTCATTTCTATTTGTATCTTGTATATTCAGAAGTGATATAATCTAATATTTTTAAATTTGCGAATTTTAAAACAAATTTTCAAAAATCCAAAGAAGATGAATTCAAATATAGTAACTAAGGCAAGTTGGGAAGTTAGTATTGAGGGTGAATAAGATGCTATTTTAGATGATAACAAAATAAATTTGCCCCTCCTAATATGGCACTTGGATCTTCCAACAGATGTGGAACCCTAGGCCAAATGGGCATGATGAAAATTAGAACATGTGTAAGCTTTGGAGTTCATCATCCTTTGTGGTTTTTAGAATGAAGTATTTATCCTAGGGCTTTGTAGACCCTAAGCTGTACCTCATAAATGAAAAGTACAACGTGTGCATCTTCCATGCTGAAAAACAAACAGCAACCTCACCCTTTGTAAACAGTAATGCAATATGCTTAGCAAAATTTACAGATGTATCCGTTTAGATAAACAATAAGAATCCTTATTAATAATTAGTCCTCATGCAAGACCTATGGCAATCTATACTATACAGGGAATTCTTTAATGACCACTGCACTTTCTCCAATGCCCCAAACAGGTTTTAATGCTTAGTAGGAGATATGTTAAATCTGTGGGATGAGTCAATGAATCAGATGGCATTTCAGGGTTTCTGAAAGAGGAATGTATTGTAGTAGTTCCTGTTTTGGTTCTTTTTGCAGAGTGCAGAATTGCTCCAAGGCAGTTCACATAGATAGTTCCAGGTCAGTGCAGGAAACCAGGAAGGAGAGGGCAAGGTTCGACCTTGTGGCTTTGCCAACCGACCCTTCTATTCTGGCTTTGTTTCCTTCACCTAGAGAAGCAGATGTGCCTGCCTGATAGGGCAGATGCCTGGAAGCTCCATGGTCTGGAGGTAACATCCTGGTCTTTCAATCTTCCTGGGTGATTCATTAACCAGCTACAAGTACAGATCTGTCACTTCCAGAAGCTCTGCCCCATTAGTGCTCTAGTGATATGAGCAAATAACAACATTTGGCAAGTTATAGATGACCACATTGTTGATGCATATTTGTGAGGTTAAAACATGCTCATTTAAAACTTTAAATATTCCTTTGTGCTCCATATGAAAGTACTGGGTAAATTTGTCCCTGTGATGAAACATTTATCAGAAATGAATAAAAAATGAGCAATACATAACACATTTTCTCCCATCTGGGAATGCAAAATTGTCTCTTTCTGTCAAAATAGCATGCAGTCCTGCTTCTTTAGGGTCACTACAAATAGTTTCACCTCACTCTCTCCTAGCTTCAACTGTATTCTTACAACTCAGTTACATCCCCATGTTAAAACCCTTCCTTGGGCAAAATTCTCCTGAAAGCCAATTATTTTTTACAGCTAAATTTCTCTTAATAATAGTTCACATGCTCATTCTATCCTCTCCTCAACACTGTACTGACTGGCTTCTACCCTATTACTCTACTGAGTCTTCCTTTTCCAAGATTAC